>NW_017728915.1:22854468-22881653 GCF_001723895.1 Crocodylus porosus | reverse complement strand
GATTTATTGCCACTGAAAAGACTTTAAGGAAGACTATTTTGTTGACCATAGCCTTAGACTTGAGTTGACATGGCAAGTAATCGCTCTATATAAAGATGAGGGAGAAACCTGGAGAAAATGGCCTGATCTAATATTCTCCTGGATGGTATGGACAAGTTAGTCCACTTGACCTTTAGTTTTGCAGTCCTTTGTTTTTTGCTCTGTTGTCTTCTGTGGTTATGGTCTTCTATCTTTGCACATTGTTTTAGACTCTAAGGAGACGAACTTTGTGTTCACCAATTCCACAACAGGTTTTTTGGGGTTTTTTTGGCTTATTATAGAGTTTATTCACAAGCAAAATATAAACACACATCTTAGAGCATCCATACAGGTGTGGCTGTTTTTCTGTTAAATACAAAACTTCAGCAAAGCTCCTCTTGTGAGGGATCTCTGCTGGCTTGCCTGCTTTACTGTTCCTATTTTAATAAGAAAGGAACATTTTCACTTCTCATTTTTCAGAGATTTTTTTTCCAGAGATAGCCAGTGACATCTGACACCCATTGCTGTGATCCAGTAACTCTGTTTACTGAAGGCTTAACAGAATTTTGCCACATTTGTTTCACTGAAGAAGAAATATCCCTTGAAAATATTGTCCATTGTTGCATCAGCTGTACTACTTTGCAACTTTGCAGCTGGGTATCTAAATTTCCTGAACATTATATGTAGAAAAGGGGCATGATATGTAGCGAACAGGTCACTTTCATTTTTTTTCCCTCCCCCTTTATTTTGGAAGGAAAATTAACCAATCTGACTAGTTCTAGCTTCTGTGGTCATGGAGAGTGCAAGGTTTTTTTTCACTGGCAGAGTTAGTTTTATTACAGTATTGCTTAATTAAATTACTTTTGCCATCATCTAAATAACTAATGGGGAACAGATGAGTAGATTGGATTCCCCAATAAACAAGTATGTAAGAGCTCGCTCGGCACAGTGAATGATGTAGAAGGATCTGAGATCCTGGTTGACTGCAGATACTAAGTAGAAGCCAATATCATGAATACTAGAAGGATTGTGGCCTTGAGTCCTGGGCAAATGGATGGGGAGAAGGAACAAAGCCTACACACAGAATATGTGTTAGTAGAAGTTCTGTTTAGCAGCAAAAAGTAGGAGAGCTTTAACATTATTCTCTCTTAACACATCTCTTCTTGAGAACTACTTCCTTGCTTCCTCATCAAAAAAATACACTGAGGCCTCCTTTCCTGCTGCCAGAGTAGTGGGGAGATAAACGATATAGTTTCATACTAATGGTTCAAGTGGGGCCTGATTCTCTATTGCCCCTGCTGTAGCCATTTACACCAGTGCAAAGTGTTCTAACCTGACAGATGCTTTGAATTCATTTTTCACATAGGATACCAGGTCATGCTAACGTAGTGTGGGAGAACTGGGTTCTGGCATTTTGCTTCTTAGTCTGGGAATTGGGGGTTTTACTGTGTCCCTCCAGGTCTGAAGGAAGTGCTGTACTGCAGGTCTTACAGACTGCAACCTCCAGTCCTGCTTGAACTAGGAAAATGGGGCCGGGGCAGGGGAAGGAGATTGGATTTGAGACTCCACCCACTCCTTTCCCCTATCCATCTCTTCTTTACTCCATCTGTGAATAGAAGTTAGAAGTCATCCTCCTCTCTGTATGGGCAGGGGTTCAGAGAGTGGGACCCCTGTGACCCCTTCTCTCTTTACTCAATTGTAAGGTCATAAAGGTTTAAGTGTTCTTCCTGATGGCTACAGCTCCAGTGGTCCATATAAATATGCAACTTTCTCCCTACCTATTCTGCTTCCTATACCTGCCATCCATGCTTTTGCTCTGTGATTTGAGACTTTGCTATGGGTGCATAGAGTGACATAAATCATTGTTCATGCAATCCCTTAGTTAATACAATCTTTAGGACAACAAGATGACTTTCTTTGGATTTTAACCTGTGGTTGAGGATCTTCAAGTGAGAGCTCTGCCATTTGATTGGAAAAATCAAGTCCCTGAACTCAAGGTAGGAGGGATTACTTGTTATACCTCTTTTTTTATTTCAAGCTATACATCTATGAGAATTACAAACTTTTCATTTAATGGGTGCAGTTGTTAGATACATAATTTTTAATATTTGTAATTGAAGTAGTAAATTGGAAAGTAAAAAAAAAAAGAGCACACATTGTTCTTTTGTTTGGAATGAAATCATTGTTTTGGGACATATGCTGTGTATGTAGTTAATCTGTGCAGTTGGCTACTGTTGTTTAACACACAGTGTGTGATTTGCAAGCATAAGGCTGTTTATCAAATGTTATTTTTATTTCTGTGAAAAAAATTATTTTTGCCATAGATCATTACAATTGTAATCATAATATGCTAAAGCCACCTGACTATATTTGTGTCAAAATTCCTTGAAAATATGCTACATCCAACAGTAATGTTAAACGTTACTTATTTAAAAAAGGAAGCCTTGCAACTATATCAAGAAGGTTACCCCTAAAGGACTGTAGAGTGTGATGTACGCATTTCTTAAAAATGTGCCGTGATCCTTGTCTTGTTTCAGAAATTGCTGCCAGAAAAAACAATTTTCCTGAAATGTCCACTTCCGAGGAAATGGTGTTCTATGGTTTTTCTGAATCCACAATGTATATTGCCTGCTACATGGATAATGTTACTAGAAAACACCACTTTTTAGTAATATTGGCATGTCAGATGATGGATGAGTATTTTAATTCTAGGCTATTTCTGCTGTAGAAAAATAGAGAACTTTTTATGTTAAAAACAAAGAATGAAAATGACTTGAAAAAAATCTAACTTTTATCTATATTTTAAGGCTTTGTAGAAATGAGACTAAACTGGCTGAAAAGAGACTTTTTGCTCTATTTACTGCCCCCTGAACTCTCCATGATCCCACAAATAAACTTGGGTGGATTGGTTTGTTTTTTCATTATAGTTATTAAAGATGTAATGAAATACCTTTGCTTCACAGTCGAGAATTATCCAGTGTAAACAAAATATGGTAACTAAAGATAACCAGATTTTAGCAAAAGAAATTCTGGAATATTTTTGTTTGAAGAGTGCTGGAGTGAAATCAAAGCTAGATGCTTCTCTAAATTAAAGACTAGCTCCCTTGTTCTCTCATTTTCGTAGCAAAATGCAGGGCCATTGCAGGCTAATGTCATGTTAGAGCATTAGTGTGATTCCTTTAGTAATTAATAGAATTTAGGCTCCAGCATAGTCAGTTTTGATTAAGCAAACATTAAATTAATTCAATCTGCAAACACTTACTCTGTAAGAACTATTGAGGGGAGAAAGCATTTGGATGGACGGAGGGACGCATCTTCATTGGATTGCTAGCCACCTCAGAGTAGTTAACAGTCAGATCAATACAGCTCCTAGAGCTATAATAAAATGGCTTCGACAAGCTCATCTGTGGCTGAGAACACAGTATACACATTGATTTCCTGGCCTGATATAACCCATTTACCTATTCAGCTAGTCCGTTAAGGAAGGTGTAAGGCTACAAAGGCCCTGGGGAGCAATGATGTCTGTAAGTAGGTTAGCAAATACTTGGCAATGTCTTAATCTGCTTTACAGTTACTACTTCAAGGAGTTACATTTCTAAAAAGAAAAGGAATTTCTATGTGATTTCTTACTCTTTTGTAAAGGTTTTAATCTGAGAAATGCACAAAGTTTTGGTTTCATAGTCTGTCCTGATATAACACTTGACTGTTCTTTTACATTAGAACTTGTGAACACTTGTAACCCCAATGACAATCCTGACTCACTATGTTGTCGACTTTGAAGTGTTCGGTTATAAAACTATGCCACGCCAAAGCTTAACCCCTATCTGTCATCCTCTACTCAATCACTGGCTCTGATTGTTTTTCTAAATCTGATAGAGAAATGGGAGATGGTTCGATATTTAAACACAGCTATTTGTAGCATTTTTATTATTCTCGATTATAGATTGCTTGAGATCTAGTGATTAGATCACAGAAGATTACTTAGAGTCCCCTCTCTGCCATGAAATCCATCCGCACTCCTGATAGACTGTGAAAGAGTGGGATAAAGTAAAAATAGAAAAAGAAAAACAAATAGATTGGCAGGTCACTGAAAAGCGCTGACCGAGTATTCCAGTTTTCTGGGATTAGTCTCCTCTTATCTGAATTCTTTATATAAACACTTTGAAGAGCTAGTATTCCAGTTAATGCCACTCCCCTCTCCCTTTTAACCATTTCCCTCAGATTGGATGTGAGATTTTGCAACATTATATTTCAAAACGAATGATAGTGTTTTTGGAATATCTCTGTATTTTAACGAAGCTTGTGTGTTTGTTCCTTTAGAATGGAATTCCGTGACTGATTCTCTCTATGATGCTATATACCAGGGCTCCCCACTGAGTGGGTAGATACTCAAACCATTCATGAGGAAAGATATATTGAAAAAGACAGAGTGGTAAAGCTGCTGATAGGTGGTTATTAGATTCAGATAAACTGTAATCTTAAGTCATCTTATGAGCATACTAATTACACAATGACATTACCTACATAGCATGCATTTGCTTTGTTAACATGTTAGGCAGGGTCCTTTATTAACACTGCAAAAAAGGACTTCCTTTCATTAGATGGTTATGCAAAACTATAATTATACTTGCCTGTGAAAAATGGTGGAGTTATGAAAGGCTTGCTTCTTGAGGGCTTTACTTCTTTCCCCTCCCCCTTGCAGATTATAATCACTCTTTCTGTGGAGTGAGGGTGACACAGTTTAAAGTAAGAAATTTGTTTCCATTTAAGGTTTAGGATTCAGTAATCTCTTTCTTCTAAGATAACAGTATTATCTGTTATTGTAGAATTAAAATAAAAAGCATCTTTATGATAACACAGGGAGAGTGCTTAATTTTGGATGGAAATTTGGGTGCTGTCACTAAGGAGCAAATTATCAACAAATGATTCAAATTGTAATTGCTTTTAATATAAACAGAAAATATTTTGGATGTAATAATTACCCATCATTTGAACTCCTGTATTTTTAGAGAAAATCTATTTTTTTTCCTTGATCCACCTTTGTATTTACCAAGTTTATAACTGTAATGCAGCTTGCACTGGGTAAAAAAAAACTGCCTTTGGATACAGAGTCAAAATTTCCAGCAAATGGCCCCATTCACAACCAAAGGGCAGAAATTAACCTGTTATAAGCCTAGAATGTTCAAAGGAGAGCTCATGGGTAATTTTTTGTGTACAACCCTATGACCTAAATACCTCCGACATGTCGTTCAAAGGATGTGGAATAATAAAAATCTAGCTCTGATTTGTGCAGCAACTGTGTTCCACATGAGGCATTTCAATATACCAGGTTTCCTTCTGAATCTTTGGAAGATTTAGGTGAGCAGTTTTAGCTACCAAGTCCTGAAATAGTGTAGACTCATAGAAGAGTAGAGCAGAACGGAACCTGAAGACATCATCTAGTCCAGCCCCCTGCTCAATACAGGGCCATCCTTGACTAAAGTATCCCAATCAAGTGTTTGTACAATCTTGACATTGTACCTTAAATGCATATTTATATGCATTTATACAAATTGTTCTGATGTGCAGGCCAATGATTGGATGTTAGTTTTAAGAAAAGAAGCATAGCTCATTTAGACAATAGGTGAAATCAGAGTAAATTTGGGGATTACACTCAGCTGAATGATATGCAGAAGTAAAGCAGTGCATCTCAATAAAACTTCATTTATTACAGTGTCTGCATACTTGAAATTTTGTTTTGCAAAAATTCTATTTTTCCCATTTTTTTGAATCACCTATAAATCCACAGATTATGGATACACAGAAGATGAGCTGTAAGGATAGAATAGTTTGATGCTTTTGTGGGCTCTGACAGAAGTGATATTTGTCACATGATTAGCCCCTTGAAAGTGCTTTAGAACTATGCCCTGACAGAAGTGCACAGCTGCAGAGTGTTTTAGAAGTGCCCAATTGCGTGACAAATTAACTCTCATTTAATGAGGGTTTAGATGAAGGTGCTCCAAGATGGAGTGGAGTTCCCTCTCCTTCCTCAAGCCCCCTCCCATCATGCAGATAACACTGGAACTGGGAGGGGGAAGGCAGGGCTAGGGGAGAGAGGCTGTAGACACACAGCCTCTCTCCCCTGGATTAGCTCCAAAGTTGAACTTGATTCCTTCCTCTCCTGCCCCAACCAAACAGCAAAGTCTGTTGGCATGGAGTGATGAGGGGAGGTGTCACTGTAACTCATGGCACTTTCTGTGAAGCACCATGAGTTACAAAAGGAAGCTGCATGTTTGTCAGCGCCCTGTATGTGCATTCTGGTCAGATATTTATGGTAGCACGCAGGTTTGTGTATGCTCTATTTCTATTTTTACTAGTGTTAAGGGAGCCCTCAATAGATTCTGTGACTGTCCTATCTTCTAGACCTGGTGTGGGACCCACTTCCCATAGTATTCCTCTAATAATTGGCCCAAGACTAAAACTACACAGAATAATTATTTTTGCCCTGTTTCTATAGAGTAAAATGCTACCCTTCCACATGAATGTACTCAAATTGTGAATCGAAGCATACTGTAAACCAGCTACATGTAAAAACATGTCCTGGCCTTAGTGTTATAAAAGATGTGTACAAACCTGGCAATGAGGAAAGCTCAAAATGTCAGAGTTTGGATTAGTCATCAGAGTTTACTCTTACGGCCTTCTGCTCTTCTGTATAACCCCTCCCAAGCAACTCTACAGCATTTTTAAGATCACTTTTACCTATGCTGCCTTCTTCTAGAGAAGGATTTATGCTCTGCTAAATCCCTTCAATGTCTCTGGTAGATGGGACTGCTCTCAGCTTCAAGATTTTTGTGATCTGGTATCAGTGTCTGCAGAGTAGTATGGTATGAAGTTGGAGGATTGAATGCACAATTATAAATTTAGGTGCCTTACTTTTTAGGTAATCAACTTCCAGGATTTGGCTATAGAATTTAGTCTGAAAAAAATGCCAGGTTGTTTGATTACAACTAGCACAAGCCAGAAACACCACTATAGGTTTGAATTTACTGTCAGATGACATAGTGTTAGCTGTTCTGCCCTCAGAAATTTATTCACTAATAGGTGCCTGGGTGATGCACAGTGAAAGTAGTCTCAGAAAGAAGGAGGAACTCTTAGTCCAATGTGGTAATTGAAAATGTTGCGTATGTATCCTGTATGGCACTGGTTTTAAGTTGACAGGTGACAAGGCACTAAATCACTTCTGAGGATTTGTGATGTGCAAGAATTATGGACAATGTCCATATAATTTCAGGATACAATGCAGGCCTAGTGGACAGTAAGCCACCAATATTCCTTTGTGATTATCCTAAAATGTAGAGGAAACAAAATGAAATATAGCAGAAGAATATACAGTATATGATTTGTTACAGAGAAAGCAGTGAAGTATGAAATGACAGCAGGAGAAGCCAAAGGAGAATAGGCAAGTGATGAAGAGTTAGTGGAAGTGAGGAAATATGTCTGAGTTGGAGGCTGGAAGCAGACTAGAAAACTGTCATGCTGTTCAGTGCAAGCGGAACTGAGTATTCCAGGAAAATTTAATTTTGAGAGAGATCAGAATATTGATACTGTGAAATTTGAAAGCATAAATTGGGAGACTTGCTTATGAAAGACATTAGGTCATCATGAGCAGTAACTGAAAGTGAAATTGAGAGTGTGATAGCCAGACATTAATAATGAGGTAGAAGAGTTATGCAAAAACTACCATAATTGTCTTCTAGCAGCCCGGGTAGTAAACCCTGAACCAATGAAGAGAAATTAGTGTCTTGATATACCCTGGCAGTGTTTAACAGCAGCACTCATGCAGCCATTACCTCAAGTAGAGGATTCCCTGCTCCTTTTACAGTGTCACAATAAGTGTTTAGTTCATCAGCTAGAACATCAGGCTGGATCATGTTTTTCACAACATATGGATTAACATTCTCCATTGTCAGTGGCAGTAGACCACAGTTTGTTTCAAGTGAGTTCAAAGATGGCCTGAGACAAAATAGAATATGACACAGAACACTGATTCTGTTGTGGCCTCAAGCAAATATAGTTGTATACCAAAACAGTACATTGCTAAAGGCAACCAAGATAGCGCAAGCACAAAGACTAATACGCTGGAAATAAAAAAGCAAACAAACCTAAGAATATTTCTAATAGCTTACAGAAATGTACCTCATTTTGTGCCAAGGACGAGCATGGCAGTTTTGTAGACTGGAAGGGAGATTACAACTAAAGCGAGGGAGAGAGAGAGAGAGATCTGAGAAAAATGGAGTTCCTCTGAATTTAGACAGGGTTGGAAGAGGGATGTGGATCCAGTGACATACTTGGTGTCTAGGGTCTTGCTCGAACTACAAGACCATACTATCTCTTCACGCTGAGCAGTGCTACAATCGCCTATGGAAATATGTGTTGGGCCATGTGTAGACAAAACAAGAGGTGTGTGTGCACGACACTTTGAAGTGGGTGAAATCGTTCTGCACTGCTTTAATGGTGTTAGTTTTTGCATGTGGTGGCGGCATATTGTGCATTAATTCCAACCACTGTAGGAAATGCTGGGACATAATGCGCCTTAAATGACTTGGGGCGCAGCAAACTAAAACTTCAAGGAGTTTTAGTTTGCTACCCCTACAGCCGTGGAGTGAAGCACCAGGCTCCATGCAGCTCCATGGCTCTGCAGGAAGCCCTGCAAGCAGGCAGCATGGCAGCAGCCTGGGAAAGCATCTCTGCCTGAGAAAAACGGCGAGCCTGGTCTTTTATTTCCCTCCCTCTCCCCCCCCCAGGAGCCTGCCTGCCTTAAAACCCACCACTTCAAATTAGGGCCCCCATTTTGTCTACACATGCCCTTGAATACTAGGAATAAAATGAATGAGAAAGTCTGTAGGGAGCCTAAACAGATTTCAGTGAAGGGGGAAAAAAGTTTTGTTGGTTGATTCCAAGAAGCCCAAATTTTGCTATTATACCTTATCTCAAAACCTTCTGCTGTAGATGTAAGTGTTAACTATTCGTTAGCCCCAGATTATTACTATTCCTGGTTCAGTAGTTAGGTGGTCATTTCCACCTAACGGAACTTTGTTAGAAGTTGATACAAAAGTGTGGGGCCATTTGTACTCTCCTTGAAGTTTGCAAAATGCTTTAACAATAGTGCTGCTTTCAATGCTGCTGCTTTTGTTGGTGTACCAACAGGCAGGGGAGGTTCTAGGTTTTTTCATGATTTATGGAATAAACCATATGCAGTTCCCCCCATGTGTTGTTGTTTCATCCAGTCCATAGACTGAGGCCGTTTATTTTCTTCTACTGGGCCATTACCATCATCTAACTTGAGTCCACTTGAAAACTTCACACACTTTAGCAGACCTTTTTGAATGCTCTATTTTAAGTGTTGAGTTTGTCATATAACCCAGAATAAGATGATTTTTCCTGTGGGTTGGGCTTTCACTGACTTGCATTACAATATAAGCTGTTTGACTTTTGCTTGAATAGTACCCATCACATAAGCCAAGACATTCTTTTAATAAGTGAGACTAATAAATAAGGAAAAAGCAATGGAGTCAGAGGGTCCAGAGCCCTGCCGTCAGTCTGACTCAACTCAAGCAATTACCTAAGTAATGCAGGAATAAACAAAAAGAAATCAAATGGATTCTTCACTTCAGAATAAAAAAAAAATGTTTTGTTTCTTTCAGCCCTGACTTTTAAGGCCACAGCCACACACAGAGCCAGGGCAGTAATCACACCTCACACTTCATAGAGCAACTTGTGCATGCTGGCTGGGAAATAAAACATCTTACTTTAAAATAAATAAGAAAAAAGAAGTCCTAAAATTAATAACTAGGAGAAAAACATTTCCTTTTATTTTTTGCTTTTTCTAAAACAAACAAAACCCAACTAAACAATATAAAAAAACAATAGCTGTCTAGAAAAAACAATATAATAACTATCTGGTTAGGGAACCACAGCAAGATTTGAGACCCTGAAATGTTAAAATAAATCAGAACAAAATAAGCCCCCCCACCCCAGTCCCTGAACTTCAGCATGTCTGGCTCTGATATGTGGATGGGGCTGGCATAGTCATTCTTGTCCTGAATATTATCTATGTACAGAACTATTCATGAAGCTGAGTATAGTTAAAATGACTAGATTAGATGGTAACTGTATGATGTGTTGAATGAGAGGCAGTAAGCGGTTGAGCTGCTTCAGGAGCACACCACAGAGAGCCAATTTTGATTCACATTTGCAATTAATCACCCTTTCCTCCCCTTGCTTAGGGGAGAAGTAAGTTACCATATTTACTCCAATCCAGGATGAGGTTCTTTTCTGCATTCAGCATGGGGGGGCAGGGGGGAAAGCCCCTTGTTATAGATTCAAGTATAATGGGGGTGGGTAAGGGAGGTTAGGGGCAGAGTTTGTCGCAGCAGACACTCATACCCCTCACATGTGCTCCCTTGCCTGCTTCTGACCCCACTGCCTCTGTCCCCCTTGCAGTCTTTGCCCCCTCACCCCCATCAGCCCTCCACCCCTTCTGCTTACTGCCAGGCTCAGCTCTGGCTCCAGCTCCATTCCTTCCCAGCACAGAGACTATGCAGGCTCTGGCCTCTGCCTGGCCACGCAGCAGCATCCCAGGGCCAGAGTTGCTGCTGTCACTGCTGCATGGCCAGGCAGGGGCTGGATACTTGTGTGTAAGCTGTGCTCAGAAGGGAAGTGAGCTGGAGCCAGAACCATGCCTGACAGTAAGCAGTGGCTGGGGGAAGAGGCTGCAGGGGGACAGAGTCCATGGGGAACATGTGGGGGCAGAGACTGCAGGGTGGAGGGGGAAGAGGCTGTGGAGGGCAAAGGTGGCAGAGGTGTGGGGAGCAGGTTGGGAACAGGCGACACTGCGGGGGCAGGCTGCAGGGGGGACAAGTTGTGCAGCGACGAGTGGTGGGGGCTGCCTCCTCCACGTGCCGCTGCTTTCTCTGCTGTACCAGTGCGTGTTTGAGGAGGAGGGAGGAATTTAAGCCGGTCGTTCAATAGTTAGATTCTCTACATGGAACATTGTAACAAATAGATAAAAATGTCTCGTATAGAGTCTAATTATTGGGACTTGTCTTAAGTTCAAAGTTGTCTTGAATTTGTGTAAATATGGTACATTCACAATTTTCAAGTAGTGTCTTGCCCTGCACCTGCCTAGCTCTCCAGACCCTTGAGTAAGGGAGGGACGAAGCCAGGACCATTCCCACTCTCTCTTCATCTACACCCACTCTGTTTCCTTTCTGAGTGGATATATAGTGAGTAGGAGTTCTGGCTCTCCTCCTTACTTTGCTGAAATAAGAAAATAAAGTGTGAGTCTTCTTTATATAAAACCAGGGTTATGAGCCATCTTTTAAATAAAAAAAAACCCAACCAGTGATTATTTACTGTAAGGACAAAGTACAATTAATATTTGTATCTTCCTGCTGTTGTCATGACTTAGTTGAAAAAACTAATTGTAGCCAAACAATTCATAACTGTGGCTAAACAATTCCTATACCCTTCTTACTCCACTTTAGTCATACACCTATTAATAAATGTAACGATAGAACATGAACACCTGAGATTCCAGTCTGTCCCTTTTGCAGTAAGCAGTACAAGTATAATGCACTATTATCTGGAGAATACCACAGAATAATCTAAGGAAAAGTTAGCTTTAAAAAGTTCAGTGAAAAATATTTCTTATTAAACTACCTTTTAGGTAATGCAAAAGGGAGCAAAGTCTTTTTGCACACATAGAGATGTCATACAGTGCTTCACTGCAGTGTTACAGGGCTGCCTGAAAACCCTGAGCCGCTATTAGAATAGAAAACATGTAATACATTATTTGGTTTGAAACCGTAAAGGTGATTTTTGTTTGTCATGTGTGCTTTGCATGGTCTCAGGATACTTTGCTGTTTAAGTCAAATTTTAGATCTTTATGGCATACGGTAGAAATGTTACAGTTGTTTTTTCTTATCTACATAAACAACATAACTTTGTCAGAAAATTGAAAATGTGCACTTTGTCCCATCAGCTAAAATGGGCTGTCAGATAATGCTTTCTTTTCTCCATTGCATCAGATGAATGATGTAAATGGTTTTTGGCTTTGGAGTTTTTTGCAAGGCACTAGAGTAAATGATCAGAGTAGTAACATTTTTAACCTTATCTATCATACTGAAACATTTTTTCTGCCTCCAATAAAACATGTCAGAGTCGATTAAGGACATTCTTCAATGAGGTATAATTCACATGTTTTAGTAGCGAATCCAAGAGCACTGAAGTATTAAAGAGGCTGTGAATACTTAATTACGGATATGTTGCCATCCTACCTTTTACTGAATTCCCTTAACACTTTGGTGCTCTGTATCTGAAAATGCTCTTTTCCTCTGATGGTGAAGTAAAAGGAAAAGCCAGGTACAATGGCAGAGCATATGTCACATTGTATCTAGTGACAGTGCAGTGAAAGATACTGCTGTTCTAGTACATTCAGCCGTGCTTATCTGGTACATGAGTGCACATTACTTTCCATGGGCTTGGATCACTTTGGACAGTATCATTAAATGCCACGTCATTACCTGTTATGGAGCAGTGCTTTTGCTTGAAGTGCCTCCTGGGATACATGCAACAGTAGGAAGAATGATGGGTAAAGATGGAACCAGCATTAAATTTTCAATGGAAACACTATTGACTTTGACTTTTCAGAAGCCTTATCTGTTAGATGGTGTTTGTCACAGAACCTGTAAAGCTGTGGATGTTCGTCAGTTGAAAGTTGCAGTCAGTTGAACGATATGGACAGGTGAAGGCTCCAGAGGGATCAGCTGGGCTAGCTTTGAGCTGGAGGGGGTAAATTGAAGGTTTATTTATCCAATTCACTGTCAAGGTCAGCTTGCTGGAGAGCTGTCCTATGTGTGCTTACAAAATGCCAAAATCCTGGCAAATTGTCTGAAAGAACCTCCAAATCACTGACCTTTGTGCAGCTCACATCAACATGCCAATGTCTTTTAACAGGATCCTTAGAGTGCATTAAATGGTTTGTAAAATCAAGCTTTTAATGTCAACAGAAGTAACTTTTTTATTTTCAGCAATAAGGACAAAATTAAAGAAACCTAGTGATAGAAAGAAGCATACACAATAGTTAAGCTTTTAGTTCTCATGAAATGTGATCTTTAACTTCTGTTGCTTTTGAGAGCATATTTTAAGGGGGTTGTTATCTTTTTCCACCCACAGTTAAAACAGCTGAAATCAACCTGGAGCAAAAAACAGATGTTAGTTGTGCAGTTTTCATCCTTTATTATTTTTTTAACTTTCAGATTTTCTGACTTTCAGATGCACTGTACATTGCAGCTGACTTCCCGGTGTTAAATGGTACTTTTCTGTGTTTCTGTATTAACAGCTTTCTCTTTACTACTTCAGGTAAGTCACTTGGGATCCCAGGCTAAAAGGATTTTATTTGAATTTTTTTTAAATGTTTGTATGACGGGTTTTCTTCTTTTCTTTTTTTCAGTTCTAATTTCAGTGTTTGCAAAGTTGTTTTATCGTCACAGTGGCATTACTTACATCAGGGTCTAATGGGGAACAAACTCATGTTAGCTTATTGCCTTAATTGCTTAGCAGTTTTACTTGTAAAATAGCTTAATTAAACACCTTTTATAATTGCTAGAGCTTTATGAATGTTTGGGTTTCTTTTTTTTTAACTTTTGTTCTTTTTGTGGAAATTGGTTCCTAAGCAGGTATCATCTTGGCTTTTAATTCTGGGATATTCCATTTTTTATTTAGTGGTCTCTCAATGCAGTTGTTAACAGTGACTTGGTAGGGAATGGTGACATTTGTGGCTAGAACAAATGGGAAGAAAAAGAAGCTCTAGCTGTATCTTCAGAAGCCATGTCTACTCTTAAACTTACAAAATGTTTGAAACATGGGTTCTGAAGTTATGGATAGAGCTTATTTTTCTTCCCATCCATTTTAGCCAATAGTGCCAATCTAGCCAGTCTCTATTAGGGTGTCTTTTACATGTGCTCTAGGGTAGGGGGTGGGAGGGGAATTTTATTAGAGTGGCTTTCAGGAGCTGCTTTAATTAAAGTGCCTGTCTTGTGTATTCAGCATCCCACACTTCAATATGGTGGCAGGGGTGCTTTAACTAAAGCTCATTTGATGAACAAATAAAAATTAAATTAAAATAAAATTAAATGCTGTTCCAGATATCATTTAAGCTAGAAGAGGAGAGTGAGTGTATTGTATGCTGGTTATACTTAGCCTTAGTGGTGCTATACAATTGCAGAAGGCAAGTGGAAAGTCTCTGATGATACAGGGTAGCCATTTTCTCTTCTGGGTACTCCCTTCTTGGCATCTGGCCTTTAGCATGAATTGGTGACTACTCCTGGATATCCTAATAATTGTCTATTGCTGCAAAACAGTCTCAACCAAGAGCCATCATACCTCTTAGTATTGTGTTGTGTTACAAGAGTCTCTGACAGATATTGCACTTAAAACGTGACTAACTGATTAATTATTAAGCAGTGATCTGGCCACACATTCAATAAATTAATGGCATGATAAAATGAGGAATAAGTCACAAAGTTATTACACAAAGTTTTGTGTAATAACTTTGCAGCCAGTTCTTATCATACCTTTAACTGAAGGTGTGGCCAGTGCATAACCTCTGGAGCACATGGGAGCCTTTCAAGCATAGGCAACTGGTAGGGGGTGCGTGGGGGTGCATGTGCCCCCCCCCGATGGGGCTGGTGTCCCCCTGATGGCCGACACTGATGCTGTTGGTAGGGCTGGTGCCATTGGCGTTCGGGCTGCTGCCGTTGGCGGCTTCTGTGGGTGCCCCCCCCAGATTCAGGAGGCACCCGTCACTCATACTTTCATACTTTTCTCTTACTCATACTTTTCATACTTTCCCATGTGATCCAGAGGCTGGGAAGCCCCACATCTGATTGAGGCTCCCAGCTGGGGAGCACGCTGTGCGTTCAGATAATTGAAACTCCCTGCATGCTCCTGCAGCTAGAAGCCTAGACAGGTGATGGGCTTCCAGCTGTGGGAGTGCATGGTTTGTTGCCTTGGTTGGGTGACAAGCTATGTGACTAGAGGAGGCAGAGCTCCAGCCCTTTAAAAGCCTGACTCCTAAGCCAGAGGGGGCAGTGTGGCCCTGGCTCCCACTATAAGTTCCCATTAAGCCGGGCTGCTTGTACCTTGCCTGAAAACAGCTGAGACTCTAGTAGTTGGTGTTTTGGTTCTTCTAGGTGTCAGCCTCAGTGTCCACTTTTTCTTTCCTCCTGCTGCCCTTTCTGGCTGTAGAAAAGCTCAGGAGTCAGGCTTTTAATAGACTGGAGCTCTGCCTCCTTTAGTCATGTTACTCAGTCCTCAGCCTGCTCCCAGATGTTGCAGTTTAAGCTCTGAGTTGCAGATGCTGCCTTCTCCCCTGTTGCCATTTAACCTTTTGTGGGTTTCCCTGGATGCATGTAGCTCCAGAGCTGGTCCCTACCCTGCCAGCTACTTAATCAAAGCTCTTTGGTACTGGCTCCCTACCTCTCATATAGCAGGGGTTAGGGGTCCCTCCTACACCCCCCTACCCTTGGGGCTCGGTTCCTGCTCCTTGGGGTTTCTTTCTATGTCCTTGCCCCGGGGGCTCCACCTGACAACTACCCCTGCTTACTTCTGGCAGCTCATGCTGTCTGTCCTAAGGGAGAAGACAGGGAATGGTTAACCTGCCTGCCTGGCCCCTGCCCCTGCTGGGCTGCTGCTGTGCTCTGGGCTGAGCCTGATGCAGAGAGCAGCAGCGGTGGCTGGGTAGGCAGGTTAACCCTTCCCAGCCTGGCCCTCTGGGACAGACAGTGCAAGCAGACACAAGTAAGCTGGGATTTGGGGGGCTAAGAAGGAGGGGAGGGGCAAGTGGGTCTAATCTGGGATGGCAATGGAGGGGGGGGGGCGGTGTTTACTCTAATTTGTAGCCTAGAGTGGCTACACATTAGTGTGACACAAGCTGAGTAAGACGGATCAGAGAGAAATCTGTCCTAGAGTGACAAGTCCTAGAGTGACAAGTTTAAGCCACCTAAAGAGTGCTTAAAACTAGTTTCAGGTGTTAATGTGCAGATGATCCAGTGGTTAAGAGCTCCAGGAGCTGCCTAAAATTAACATGTAAGGGCCTTATTACACACTGTACAAATGCTGATTGATGTTAGTGAAAACTCGGCGTTTGGAGCTGTCACACCTTTTGTGTAGAAACCTTCTCTGACTGTCCCCGACCTGCACAGCTGTGACTTCCTGCTAGAGTCGTGGTGAGCAGGGAGGCCCCTTCCAGCCTATGTCTCTGTTGGCCCATCCTTCACTTGCATTCTACAACATGGGGAGGGAGGGAGACGGCGGGGCCCCTTGAGAGTGAGGCTGAGGAACTCGGTGGGAGGTTGCATGGGGAGGTCACTACCAACTACCCTCCCAGCTTCTGGTGCCCATGTGCTCTGGGCTTGCTGTCACATAGGTGGGGGTATTTCTCCTGGCCACATGTACCCCTCTAGCTATTCCAGTGCCCGGGCAATTTCAGCCTCAGGGGGCCTCAGCCTGTGCCTTTCCCATCCTCCCACCCCTCCTCAGTTCCCCCAGGCCCAGTGGGGCAGCCTGGCAGCATGTGAGGTGAGTGGACAGACACCCCTGGGCCATGGGATGCTGGCAGAGGTGGTGGTTGTAGGGCTAGGGCCAGGGGCTGTGACAGTGGTGGTGACTGGTGCAGCCAGCTTCCTCCCAAGCTCGTTTTACTATGCAGCTGGGAGTAGAGTTTCCCAGCAGCCAGCTTCTACATCTGTGTGGGGAGTGACAGAGCCTGGATCTACCCTCAGCCATCCCATCCCAGGGCAGCAGCTTCCCTGGCAGCAGGCTGCCTCCCACCCTGTAGCAGACACAGTCAGCTCTTGCTGGGATGTGTGTGGGTCAGGTGCATGGAGCAGGGCACTGCTGGAGCTGCAGGGCTGGAGCTTGGGACTTGCCAGAGCCAGGCAGGTCTGGGGACTTTCTGGGGCTGGTTATGCTGTCCTGCACTCCCCGGCAGCATTGCCATTAAGCTGTGCAGTGTGCGCAGCTGTGCAGGCATGCCTCTCAGTGCAGCATGAGGCTGCGTATGCTACACAGCTTAGAGGGAATGCTGCTCTCCAGGACTTGGCAGGGAGGTCGGCATTGGGTTCAGAAGTGGCCTCATGCCCAAACTGGCTCAGCACTGTTGGGGGAAAGTGCCCCAGGCCACTGTTTCTGGACCAGGGGGCTGGGGGAGATAGACGAGCTGTGGCACCAGTCTCTGGACTACTCTACTAAGCAGCTGGGTGTGTGAGAACCCACAGAACAGGAGAGTTGGGGAGGGGCCATTGCATCCTGGGATACTGGAGGACCCCAACTTGAGTGGCACATCTGTGGGAAGTGGTCACATGTTAATGGAACAGGAGCTGGGATCTGCTGATCAGATATAATCCTGCCCTGGAGTGATGTAATTTTGAGCTGCATAATGAGTGCTTTAAGCCACTTATAGGTGGTAATGCACAGACAATCCAGGGTTTAAGAGGTGCCAGGAGCCACCCAAAATCAACATGTAACAAAGTCTTTATAAAAAAAACAATTGTTGTCTACATCTCAGGAAAATAACCCCATTGTAGAGGTTCCTGATTTTTAGATGGCAAATTACTGATGAAGAAGGGAGCAATGTATTCTGTATGCTGGACTAACCAGCATGTTTCGTGACCTGCTGTACCATACATTTCATTTTTGAATGCTGACAGTGGTTTTGAGCATCTTGGCATGTAATAATGATTGAATATACCTCTTGCTCCTTTTACTTGAGAGCCTGCAAAGGTTTCAATAACAAGTGAAGTAAGCACAATAGCTTTTAGAACATAAGAAGCAGGAGTAAGAGGGGCCATCATGAACGTGCTGAAGTATCTGTCCTAATAACGTGCTATAAAATTAATCTGCACTTGTCCAGTAGTTGCTGAGGGAGGCTTCTGCTTTTTACAGACCAATTCAGGGTAGAGATTTCAGTTTGCTTGGGACTTGTTTACTTCATTTTTGTGGTAAAAAATGAATCAATGGCAATATGTTGATCATCCACTCTACAGTAATGAGAAATTAAAGAGCATTAAAAATACAAGAGATAAATACATATTTGAAAATAGGATCTTTGTGCTAAATCAATAATATATATGAGGAAAGGTCAAAAATGGCTTCTCTGGTAGAACTTCTGCTCAGATATTGTTCTCAAGATTCCCATTTAGCTTTAATAGATAAAGCTTTATATTTAAATAAGCTATATCTATTAAATCTAAATGGGAATCTTGAGAACAAAAATCTGAACAAGACCTCCACAGTGAAAATGAGATTTTTTGACCTTTCATAATTTTGCATCAGCAAAATGACCTGTGTATGGAACTGAGTTTCTGTTTAGTTTTGAAAACCAATAGCTAAATTAATAAAATAAGTGCATGTCCTAAACCAGTGTGTGTGAAATCTGCTATAGATATTTACAACTAGTCTTTAAACATCAATATTTTAAAAAAAATCTTTCGTATCAAGAGTTATAAGCATGCTGTATCATTTTATTATCTAAATGAAATAACCTACACCAAGACAGGGAAATTAATATAGGTTTAGAAATGTAGGGACACAACAGGATAAAATAGAGGTATCACTACCAATAAATAGTCATGGTTTTGAACTACATATCATATAGAATATTGAAATATAATTTGATGTGCTCAAAAATTAATTTTATGCTGGTATTAAATTTTATGACTTGCTGAGCCAGTAGTGGTTTTCTTTGTGGTTTCCACATCACTGGATGGAACTCTCATGTGATTCAGTTCTTTGTTTATTAAACAATTGTATTTCACAATAATATCCTCAAATGGGGAGAAACACAACACAATTAGTGGTTAAGAATGTGTGAACTGACTTACTACTGGTTTGATTATAGAGTATGGAGCTTTTCATCCCTGGGAGGAAACAGCAGTCAATCTATGATTTTGTCTGCTGCATCTGCAAAACCCCTCAATTGTATAGGCAAAGCAAGAATGTGTAGTCCATGAAATGTAACCTATTTAACTCACACTAAAGTGGGGTTTTGAGGATATATGGTTGTACATGGGGTCAAATGGTTGCATTCACTGCCATGCATTCATCTAATATTTTGTCCTAGGTCAAAAGTTAAAATCTGGTTAAAGTTAATGGGACCAAAAGGAATGACTCACCATAACCACCTGTGCGTTTCTGGGTTATGGGTAATGGGTTTGTGGTCTTTAAACAATTTTAATGGATAGATGTTTTCATCATAAAAAACAATGCTGATGTTTTTGCGTATGTTGAGATGGTAACTATCTCTTTATCTTTTTAGTTAGCACTAAATCTACCTGTATTATGAAGAATGGGACTGGGGGGAAAGTTCCAGAACCGAAGATGAAGAGTTAAAGTTAGGTTGTGTGTGCATCTGAACATATCTATCTCTAATTTCACGTGACATGAAATGACAAATATTTATATTCTTTTGAAAATCTAGATTTTTTTGCAAATCTTAGAAGAGGTTATTTTAATATTTTAACTTTTATGCTCAGCTGTGCTGCTGTCAAGACAAAGCGTGATGTGTTTTTATCAGAACTATAAGTGCATTAATTTTTTATGCAAAACAATAAATATAATCTTATGCTGTAAACTTAAAGCAGTAATGTATACATGACTTAAATTTGCAGGAGGAAACTAAATGTCAAGTTTAAGTCAGTAAATTAGTCTGCTCATTTTGGTTAGCATATGATTTAATCCAGCGATACTCAAACCTTTTGGACTTGAGGCACTCCTTATTAGAGCTAAGGCACCCCTTCATAACTTCTGTGATTTGAATGACATCCAGTTTTGAAAACAAATGTATGTATTACAGCAGTGCCATAGTGTGGGGGGGAGCGCAGGGGGCGAGGCGAGCGGAGCGACTGCCCTGGGTGCCAAAGCAAAGGGGCGCCAAAAGGTGCTGCCCAGCTGTGGCAGAAGCTGGGCCCAGAATGGAGCCACAAATGGCTTGTTTGGGTGGTGGGGGCACAGCAGCTCCCATCGCTATTTGCACTCCTGGGCAAGCATGGGGGGGGTGGGGTGTGTCCCCTGGATCTGTGCATGGGGTGAGGGCAGGCTGCTGATGTTCGGTTTGCCCTAGGTGCCAAATCTTGTTGCTACCGCACTGTATGACATTGCTTACCACCTTGCAGAAGGGTCAGGTAGTGGGGGTAGGAGATTCTCCAGGCAGGGACCAGCCTGAGCCTGCTTAGCTTATTTTCTTACACCTCAGGGCCCTCTTCAAAGGCTCTGCCAGCACCCCAGGGTGCCCTGACACCCTGGTTGAAGATTACTTTGTTAACCACTGCTTTGAAATGCCTAGAATAAAAAACTGGTTGATAGACCTGGGAAAAAACATGGAACACATTGTAAATCCAACAGGGCAGGCTCCATAAATATGGCAGGAGTTCAGAGAAGTTTGAAAGTAAGCATTTGTTTAGCTTTATTGCAACAATACTATATAGACTTAACTCTCTTCTACTGCACTTGCTCCAGTTTCAAATTTTACTGCTTCTTCTATTCTCATGTTGACTGTGTTGCTGTAAGTATAGTAGTCATGTGGGTTATTTTACACAAGTAAATCACTGAGGTCCCATAACAAGTTAAATATATAAAGAAGTTATATATTTTGGCTTATATATGGCAGGTTTTCCACTGTACTTTGAAGACCTCTTTATATTTTGTATATTCTTGTATATCAACTGTTATTAAAATAACTAATTGTAGAAGAAAAATGAAAAGTTAGAGAGCTGATAAAGAAATGAAATATGTGTGCCAGTCACCACTCTGAGCACAATGAATGTTGAAGTCCTTTTCCCCATCTGTTCTTATTTGTTTACTGGTCTTTTAAGATTGTAAATTCCTTTTGAGCAAGACTGTGTGAAGGGCTGTGTTAGTATTACAGATGTATAGTTCTTAATAAAGCTTCAGAAAGACATAACAGATAAGTGAAATGTTATTTCACAAAGTCTGCTATGTTGTGTGGGATATTTCTCCTTGACGGGTACGTATAAAAGTGTTTATCTAATGTATCCACACTGTGTATAGTGAAAGAAAAGGGAGTAGCAGGCCTTTATCAAAACTATTCTAATGGAAGGACATAATATCCCATATCCCAGGGGGTAAGACCTCTTTATGGCAAAATGGTGATTAACAATCATACCTTTTAATCTCTAACCAATGCACATTTACCTATAGCCAGTTAGTAGATGAGTACCCTGCTGAGTTGGAGTACTGACTCAGCCTCTTTGATTCAGGCAACCGCAAATAAAAAAAAAAAAGGGGTGGAAGGAAATGAAAGAGCATTAGTAATACAGGCAACATTAATCTTCAGGATCAGAGCTATATGTTGATCTTTCTACAATTTTCAATAGATTTGTTTTCAGAGAAGGGAGAAGAAATGCTAATCAAATTCACAATATGTAAGTCTCTGGTCTATGTAAGGATAGGTTATCATTACCTCTGTATTGTTGATACTAAATTTAACCTCCTTTGTGGTCTAGAAAGCCTCATCTCATAAAATGATGGTCCAATATTTTTGGAGCCAAGATATTCTATCTCCAGCACATGTCAAAAATAGTGACATAAGACAGAAACTCTCATAATACTAGCCATGAACCAACAGGAATGTATCTTGTTAACAACAGAGAAGAGATCCAATTCTCCATGTAGCTGCCTTTCTAGCAGCTGCATGGAAGAGAGGATAAAAATTACAAAATATATACCATGATGTATTTTCCTGATGAAGTAATAGTTTATAATGATAGCTTCTACAAAAAAAAAATATTTTATTTGAGCTAAGCAAAACCTAATCATTTTGATCCACACCAAATTCAAGCATGAGTTCCATTCACATGGTATTGCAGCTTGTGAGATTTGCTCTTATCCCCTCTGCCCGTAGTTCTAGCCTGCTTTTTCCTGGGTGCCCTTCCCACTCCCCATCTCCAGATGCCTTCAGGGAGTGGCCAGCTGGCTCCATCTCCTTCTGCTTTGCAGAAAAGTTAAATTTATTCAGTGACAGATTAATTCTGATCTTTTGCACTTTGAAAACTGGGCGTAGTGTTCCAGATGGCTTCTTCCAGAGCATGAGCCCCCACTATGTGAATCAAGAAATATGGCACTAAAATCAATCTCACCTTTTTTTCTGAAGCGGGGTAGACATTCCCATGTTTTCTGCTGTGGAGAGGTCCCTTTTGCACACTAAATTTTTAGTTATGCTCAAATGCGTACCTAGACCTGAGTTGAGAGATCATTTGAGCATCCATAAGCCAATGCTTGTCTTTCAGAGCCTGAGTGCAAATACTGTGGGATATTATTTTTCTCTGCTAGTTTATACTTACTTTTTAATATATTATCCAATAACAAACGAACAGGAAATCCCAGTCCAGCTGATATTTGCCTTCCTCAGAAGCACTGAGTGTTGGTTGCAGCCAGAGCTAGGGATTTAATGGGGTATGCCAATGCTCCTGCTGGGGCTTAAATACAGAGATTTCTGAGTAGGGAGTCTTGCTTCTTCACTCAGGGTCAGACCGATTGCCATATTTGGGGTCAGGAAGGAATTTTACTCCATGGTCATATCAACTGGTGATGCGTAAGGGGTGCGCACAGTTGTATGTGCACCCCCTGAGCCTGGCGGTGCACCCCCTGCAAAAAGCACTGCTGATGCCGCCAGCAGCGCTTGTGGGTGGTTCCTGCTTGCCACCCCCACCCCCTCCGCCACCAACACTGCTGGCAGTGACTGCGGGCGGTCCCTGATCGCTGCTGGCCACCGCCAGCACTGCCAGAGGTTGGAGTAGATGACCTCTGAAGGTCTCTTTCAGCCTTACTTTTCTATGCTTCTTTTACTCTTTATTCTTAGTCTGCCCAACAGAGAAGAGGGCAATAGAAACTATGAAGTTAGAAGGGAAGCAAAGATTCCAGATGGTCCTTTTGCTCACACATGCCCATACTATGTGGGTAAGCTGTCAACTTCTGCAAAGAAACAGGGGTCTGGTTAAGGTCTCTAGTTGAGAGTATCTGCAGTCTTATGTTTAAATTTTATCTTAACTGTATAACACAAGCTCTCTAATAGCATAAACAACCTCTACTAGACGATTTCAGAAATCCAGTTCTTATATAATTCCATTTTACTTCTTGTTTTCTCAGATTCATGATTTTTGCCTCATAAAAAATGTTAATAACCTCTACCTTCATAATTCTCGTTGATGGTGTATTTAGGGTATATCAGAAAGTCTTTTGAGAGATGCTACCCTAAAAAGAATATGTTTGGTATGGACAGAGCTGTCCGACCTCATTGGCCTGGCAGAGAAGAGGGCATTTGAAAGAGACCTAGAAGGTGCCCCATGTTTCCTTCCAAGACAGGCTGTAGATTGTATGAATACAGTGCAGCCTTCTTTGTCTCTTAGAGTTTCACCCTGTAACATACGGGCAAACATTGAATGGGCATTGTGTCAAGGAAAATGGAGAAGTTTGTCATGGGTGCCATTTTTCATTAGTGTCTTGGTGAAATGGGCATCTGTCCTGTAGGAACTTTAGTGGAGCGTCTATTTTTTTACATGCAAACTTCCCGGAACTGTCACCTTGTAAGCACTGAGCTCAGTTTAAACTGCAGGAGAGTGGCTCCACATTTTGTACCTTTTGAATAAGTGTGATCTTCAATCAGAAATTGGCTAAAGTTGCTAAAATAGGTTTGCTGAGTGATGCTTGCTGACTTTGCCAAATCTGTGTTAAGTTTGTTTTTATATTTATGTTTTATGTATGTATTCTATTTAGGAGAAGCAGGGTGGTTGTATGATAGGGAGAGTCTAAGGAATAATACATGCAAAGTGTTATAGTATACAGTTCTTTGTATGCCAGCGGCCTGGGACTTTGGACCAAGACTTAGAGAAATTAGAAAAGAAATAAACAATTGAAAGAAAGAAAGGAATTTTTGACTCTGTGAGAAAGTGATCCAAAATGAGATTTAACCTGCATATTGTATGTAGCCACTCCTTTTCCCATTCCTCCTTTTACAGTCCCATCTCTCTAGTAGGCTCCTTATTTCTGTTGGCAGCAACAGCACCTGCTACTCATGGGCTAAGTACAGATACTCAAAAAGCTCGAGCCTGAATGGAGCTAATCTTTGCAGGTTAGTTTAACTGGCATAAATTGAACTGGCAAGCAAGTGAACAGGCATTCACTTTTGATTTTAAAAATGCAGCCACATGCCTGCAGTGGCTCAGGCTAGAAGCCAGGGGAGGCCCTCCTTTCCCTTCCTCAGCAGCTGCAAGACTGGACAGAACCTGACCTGGGGGCATGGCCTTCCTTCCCTTCTGCAGTGGTCACAAGGCTGGAGGGAAGGTGAGCTGGGGTGGGGGTGTGTGGCCAGACCTCGGAAGGCCAGAGTATGATTGGGGTGGGGTTTAGACCCCCATGCTGGCCTGCAGGAACCCCAGACAGGGTGTGCCTGGAGGGTGGGGAAGACCCACCCTGCCAGGCTTTAAGGGAGTGTGGCCGTGGTAGGAGGAGATGGAAAGAGCCCTGCCCATCACAGTGGCTTCATGACAGCCTGGCCTGGCCTGGGCATGGAGAGCCAGGAGCAAATTGGGTGCACAGCACCTATGGCTCCAATTTTAGTTGCTGCTGGCTTGGAAGGGCCCTGCCCCCATGGCCTAGCCCAGCCCAGCCCCTCCACACCTGGTCTCAGCAGCACCCATGGGCCAGACCAACTCAGCCCTTGAGCCCCAGCTCCAGCCTCATCCCTGGGTGAGGTGAGTGGATGGTGGGGCCATCCCTCCACCCCTGCTGCTGGAGTGGTGAAGGCAGGGGGACCCTGAAAGGGACAGCAGCCCCTGTCATGGTGTCCTGGGGAGCACAAGCTTCATTTGGGGGGCTGAGAGGGGGCTGCACTTCAGGCAGGAGTGGCAGACACAGTTGCTGTTGACTGTGTGGGGTGAAAGGCAGTGGTGGTGGCACTGAGAGGGGTGGCTACAGGGGCTCAGGTGAATTTGGGGTGGTGATAGCCCTGGAGTACCTCCTCATACTGTTGTTACTTAGGCCCCCATAGCCACCTCTCCCAGCCCCACCACTACTGCCTTGCATCCTCTACAGTCTGTGTCAGTCTTGCCTGCCTCACTCCCATCCACAGCACAGCCCCCCACTAGGAAGAGGTTTGCACTCACCAGGACACCATGACAATGGCTGCTGTCCCTGTCAGGGTCCCTCCCCAACTTCGCTGCTGCAGTGGCAGGAGCATGGTCAGATGATGGCTAGCCTGCCCTCCTGAGGTGAAAGGGGCAGGGAGGGGATTTATTCTCCCCTTCCTCCCCTCTCCCCCTGGGGACCCCAGCCAGCCCCTGTCAGGAGGCACTCAGCCTGCATGAGGGTGAGTAGCAGAGCTGCTAAGCTGAGGCTGGCAGACCCCAGCTGCTGTCTCCCAGTGGGAGGGGTAATAAACCCCCTCCCTGCCCCCCTTCATTTTAGGGGGCCATGTCAACTGGCATCTGGCCATGCCCCTGGGATTGCTGTGGTGAGGGGGAGGGACTCTGACAGGGTCTGCTACACCCTAGCTGGGGTCCCCTGGGAGGGCAGGGAAGGAATAAATCCCATCCCTGCCCCGTTTGCCTCAGGCAGACATGCCAGCTGGCATCTGGCCATGCCCTCCACCCCTGCTACTGGAGTGGCAAGGAGGGGGAACCCTGACAAGAAGCTTTTATGCCTCAGCCAAACAGAACCTGGCTGGGGCCCCCAGGGAAAAGGGGAGGAAAGAGGGGATTAATTCCCCCTTCCCTCATCCCTTTGCTTCAACCCCATCAGGGGCTAGTGTCTAGATACATCCCCCCCCCCCAGCTCCCCTGGTGCTGGAGCAGCAAGTGGGGCAAAATGCCTGGCAAGGACCTGGCTGGGGACCCATGAGGGTAGGAGATGGCTTGGAGGGGGTAATTATTTTCCCCCCTCCCTTACCTCTTTGCTGCAGGCCTCTTTGATGGGCAAGCATCTGGCCATAACCCCTGCCACTTGAGCAGCAGGGGTGGTGGTGGTGGGGAAATGCCTGAGAGGGGCTGCTTCACCTCAGCCAGGCAGCTGTGGTCCCCCAGGGAGACCAGGGAGGAGCAGGGAATAAGCCCCCTCCCTGCCCCCTTCACTCCAGGGGGCCATGCCTGGCCTGTGTTTAGCTATGCCCCTTCCCTTGCTCTGGCTAGAGAGCACAGGAGCAGACAGTACAGCCCAGCCTAGAGCTGCAAAGCATGTTGGGATGCTGGGGGACTCTGATTTAACTTAAACAAGAAAGGGGTCTGGGACAGAAGTTCCATAAAGCAGTTTGACTTGAGTAGTTAAGTCTGATACTACATTCAGTCAGGTTTATATTAAACCTGTTTCAGCCATTTTGCAACTGGTTTATGTGCACTGAACTTCTGTTTTGTTACAGGTTTAAATCAGTTTCTGATCACTTAAACTGGTTTATGTGTAACTTCTGTCCCTAGCCATGATGTGAAGTAATAAAACCACTTGTCACCTATCCAGAGAATAATGCTTTTGCCATAATGCAGGTCCTAGTACATTAACTTGTTAGCAAAAAGAAGGATCCTTTAAAATTATTTTCTCTTTTATTCAGTTCAGAGCATAAACCCTTAGACTAAGGACAGACAGTAAAAAAACTGGAGGCTGAATCAATTCATTCTTTGCAAGTTAGATTCATAGAATCATAGAATCGTAGAAGTAGGGTCGGAAGGGACCTTGTAGATCTTCAAGTCCGACCCCCCGCCTGGGCGGGAGAAAAAACTGGACTCAAATGAGTCCAACCAGGTAGGCATCAAGCCTCTTCTTAAAGATCCCCAGAAATCACAGATTAAACTGTGCAGATTGAACTGATTAGCAAATGAACAAACATTCACTTTTCATAGATTTCATAGACACTAGGACTGGAAGGGACTTCAGAAGATCGTTGAGTCCAGCCCCCCGCCTGAAGGGCAGGAAGTCAGCTGGGGTCATAGGATCCCAGCAAGATAAGCATCCAGTTTACTCTTGAAGGTGTTCAATGTAGGTGCTTGAACGACCTCCGATGGCAGGCTGTTCCAGACCTTGGGGGCTCGGACAGTAAAGAAATTCTTCCTTATGTCCAGCCTGAA
>NW_017728915.1:22846789-22854368 GCF_001723895.1 Crocodylus porosus | reverse complement strand
GGAGCCCAAAACTGGACGCAGTACTCCAGCTGTGGCCTCACCAAGGCCGAGTACAAGGGGAGAATGATGTCCCAGGATTTGCTTGAGAAGCATCTATGGATGCAAGCCAGCATTTTGGTTGTTTTACCAGCCACAGCATCACATTGCAGGCTCATGTTCATCTTGTGGTCAATGATGACCCCCAAGTCTCTTTCTTCCGTAGTGCTAGCCACCGTAACACTGCCAAGCCTATAAGGATGCTGCAGGTTTTTCCTCCCAAGATGGAGAACCTTGCATTTTTCAGTGTTAAACAACATCAGGTTCTCATCCACCCATTTCCTCAGCCTGCCCAGGTCAGCCTGGATCACCCGCCTGTCTTCTGGTGTGGATGTTTTGCCCCAAAGTTTGGTGTCATCGGCAAACTTGGCCAGTCCGCTTCTGACTCCAGTGTCCACATCATTAATGAAGATGTTGAACAATATGGGTCTAAGGACAGAGCCTTGGGGGACCCCACTGGTCACAGGGCACCATGATGATTGACTTCCATCAGTTACTACCCTTTGGGTCCGATCACAGAGCTAATTTCCCAGCCAGTGGATTGTGGTGGACCCAAGGCCACAATTGGCCAGTTTCGCCAAGAGGTGATCATGGGATTCAGGAAATGCAGCCACATCGCTGCAGTGGCTCAAGCTAGAAGCTAGAGCATGCCTGCCTGCAGCTGACAATGGGAAGGGAAGACAGAAGACCTTGAAGGTTTTCCCCCTTGCCTGCCCAAGAGGAGGGGGACTGGCCAGGCCCCAGCCCGGGGCTAGCACACTGGAGGGTGGGTGTTTAAATCCCCTCCCTGGCCCACACAGGGCTCCATCCTGGGTCTGTGGCAGGGAGAGGTAGGGTGGGAGGCAGTGCCTGCCAGGCTCTTGCTCCCCCTCTCTGTCCCCCTGCTCCCCGCTTGATGGATGGGGGCAGCTGCTGCCAGACTTGGGAGGGGTGGGGAAAAAGGTAGTGGCATTGAATTCATGAAAGCTTTAATAAAAATAGTCCTTTCTCTGAAGAAAGCATATATTGAACACAGCACGTTGCAACCTCAAGCATAAGGCAGAACAACCAAAAACTTTCATCTAAACAAAGGTACAGCCCAGTAAAACCCACTGAGAGCACACGCAGCTTAGTCTAACTTAAAACAGAATGGAATAAACCAAAAAGGCAAGGTAAAGCCTTGCATAAGTCTTAATCCTGAGGGGAGAGTGTCTCCTTACAGCCAGGTATTTAGAAAGTTCTTGCTTGGGTAGTCTCATCTGCCACCTTTTACAGGTTCTGCTTTATAATGTAACTAGTTGTCTGCCTTCTTTGGTCACACTAGCTCAAGCTGTCTGCACCCCTCCTGTTCATCCATCCCCAGCACATACATGTGATGATTGCACCAGGTCTTTGCCAACACCTCCCACCTCTCAGTGTGATCCTGCAGGGCTCAGCACCAGCACACTAAACTGGGGAAGAGGGGATTCAAGTCCCTCCCAGACCCGCCAGAGTTTGACTGAGGGGCAGTCCCTATCAGGCTGTTGCCCTGCTCCAGCCCATGACCCCACCCTCTCTGCTCCAGGAGGAAAAGGTCTGGCAGGGGCTGCTCCCCTCCCCCACCTCAGGCAGACCTTGCTGTGGCCTTCAGTCAGGATTCCCACCCCCAGCCCCACCCCCTTGTCAGCCAGCCCTCACTTCTATGACTAGAGCGCAGAGTGGCGGGGCCAGCCCTAATCTCTGGAGCAGACAGCCCAGCCCAGCCCAGGGCTGCAAGGCATGCTGGGATGCTGGAGGACTCCAATTTAACTTAAACTAGGAAGGGGTCTGGGACAGAAGCGCCATAAATTGGTTTGACCTCAGTCTGATTCTCCATTCAATCAGGTTTATCTTAAAATAGTTTTGGCCATTTTACAACTGGTTTATGTGCACTGAACTTTTGTTCTGTTACAGGTTTAAACCGGTTTCTGATCACTTAAACGGTTTTTTGTGTAACTTATGTCCATTGCCTTAGAGAGAGGGAGGGGAAGGCTGGGGGAGGAGTTCTGAATGGAAGAGTAATTAAAACAAAATGACCTGATAATAGTTACAATTGATACAATACTATAGATCAGATTCTTGGTGAGTTGCGTCTGCCAAATGGATAAAAGTTTGTTTTATGCCTGTATAAAAAAAAAAAAAATCCAAAAAGCTGAGCAATTTTTAAAGGTGATCTGGTAATGAAGACCAATATGTATCTATATAACCTTTAATATGACCTGTATATAGGTGACTTTGAACTTCATGATCTCTTCTCAATACTGTATGAAAGAGCATGCTCAGCAGTTGGAAGGTTGTTGCTAATACATTTAAAATATTTTGGGCTTGGGCAGATTTGCTTAACCCAAGCTCCCAAGATGAAATGCTGCGATCCTTTAAAATATTTATCTTGGGGCTTGGAAAGGGGGAAAAAAAGTTGGAAAAAAGATTTTTAGTATTTGAAGGCAATTATATCTTTATTGACCCTCTACTTTCACCCCCTCCCTCAATGTCAGGTACTTGCTTATTATTATCAACATGACATCTCCTTTCTTTGAAAGGTTGTCCGTCACACTTTGAATCACTGCTCTCCATGGTTACATTTTCTAATCAGTTCACATGATTGAGCTTACATCAAGTGATGCTTTACTTAATTCCTTTCCGTTTGTATGGTGTGATTCTTGGAGGGACTCTCGTCAAAATTTTGGAGGGCCCTGTCAGTTTGAAAAGAACATGACCTTTAAATTGTATCAGTATGTTTGCTGGTGCATAAGGGAAAGGAAAAGGTTCATAGTGATGGAAAACCACTCTAAAAATGAAAAGTAATTCACTCGGAGGCAACATGCATGGGAAGTTAATTTGTTTATATTTAACTAGTCAAATAAGGTGAAATAAGGGGGACATGCTCTTTGAGCTTTAGGGATCAAAACACTTGTACCTTTCCTTTTGGTCCAGAACATATATATTAATTTTATTGTTCAATATTTTAATATGGTAAACAATATAATTTCATTAGAATATGTTAGGTAAAACATGCATCTATCACTGTGCAATGATCTACCTTTGAACTGGTTGCACTTACATTTTTTTCTTTGTGTGTGTGCATTGTTATGCTAAATACCTCAGCAGGGTGTTCAGTGATGGTGTGTTTTTTTTGTGAAGTCAGGATGCTTTTTCTATAATCAAAGTTTACAAAGGAGAAGAATACCTTGTATTGTGAATTTAGATACCCTGAACATGAGGAAACCAGTTTGATTGGCCGTTGGTTATTGATGTGGACACAACAGGCAGTATGACATAGACACAAAACAAAATGGTTTAATAATTCGGGAACTTCATTAATAAAATCACAATCTGAACAAACAAAGCAATAAAGCACAGTCAAATTCCCTGCTGAAACTAACTGTGTGATTTTCTGAGCCCCCCAAAGTCAGGGTTACGTTACTTTTAATCTCATTCTGCACATGTTAAAACATTTCATTATGGCAGAATTTACAGTACAGCTTTCTCCTCATTCAGAGAGGCCTTTGCTCAGTTCCTGAAATTGGTAGTTCCCCTTCTTTATATAACTTGGATCCAGGCTCACCAGTCCTCGATCTTTTTTTCTGGTATTTGACTTTGGTGGCCAAACTGCTACTCTGAACTACCTCTGGGGTGTTTATATGTGTTTGGTATTTAGGTAAGTATATGATTTATGTATTGACAGATCAAACAAGCTACAATTTACAGCCTAGCATATCTATATCTGTATCTCTATCTTTAACTATGTGTAAGACAGATCATATTCAGTGACACCTAAATTAAGGCCAGGCCTTTGCATTGCTTTGGAGATGGTAGTAAAAACTCTGACTAACCAGGTCAATCTAAATTCTTTTGATCTCTGATTGGAAATTAACTAAGTCAAAGCATGCGGGACGCCCACTAAATACGTCTGTTAAAACAGTGGGGGAAGTGAAGTCCGGCAAAATGTCTCTGAGAGCCTGTATGCTTTCATTTAGATAGAGACATAACAGCAGAACAGGAGGCTTTTAAAATAAGATTGTAAGAGCATAGCCCCAGCTACCTGTGCTTTTGTGAACTTGAGTGATACTTGAGTTCTTTTCTCCTCTTGTTCCTTGCTCTCTGAGTAGAAAAAGGGCAGAAGGTGCCAACTCCTGCCCACTATTGCACAGAAAATCTTAAAGTATTCATTTTCTGCTGGCTCTATCAACCATTCATGTTTGTAAGTAAGATGGACATTTAGGAGCTCTCTGAGTTGCCATGTTTATGAAGTGGAACTAGTACCCTGAAAGCACTATGCCAGAAGCTAAGTTAACGATACAACTTTTTTCTTATTGGAATGCCACTTTTAACAAATAAAAGAAAACTTTACCATCTAAAGTCTAAAGTCTTTACCATTTTAAAGTCTGAACTTTACCATCTTCAAGAAACTTGGATTTGTCAGTGTCACATGATTCCCTTGGTTAAAATGCCCCAGAGCATCAGCATGCTCCCCTCTAAAAAGAAGAAGGATGTTGGGTTGATATTAGGAGTATATTTTATAGCCTTGAGGGGTGGTTACTTTTGTCCTTGAGGGGTTTTGGTTGTGTAGCTAAAAGTGAACATTTGCTAAACATATGGCATATACACATGGCATGCAGATGTTTTTACACATTTCATAACTACATTAGATTTCCGTATGAAAATATGGCATTCAGACAGCATGTGGATTTGAGACAAGAAGGTGATTGATGGGTCATTTTATATATTATACAAATAAACCTATTATGCATGAGTGTGCGTGTGTGCACATGCACGGACTTTTTACTACATTTTTATTTTATTATTTCTCATTTAGCATGTAAATGTTCATTTAAATCTTATTAATTCAATTGTAACTTAGTAATAGTTGCTAATCTAAGCTTAAAATGTTTGTTTTACATAATTGCTTTGAGTGCTATGCATGCAAGAACGCAGCAGGATGTGAAGAGCTGAAACTGTACTAAATTTGCAGGATGGTAGCAATATTTGATAGCCAGTACCATGCCTCTTAGTTATGTGAAGGAAAGGTCATACATTTTCATCTATGGCATGTCATTGTTGGCTGAGGCATGAACTTCAGTATTCTATATGCTGTAAGTCGCTGTGTTTTTCAACTACTTTTTTTTGGGCCATAACTTCTAGATGAAAGAAACTGTAAGGTGTTGAAGGTACAGCTTTGTGTTGTCTGGACTACAAGTAGTATTTGATGTTTTGCCTGGGGATCCCCATTATTAGACTAATTTTTTTGAAGGAGCATTGAGTCTCTGTTCTCTTATCACAGAAACGTAAGGATGTCTCCAAACTTTGTGGTTTCCTGGTAACAAAATAATTGGGGAATCTATGCTGTGTTTGAAAGCCTGCCTAGCTTGAGCACATTGGAAGACACAAGGCCTGGAACTAGATAGTAGACTGACTACCTCTTGATTGACCATATGTTTAATTTATGTATATATTTTAAAGATACTCATATGATCAGATATTGGTGCTATTCTGTACATAGTATACTCAGAAGTGCCCTAGAACTGTCTGACTAATAGCTCCTCACTGAAAACTCTCTCTTTTTTCTCCTTGGCTCTCTTCACATGCTGAGATTACTTCCATTTTTTTCCTCTGTGCTCTTTTTTCCTTCAGAAGTCAAAGCTTGGCCCTTGTGCGACACTTTAGCTTTTGTGTCATGACTTTACAATATTCTTTTTTGACATTCACTGGCTGCATCTACACATGTGCTTTACTGTGGAGTTCACTAATTAACTCCCCAGTAAGGCATCACAGTCTACATGTGCACTGGTATTAGGGCACATTAAATTAATTAACTCCATCTTAGGATAGTACTGTTGGGGACAGTACTATCCTGCAGCGGAGTAATTTAATTCCCCACATGTCGATGCACCCATTATAACTAACTTGGTCACCTCGTTCCCTCCAAAGCACTTTATCTCTGTTGCAAATGTAAAATTCCCCAGAAACTGAGGAGCTCATGTTGCAGTGGTTTTGTCGGTTTCCCTCTTCATTGTGAGGAACGTAGAGAGATGCATTTAGGTTCACCAGAAGGAATACCTGTCAGGAAAAAAATTGTTTTTAATACCTTATGCATTTTCACATGCAATATTATAACCTACAATAGTCCTGTAGGCTTGCAAATCTTATTAGTTTTCCTGGGAGTTCTGCACATGGAACAAATGATTCATCGACCCCAGAGGTTAGTAATATGGGGAAGAGATTCAGGAGTCTTAATTTAGTCCTACTAAATTCAATGAAAACTTTATCTAAGAAAAGGTTGAAGGATTGGGACCATTGTGAGCAACATTGTAGCTGTACCGTACCATACATAAAAGGATGCCATGTCTGAAATATACTGATAGTCATAAATACTGCATTATAATAAATTACAGAGCAGACTTTTAGAAGATTTGTTTTACCTTTCATGAAATGCTAATGTTGATTTTGTTTTCATTTCATCGTATTGTCTTTCACTTTAAAATTACAGCTTTACTACAGTAAGCTAATTTCATAATACTGTATTAACTTAATATTACATAAATTACATTTGTCAGATTGCATTGTTGTAGATGTACAAAGCCCAAATTTACTACCAAAGCTCTCCAAACACATGTATTCATAATTTGCTACAATGAACCATATGCCACGATATAGTATTAAGGAATTACACATTCTAATGCCAGGCACAAATCCTGCCTCTCTCTTTCTGCGACTGTTCTAGGTACAAATAGAAACAGTATATTTCTAGCCTTTTTCTTTGGTTGCAATTATGAGTAAAAAATAAAAATGTTATACTGTGAGAACATTTTAACACCTGCACTTTTTTTTGTCTGACTGATATTTAGCTGCATGTTGCCTTTGAACATTATTGAGAATGTGCAATGATTGCAGCAGTTGCTAGATATATTTTCTCTGCAGACTATTATAACTTAGGCCTGGAAGGAAAAGGTAATAGACATTGGCATAAAGAATATAGATGCCGCCTTCTTTTTGCAGAAAAGCAGAATCATCCTCACTAAAAGATTTGATTGTAGCAGGCTACATTTTTTGCATGCGATGTCTGCCACTTGCAAGGTGTAAGGTTCTGCAACGTAACCTTGCTTATTCACTTCATTCAAACAAAGAGCAGAAATGCTCTGTTAAGGGAAGGGGAGAGCTTGTACAATTGTGGAACATCTATAGGTTTTTAAACACACACTGTCTAATCAGCCTCTGACAGATCCATTGTAAATCAAAGGTCTGGTAAGTGGGGATGCCAGAAATGTTTGATCTCATTCCAAGCCTTGAAACAACTTGCTTATTTTTTCTGCAGTTTGGCTCCTCACTAAAATAAAACATTGAGAGATGAATGTTCTGACAGGTCATTGTGTGTCAAACTGTCACTCTGTAATGGTTACATATTTCAGCTGGATTGAGGTGGTGGTGGTTGGGGGAGGTCTGAGAGAAAGAAAGAAAGGGAGAGGGAGAGGGAGAGAAAGAGACAAAGAATAACAAGATTTCTGTTCCTTCCTTATGGCTGATCTTCATTTAAACCAAACACTTGTCA
>NW_017728915.1:22809289-22841789 GCF_001723895.1 Crocodylus porosus | reverse complement strand
CAGCATAACGTGGAACAGACCTGAGGGCTTTAAACTACACCTTGGACTGAGCTACAATAGAGGGAGTTCCAGATAAGGGAATGGGGTGCACAGACCTTCTGCCTTCACAATTTTACTGAGTGCCCTTTGGGCACAGCTGGGTATTTGGCCAGTGATTTGTTTGCCATTTTATACTATTTTTCAAAGACTCAAAAGTATAATGAAATTTACTTTTTTATGTGACTTGTAGTAGAAAAAATAATGCCCAGCTTGTCACCGCTGCACTTACAAGAATGTGTGAGCAGCCTTTCCCTATTCTCTTTGCACCATTTCATCTTCAGTATTGGTCTTAATGTTTCCTGAGTGCAGACAATTGGGGCATCTTTGCACATGCTCCAGGGTGGGGGGAGGGGCTTTAATTAGAGAAGTTTCAAGAGCTGCTCTAATTAAAGTGCCCACTGTGTTATGTGTATTCAGCACCCCACTCTTCAAAATGGCGGCAGGGGCAATTTAACTAAAGCTTGTCTGATGAGCTTTAATTAAAGTGTCTTGCTGCCATTTTGAAGTGCAGGCACGCTTAATATCTGTGATACGGAGGCTGCTGGAGCGTGCTAATTAACACATTCCAGCAGACTCAATTAATTGAGCCTGCTCTGATGTGTGCTAATTAGCATGTGTCAGAGCAGATATCTGTCCTGTGTATAAGTGCCCTGGGTAACTAGCACCAAAAGATTGGAAACATGAGTTGCAGGACTATGAACCTACTCCCATTCTGACTGACAGACAGATTTAGGCCCACACCAAATGGATTGCAAATATGTAGATGCTGGTGCATCTTAGGACATTGACTCTCTTTGACACTACAGTTAAGTTTCTTGGTAGGGCATTTTGTACACTGCCACAGCCACTTCTGGGCTATATGTTTTATAGAGAATGTGTACTCTTATACAAGTACCACTGTATATAGTATGGTCTTTGCACCTGATCTGACATGATAATTTAGGATTATAGTGTTGTACTTTGCTTATGGAATCATTTACCATTTTAAAGCAATTGTCTGAGCTACCACAGCTGCTTGGACGCTTTGGGAAGGGAAGTAAAACCTATCTGGTAAGAATTTCACAAATAGGAAGTCAAGAATAACCTAAATTTAGATTTGGAGAATCTTGCAATCTCCTCTTATTTGTGACCATTTCTGCACTTGCAACCCCTTATGGGGCTGTGCTTGTGGACATCTTTCCATTACCTTAGTTTTTCCTGATATTGTATTCATGACCAATCAATCATTTTTGGCTTAGACATCTTGAAAATCTGGTGGCATCACACATGGCTCTTAAATTCTATCAAACTTCTTTGTGTCTTACAACACAAATCTGTCACCAAATATAAAGCATAATAGTTGAAAACAAGGTGATCGAGGAAAATACTTTTATGGAAGTTAATTACAGGAGGCATTAGTTTGGAGGAAAGGGGGAGCATCATTTAATGTTCTGTCTCATGAATGAGGCTCTCTGAGCCTTGGACGGAGTTGAGGACCACATTAGACCCTTTCAACAGTGGCAGAGAATAGGTCCAAGAAGGGACAGACAAGAGAGTCAGTGCTGGGACTGAGGTGTCATGAACCCCATTATGTTTTGGGGGCTGGCAGTTTGTCATGAGTGTCTTCTTGTACTGATATGGCATGTGTGGTTTTGTTGGTCATGTGATGCTGAATCTATTTATGTTACTCCTATTGCTTTATAGATTGTGTCATGCTGTCTATATATATCTTGATAATTTTGGACATGGTTCAGCTACAGGACTGAGGCTTGCATACTAAAAAAACAATTACCCCTCCCAGAAGCAGGCGAAAGGAGTCATTATTAGGTTGGGCACCCCAAGGCATTGTCTGTCTGTGATGTGAAAATCAACTCCTTTATAGCAAAGACATCTGAGAGGAATGGCCCATCAGGTCAGAGGAATGGCCGGTTGGCCAGAAACTTCTGGAAAGTTCTGGTATATAATGAATGATTACAATTATGCTGATGGGGGAGGGTTGACCCTGGATGCTTTTTAGGAACTAGCAAAGGTAAAACCAGTGCCTGAATTTCATGTTTTGGGGGTTCAGTGATAATAATTGCCAGGACTGCTAAAATCAGCAGGAAGGCTAATCTCTAAAAATGCTGGCAGGTTTCTCAGGAGGGCTGAGCTGTAACCAAATTAAAGGGTAAGAGACTTTATTTGTCTTTCTGTTTTGTCTTCAAACTTATGGTCAGTTTTTTTTCTGTAATTCTTTTCTTCTATGTAATAAATCCTTTTGTTGTTTGTCTCCTTACTGATTGCCTGTGGAAAAAATAATTCCTGGGCAACAGGGATTGTAGAAAATTATTTGTTATGGAAATATGAACATTTTGATTCCATTAAAAATGTTATTGACCAGTATGAACACTTCCTGATTTGTTGGAAACATCCACCTTGCTTCCTTGTCTTCCAAGGAAAAAATAATTTACAAAAATAAAAGGGAAGTCAACCCCCCTAGCCAATAATGTCTTTTATAGGTCCTTCATGAAATAAATTGTATCTTTCAATCGGATACAATTTTCAAGGTCACTAATGTGAAGTATGGTGATTTCAATTAAGCAGGAGGGCACACAGGAAGAACATGGCAATGATCTATTCAAAGCAGTAATCAGAGTATGTTGTCATGGTAACTGTTTCTGGACTTAAAACAAAGGGGCATATGTGGGCCAGGTAGACCGCTTTTCTGGTTGGGAACAAGGTGCATAATTGCCACCTGGTATCTGCTAACAACCTCAAATTTGAAACTTGAGGAAAATATACTGGTAGTTGTAACTTGATGACACATAGGGCGTGAACCTGCAAAAAGCTTTATTTCCGAACATCTGTGTGAAGAGATGCATGATGCGGGTTCACCATTACCTTTCTTTTTTGACTTTTTGAGGCCATAATTTATTAACCTTATTGCATATTAGAAGTAGCTTTTTGTATGGAATTTCTTTGGTTGTTTTAAAAATAAAGGAAACAAATGATATTTTCCTCACTGCTTTTAGAGTTGTTCCACTTTTCAAATTGAAGTTGCATTGATGCTATGTTTTATGGAATAATGACTGTGCATACCTTTACATTGAGAAAAAGGTATTTAAACCCTGGCATCTTCATAAGCTAAACATTATAAAATTAACTTATATGTATATGTTAACTGAGCTATAAGCCCATAATACTTCTATGGGTCAGTTAACATGAATAAATACTTATTTTATAATGTTTTAAATAATAAAGCATTTAATAAGAATGCATTAAAAATGGGGGCTGAGTCTAATGTTCTCAAACTCAACATCTTTTTCATATTTACAAACAGCAAATACATATAACTTAAAATGCAACTATCTTATTATTATTAACTGTTTATAATAAACAATTGAACTGATTTTTCTCAAACATGGATTACTGCTGTGAGATCTCCATTATCTATAAAACAATCCAAGTTGGAATGGATTTGCCAAGAAAATGATTAAATATCTGATTAACATGCATATCTTTTTGCATGTGCAATACTTAAGAGCAGATGAAAGACATTTTCTGATACATACATATGATGGAAAATTTCATCCTCTAAAGAATTTGATTGAAATTGTAAGCATCTTTAAAGAAAAAAGGGGGGGGCGGGGCTTAATTAATTTTACTTTTAAGACTAGATCCATACTTAATTAGCCATTTCTGTTTCCTTTTTATGCCCTTTTCATAGAGAAATGGATAGATAGGAAGCATACAACTGGAAGTCTACATTTTGAGGGTGAAGGAAAGGAACTTGGGAACAAATCTGTTTCCTATGTGTTCTAATTAAAAACTCATAGGAAAAACTCATAGGAAATAGGGTGTTTATGTGATCTTAAACTCATTCTGAAAATAGAAGATATAGCAATGAAGTTTAGGGTATGAAATATCTGCACGAATTTACTATATTATAGAAAAATAACTGAGCTCCAGCTTGTAGTATTTTTTGAACTGCTTCATGCATTGGCAGCTCCTTTTTGCTGCTATGAACAAGTGCACTAAATTTCTTTGTGTTGTGATGAAAATATTGGGTGTAAACTTGAAGATGATGCAAGTGGTTGGTGTTTTGACTAAAGAGTTGCTGATTTGAGCACCCACATTTTGGAAAGACCACATGTTTTATCAAGCTGTGTCTTATGATCAAAATTTCTGAGCTATCCTAATTTTTAAGTTTCATTTCAAAACACCCATTTTGTCAACTTGACTTAATACGGCATTTCTCACTTTCCCTGTAAATTGAAGAAAAGTTTTAATACACTTAGTTACTTTTTACGATTTTAAGAAGTTTTCATTCCTTCTGTACACGATGATGATGACGCAGTCAATTGCTTATGTCCAAAATTGTGCCATCAGTAATACTTTTGGATCTTTATTTGAACAATTTTACCATAATGGCTTCAATGCCTTAAAACAAAATCAGTGCACTGATTTCTCAAATCAAATGTTAATTGATTCCAACGGTTATAGTTATGTGTGTTAATGCCAATCGGTGCATGCTTTCTCAATTGATTGACTGAGTGGATCAGCCTACACCACTGATTCTTAACCCAAGTGCCGTGGCACCCTAGGGTGCCCTGAGATCTTTTGAAGGGTGCAATGAGATGTGAGGAGATAAATGAGGTGTGAGGGGATAAGCAGACAAGTGCAGGCCCAGGTTTGTTCCTGCCTGGCCAATCCCCCACCGCCACTGCCTGGCTTTTCAGAAATGAAGTAAAATAATATCATATATAATTTTTTTTTTTAATTGGGTGCCCCTCAATTGACAAAAGTCATGGAGGGGGGTGCCTCAAATCCAGTGAGGAGCATCTTTAGTTAAAAAAAGGTTGAGAACCACCATCCTACATCCTTGTATTATGTCTAACCATAGTATTACATAGACTGAAGTATATTCCATTCATCCCATTTGAGTCTAAGAAATACTGCAGGAAAAAATAATTTCCTTTGGGCTTGTTGGATAAAAATACAAAACAATAAAGTCCTAAGTTTAGAGAATTGGATATTAACTTGTACAGACCTCACTTCTAAGATTTCATTGGTTCCCCTCTGGTGTCTGCAGTCTCTTGTCTAAGAAACTGTGCCACCAGGAAAAAGGCATCATTCTTTGTGGCTTTTAACAGAATCCCCTCCTATCCGATTAGGATAACTGTACATTCTCCTTTTGTAGATGTCACTCTCTGGCAGGCAGATCAACCATTAAAATGAACAGTAATGTTTTAGCATAATGACCAAAGCAATGTAGTGCTCTGCTCTTCTGAAGAAACTTGTAATATAATGGGTGAAGCTCAGGAAACTATGCTGCATCAACTAATAGTAATTTAATCCCAGATGGGTAGTCAAATGTCTAAGAATGTCCACCAATCCACTAAATTAAGAATTTGAGGATCAACTAGACATAGAAAAACTGTGTGTTTACCACAGCAGAATATATAGCTTTATAGTTATGTTTTACACCCAAACATTACTCTTTGAGAGCCATCATATTTTATGAAAACTTTTATTAACATTTCAAAATGACCTTACCCCTCGTTGTGTTTCTATCAGTCCCCAGAGCCATAACCTATTTAAAATATTTTTATCTTTATAAACACAATAAAGTGAGCTGTCTTGAACATAGATTTGTAGATCTCATTAGAGATACTTTTTTAAAAGGTACTCTATCTCTTGGGAAGATAATGACATGCTGTAATTTTGGCATGCAAAGTTTTCAGACAGAAACAGTTTGTTAAAATAGATTGTTTAATCTTTCCAGCATTATTTTGGAGGGGATGTCCTTTTTTAATTGCACTTGTATGCCACGTTATGATCTGAGAGAAAGCTACCCAGATCATTCTGAAAGCGGATGTCAGTGGCAATATTAGCTGTTTTGTGTTTTAGGTGAAAAAATAGTTGAAATGTTTGTTTAAGATTTCAGTTGTTATCAAAGTCATGTAAGAAAAATGGTGATTTTTTAACTCATTAAAGTAAACATTTGTCTGTATGGTAAATGAGGTATTTTCCCTTGAGTAGTTAACAGCTTTGGTGGCACCAGATAGGGGTAATTTTTCAGATGTACTGTTTCCAATGGGCCAGTGTCCTAAGGCTTTGCTTTAAATGGCCTTTTTATGCAGTAGGATAATGGGCAGTTTGTGCATTGCTAAATCAGCCCTGTTTTGTTAGGAATGTTACAGTCAGGGGCACTTACAATTTGTCAGAGGAAATGCAGAACATCTCTACAGGAGTCTGTTTAAGAGGACATCATTTCTCGATAAGCTCTTGCTTAGGTCAACATGCAGCACTGCTCTCACACTATTCCCCTGTTGCTTCTGCCACACGGGAATGCTCTGATTTATTAGGATTACACAAGTCATGTCCTCCGCCTGACTGAATCCACAATGTGAACATTTTCTTCCCCCCCCCCCCCAAAACAAAATGTAGAAGGTTACTTTAAAGCCTTCATAAAGTATTTCTAAGAGGAACATTTTCAATGAAAGGAAATACCCGTATGCTGTACAGTATCTTTTTACATAACTGTATGTTAGAGGTAGGTTGTCCCAAATCATTTCACATCAAGGCTTCTGCTGTTGTGAAAAGTCTGCTGTGGAAGCACGCTGCTTGAACCCTTGTTTTACTATTATTATATGCTGTAGAGTGTCAATGAGGATAGGCAAGGGTAAAATGATAAGTATATGGGAGTGAATGTGATAGAAAATTGTCCATTAACTAATAAGATCACTGGATTTTAACAAGTGTGTAAAAATAAATAAATAAAAAAAATTAAGTCACCCGGCTGAATACTACTAAATGTATGTCTTATGAATTACATTTCAATTTGGAGCTACATTTCTCCTATAAAGCTTGTTTAATGAAAGATGATTCTTAATTCAAATCTGAGTCAAAATCTGTGTCTAGTTTTGTTTTGAAAAGCGGGGCTCAGGATGGTGTTGTGTTCATTTTTTGATTGGTAAAGGTGCTAATACTCTGTTGTTTGAGCTGCAGTTCCTAGGAAAATGTTTGGTTTGGTCTGTACAGAATTTTAAGCTGTGATGAATACCATCAAGGACATTTTAGGGAAAGCAAAGAATCTGTGAAAGGTTTTAGTAGTTCTCTATCTTTGCAGCAGGCTGTATTGCATGTACAGCTTCTGGAAATATTGACTGAATGCCTTTATTCAGTTTTTTATTGTGTTTAATGATGTTTGTAATAAATAAGTAAAACAACACGATGACATTCAGCTTTATTGGAGCATAATCTCTTCCTGTTTGCACAACTACATAACACCTTTAGCTAGTTTGCCTTAAAGTGTATCATAGGTTATTGTGAGTAATCCTTGGAACAGGAGAAACTTCACTTCACAGTAAAGTTGTTCACTTTAAGATACAAGCAGACACATTCAGCGTTGGCATTTCTCAGCTTGTCCCACACTGCATTACTTCACATTTGGATCTTGCCTCTGTTTAAATGATGACAGGTACTCGGGAATGCCCCTCTTCAGTATTGCATAGGAGTGAGTTTTCAGGTGGGGTATGATGCAAACAATGCAGAAGAGATGTAGTGGAACATGCCTGTTGTCACTGCAGTGTTTCAGTGTGTGTGTGTGGGGGGGCGTGCACACAGCATTCTGGGACCCTTATTTAAATCAACTTTAATACAAGGCCTCTCCATAATATTCAACCACTGGTGGACCGAGGAAGAGGAATCCTATGAAGTGCATCTCCTACCAGGTTTTGCGCATATGCTTTTGTTTGCCTCGGTGCCATTGACTTGATGAGTATATCATATTCTTTGTTTTTATTTTTATTAAGGAAGCCATTTCCTTTCATTAATTCAATTCAGTTTGGTATACCTCATTTGAAATATTTCACTGATGTTCTATTCAACTTAGCTCCCCCCAACTTCACCCTTGAATTCCTTAATGATATCAAACACACACGTTCTTTGCTTATAGTACATTCATTAGCCTTGGCTCCCCTCTGGCCTCCAAATAGAAATAATATGCAGCTTTGTACCTGTAAGCTTAACCATTCTGGGAATTGTTCAGTGGCACCCTCTCTAGATATCCATAGTATTCAGGAAATCCACTTCCTGCTCCTACCCATTTTCTAAGTTTTCTTCCCTTTTGCTGGTGATGTGCAAAAAGCAGCCGGCAGTTATCACAATGCACATGATGAGAAACTTCCAGCCTTTTCATAAGGCTCCATTTAGTCTTTGATAACTACTTCAGGTGAGATTAAAACCCTCCTTTCTCTTGTACAAATATTCTGTGAAACGCTTCATGAGCTAGGAAAGCAGAGGATAAGACAAGAAGATTCATAATGCCTTTAAAATCCAGTGTGGTCTCAGAAATAAACAGACCTGCTCCTTCCAGCCAAAAGTCTGGATTTCTGGTGGCATAAGCCTTTTCTTAACATCCTGCAATAATACTACTGCAGCTTCTGTGGTGATCCAACTAGACCTTGTAGTCTCACAGAGAAATAGTGAAAGTCTTTGGCCTGATTTGGAGGGCATAGAGTGTGTATCTGTCCCTCACCAATATTCACTTTAAAGTTCAGGAATGTCACCCATTTAATGCAGTCAATCTCATATGCATTTCCATATTTATGACCTGATATCTCCACAGCATCACAGACTCCATGGAAACTACCCCAGCAGTTGATCTGCCAATAACAAAACAGGTTAGCTGCTGACTGGTAGATAGTGAAGGTGACCATTTCTCACATGGGTGATGGCACTGTCCTGTGGGTGTTTTGCCATTGCAGCTCTGGAATAAGCTCTGCGTATATCTTTAGGATGCTAGTTTTTGTCATCCTGTAGTTCTTTTGCTGGTACTGATGATCCAAGTTCTGCATCAAAACACTGTTCCACCAGTCAGTGCTAGTTGATTAAGCCCAGAAGCACTGCTATTTATTTCACCAAGTAAATAGTCACATAAATGTCCTGCAACAGTTACTTTGATGCCAAAGAATATTTCAGAAAATGCAGATAACCAGATGTACTGAGTACGTGGGGGACCTGAAGGCCCTGGTTTGCCTTGGGAAGAAATGCATAAAACTTTCCACATGTCCATCATCTTAGGCAAAAATAAAAGTCAGTGCCTATGCAGATAACTCTTAAACAATAGACTAAAAGGAAAGTAAACTGCCTCACTTAAGCTTAATGCAGTGTAAGTTCTCAAATTTAACGATGACACAATAATTGATAGCATCATTCTTCATTTCAAATATGGTTCTTCATTAGGTGCTGACTCCTTGGATGCTCTAGGGCTCAAGCACCCACCAAAAAAAATTAGTGGGAGTTCAGTACCCATGAGCCATGGCTGTGGCTGCTTACAGATGTTAAAAAAACCAAACCAAGCCATGCTTTACTGGAAGAAGCAGTGTATTCATTCAACCCAGCTCTGCAGTGTCTGTAAAGATTGGGTGCTTCAGAGGGGCATTTTGGCATTTTTAGCTAATAGCTGATTCAATCAGCTATTAGATAAAAGCACCCGAAAGCCCCACTAAAGCACCTGATCTTTACAGATGCTGCAGAGCTGGGCTGAAGTAATGCACTGCCTTCTCTGGGCTTGGCATGGGGATGCGCTGAGTTTAAAAGAAAGCACCATTTTTTGTTTGGTTGGGTTTTTTTACAGCTGTAGGCACCCACTGGCAAACACCAATGTCGGTGCCTATGGGCTGTTTTGCAGAAACACTGAGCAACTATACAATTCTGGCCAGGACTTTAGTAAAGAACCACCAGCTTTTGTAATTTGGTGCTATTTGAAAACCAGTGTGAAACGAAATTCTGTTAGTCCTGTGTTTCATGTCTTTATGGTGGTAAACAGAGGATGTCTTGGCTCTTGGAAAAATTCCTGTTGAACAAATTTATAGCTGATTGATTTTAATCAACGAGTAAAATGCAAGCTTGTTCCTTTTTCTCTTGTGCTCCTAACATCTTTAGGATTGTGTTTAATTTGATTATATAAAAGTTTTGTGCCTTGTTATGTCTTTCACTCTTGAATATAATGTTGGTAGTTGATAAAGGAGCTTGGTTAGATATAAAAGCATTAAAAATAAGTAACAAATGCTGTTAAACAGTGACTTTCAGTTAGTGGAATGAACTATAGTTGTCTATATTCTGATTAGAAACCAAAATTGTAACAGTGTTTCAAGTGAACCCAGAACTAGGCCAGTTAATAGAGTTCCGTCAATGATAAGAGGCTGCTTTCACTCACTGAACTTAGCCAGGGTGACCCATAATATATTATCTTGACTCAAAATTGTTAGATTATAGAGAGCAGAATTAGAAGATATATTAGAATTACACAGAGTGAGGGAGAAGGACAAAGGCCTTTGCTGCCAAAAGGAGAGAGGCAACATTGGAGGAGTTAGATTAATTTTCAACAAAGAACTTGACACAACTGGGCTAATTATAAAAGTATGTTGAAAAGATAGTGGCAAGTGAGTAATGCCAGAATTATTCCTGTTTAAATCAAAAGAAAGATCCATCTGCATTATTAGAAGCAAGAAAAATTGAGTGGTATGAAACATCCAAAGATTCTGCTTTAGCTTTAACAAATGCTGTGATCCTGCTGAAGTACAGTGGAGAGCAAATGATGTGTAAAAGCACTGGACTGAGATGCAGGTGTTCTAAAAGGGGTGATGAAGCAGAATGCGGAGAGTTGGAAATTGTTGGACCCTATCCAAAAGTAGAATTTAGCTCTTAAGGATTTTACTTTTCTAAGCAGTTGCAAAACCAAAAAAACTTTTGTGAAGCTAAATGAAAATGGCACAATCCAAAAACAGATTCTAGGTGCAGTGAGTAGCTGGGAATTAGGCCCAGCTCTTCAATTTTTGTATTCATCTCTGACCTTTCTGCCACCTTAGTTACTGACGTGTAATCCTGCTAGGGACAGAAGTTACATATACAGTGGTTTAAATGATCAGAAACTGATTTAAACCTGCAACAGAACAGAAGTTCAGTGCACTTAAACCACTTACTACATCCAACCAGGTTTATTTTAAACTGGTTTTGACCATTTTGTATCAGGCTCAACTGATTTTAGTCAAACTGGTTTATGGAACTTGTGTCCCAGACCCTTTCAGGGTTCAAGTTAATTTGCAGTCTCCCCACAATGCTTTGCAGCCCTGGGCTGGCCCATGGTATTCCAGAACATAGGGTTGGTCCCACCTCTCTGCTTCCTAGCCAGAGCAGTTATAGTGCTCCAGCTGGCTGAGAAGGGCGTAGGGGTGGGGAATCTGGCTCCAGACCACAGCCACGTCTGCCTGCCAGGAATGGAGCAGCCCCTGCCAGGCTTTTATCCCACTCACCACTGTATAGGAGGAAGGTGAGTGGCCAGGCCCTAGGGCCAGGCAGGCACAATGATGCAGAGGCGGAATGTGGATTTAAGCACCCTCCCCCCACCTGGGACTCCCTCCCTTCCCACCTAAGCATGCAAGCCCTAGGCTGGGGTGTGATCCCTCAAGTAGAGTGAGTAGCAAGGGGTGGGGCGAAAGCCTGGCAGGGGCTTTCCCCCCACACCCTGCCCAGACAAAGCCTGGCTGGGCTCCAGGGCCAGGAGCCCATCTTGTGAGCCCCCAGCCTGGGCATTATTATGCCTCCAGCTCTCCACTGGGGCAGGAGCCTGGCAGGGATTGCCTCCCTTCCTCCAAGGTAGACCCAAGCTGTGGTCCCATGCAGCCAAGGAAGGCTTCCTCACCTCAGCCTGTGGGCCTCCAGTCAGGATGTGGACTGCCTGCTTGAGGGGGTACAAAAACCTGGCAGGGACAGCCCTCCCACTGGGAAGTGGGGGACAGAAGCCTAACAGGGGCTGCTCCCCCTGGCAGATTGGGGCTGGGGTCCCCTGTGGGCATTGGCAATGCATAGGGGGTGCACACGGGTGCACATGCACCCCCTGAGATTGGCCGTGCACCCCCTGAGAAAAGCGCTGGTGACACTTCTGGGTTTGCCACCTGCACTTCTGGTTTGGCCACTGGCACTTCCACCAATAGCAGTGATTGGCTGCTGTCCCCCCCCCCAATCAGCCGCTAGGGGACCTCTCCTACCCATTGGTGATCGGCCCTGGTGCCCCCCCAGTATTAGGATGCACCAGTTGTCCATGCCTGTGGCCCAGGGAGCGGGGTTTAAATCTGTCCTTCCCCTGGCCTTCACATGCTGGCCCTAGGCTGGGGCCTAGCTGTGCCCTCTCTGCTCGAGGAGGGAGGGGAGGAGAGCCTTGGAGGGCTTCTCTGCTCCCTTCCCTTTGGCGGTAGCTGGGAGGTGTGCTCTTGTATGACCCAACTTTTGTCCTGAGCCACTGCAGGCATGTGGCTGCATTTCCAGGATGAAAAGTTAATGCCTATTCATTTGCTTCTCAGTTCAATCTACGCAGAGTAGACTATCTTGCAAAGACTGAATTGATTCAGCCTCTGGCTTTTTGGCTGTCTATACTTAGCCAAGGCTTGCCATTGAGGTTGGGTGCTTTCACTCAGCCTATGCTGGTAAAGAACAAAGGCTCTGCCATGCCATCCTCCTACTCCTGATAAGCCCCTGATGCAAAGCTGGGGAAGGAATAGAGCAAGCACATTGTGGCAGCTGTGTGTTTCCCTTTATTGGGGATAAAACAAAGGCCTTTGGAACTAGTTTTCACCCCCTTTTTACATCCTAAGTAAATGTAAAGAGCTAGGTCTTCTCAGAGATTTTTGAGATGTCAATACTACAACCCAGGGGTAGGACTGAAGTTTGCTTAGATATACCCAAGGTACCTTTAAGTGTTTAGCTCTGGCACTAAAAGCAACGAAGACATGACAGCATAGGCTTCAGTGTGAGCTGGGTTAGCAGCTGAATTATATTTATGATGTTGTGACAAAAGCTGATCAGTATGTGGAAGCCATGGCAATACAATGAAAGGGAGAGAATTTAGTCATGGGAAACAACAATGAATAAGGAGTGCTTATCAGTCAGAGGCAAGGATTATAGAAAGACTTAACTAAGTGCAAATGTGAATTCTTCAAATATATTTCTATGGGTTGTACATTTTAATTCCAATAAAAGTTTCTAACCTTTCTCTTCCACAACAAATTGTTCTCATGTTGCAGTGCTATCTTATTTGCTTTGTATCTAGATATACTAAAATTACATAGTTGCAAAAGGGACGTGAATTGGGAATGGGCTTCTTTGACCTAAATTGGGCTCCTTGGACTTAAATTACATCTTTAGACTCTATTTGGGCTCTTCATTATACTGCTTGTATTTCTAAGTTGGCTTGTCCAAATGAGTGAGCACTATATATGAAAATGACATGTTGATATTTGCTTATAGTTAAAGTGCTTTTGTTGGGTTTTAGGGAAATACACATATGGAAAATGCATAGTAGCAAAAAGGTATAAATAAGAAAAATCAAAGCAAAACCCAGATTGTCACCGTTATAGTTTTTAAGTCAATAATGTTGCTACCTTTTTTTTTTACAAGCATCAGAGAGGTATGTGAAATTACTAATAAAAATAAGTAATTGGGCATATACTTTAAATGGTTTTATTTTGTAGCATGCAAAATAAGTGGGAGAATTTTGGGGTTTTTTTGGTGTATTCTCAATTATGCTGTGGAAACAGTACAATTAAGATTTACATGCATAGAAATGAAAATGTGCTCAATAAGGCAGAAACTGTAAATTTGTCAGGGGTTGTGGCAGGGCCTGGAAAGTAAAAGTTGTGTTTGTAGACAGGAGGTTGAATAAAATCAACTGTCTTCTGGGAGACAGACAGAGCCAATCAGGGAACTTCTCACATTTCCACATGGGACTTACAGTCCCACCTTCATTGTAGTCCTTCTTGCGTGAGGTGAGTAGTAACAATATCCATTTGAAACAAGATCTAGCTGGAGAGTTAATGCAGAGTCCAAACTACAATTACTTTTCTTACAAGTTGGGGCCTCCGTCCCTTGGAATATGGTGGTCTTGGCAGAGAGGTTTCTCCAGAGGACTGTCTAGACAAAAGAGAAGCCTCAGCCTCAATATAGGGAAGGTAACTTACCCTATCACTCCAGCCTGCCCACCTGAAACGCACAAATCAGCTCAAACATGCATACTCTGCCTCTCTCCACAACCAGTAAAGAGCCCTCACCAGTAGAAGTCTTTGTTTGTATGTGTAGCTTGCTCCTGGGGCCTTGGGGCAAGTGAAACTTGGGGGCATCCAAACCCCAAGCCTCCAGGCTTGGGCATGCAAGTAGGATGCCCACCAAAGGTGGAAAGTTCTGAAGCCACAGATGGGAGTAGAGGAGTAGGGCCACTTATGGTTCTCGACTGACTTTTGGATTTGGGATTTATTTTGGCTAATTTGGGTTGGAATACAGGGAAAAAAAGTGTATGTGTATTTGGCACAAATTGGGCCTTTCTGTTCAGAACTATCTAGCATAGAAGGGGCAGAACCAGTGCTCGGATGGCAGCAGTCTGAAGCTTCCCTTCTGGGCCAGATTTCAGCCCACTACAGCCCAATACAGGCTATAGTTGATCGAAGAGGGAGGCCCTAGCTAACCTAATGGGAGCACAAGCAGCCAGAGATCCCAGCTCCCAGCCCCTGCTCCCTTCCTGGTTGCTTGAAGAACAGTAGGTTATCTTTCTCCCGCTTGCTCCAACAATGCTAGGATATTAGTTATACTTCCAAGACCCTTTCCTATATGACAGTCATCATCATCAGCTCATCCTCAGCCCAGGTATTACCTGCACCCATGGAGTAGACTCCATCAGTCTTCCAGCAGTCTGTTCCATAGTCTTCAGTCTTTACGTGATCACAGTAGTAGTGCTGTCATGTGACCTCAGAGTTGGAAAGCCTAGATTGTGGGTCTATTATGCCTAATTATTAACCCACTACTTCTTTGCCCAAGGTAATATAGGAAACAAAGTTATTTTCTTGAATTTCTTTCTGGTGGGTCTCTGTGAATAGATATCCAAGAAAACTTGAACTTTTAAAAACCCATGAATTACCTGGTGGCTCTTTTTATGTTGTGGTAGTATCTTCCAACTCCAAGTTTCTTGTGTGATAAATTCTTTTTGCACTATTTTTGTAATGGGGTTATAGTCCAGCTTATTTTAGGGTTTTTAAAAATCTTCGTATGTACTGTTACCACCTACTCTAGATATGCTTTTTCTGTACTCTAAATATTAGTAAGTAATGGTGCTTTGTCACATTTTCAGTACTGCATGGGAGAGAACACCAGAAATGGTTTCCATTGCTATCATTTACTGGAAATCTAGACAAGTTCTTCTTTAACTTGACAGACAAGATCTGTTTTTTGGGAAGCATAAAAGTCAAATCTTCTCCACTGTTATTGCAAGTAAGAATGTTTTTGAAGTTGGGTTTTCTATATTCTTGATCTTAGTTTTCTCTTTGTCCATCTGCTTTTATGTACTTGAATATCCAAAGCTGTTAGTTTCCCTGAGACTAAATCTGTTTTATCCTTCACTAAAGGCAACCTTTGCAGAGTGTGTCAGATCACAAATGTGGTAGGAGTGTTTTAGAAAGACTTGAGGACAACCCTCTAATGTTGTTGTACTTTTTAGAGCAAAATGCCTTTGCTGTCCAGAAACCCAAGCTCTCAAGAAATCTGCCCGTATTGTTTTGACTTCTTCATTATTTTTAATTGTAGCTTAGAGGAGCAGCACTGAAGGAACCTTTCTACCCTTAGGGTCAGAGAGTAGAAGTCCATATTCAGCAGAGTTCAGGGAGATACTACTCCTGTACAGGCTCGAACCTTATCTGAACCAACTGAGACTAGTCTTCAGCACCTGACTCCCAATTTTATCCTATAATGATAACTTTCTGAATTGTTACCTGGTGAATTATCACATTATAATTGTATATAAAGATATTCTGCCCTGTAGAATTCTTCATGCAATGCATAGTTTTCATAATTCTTTGTGATACATAGATGTTTCCTTATCTGTATTCTTTATAAATATGCCTGGAAGATGAGACCTTTCTAAAGCACAATACATTAATTGAATGCTCCACAAAATTCTTCAGGGGAAAACTTTGGCAGATTTTGCCAAAACTGTATATAGATTCACCCCGAAGTACGTGCTCTTTATAGAGCTTGTAGAATGCCAAGACAGAGACTGACCACCTAGGGTAAAATCCTATCTTCAGTGCAAAACTCAGTGGGAGTTTTGCTTTTGATTTCAATTGACACAGGATTTCACTCTGGTGACTGGTGGGTATAGGATATTTTGGGTGGAGATCTTCCTTTATATCATGAGGAACAGATTTGTTAGGACCATCCTCATGCACAAGGGGATTTGGAAGGAACTTGAGGCTTGTACAGAAAGGGTTTTCTATGGCAAAAACTAAGAACAACCAGGTTTGGGAAACAAATTGATATTGCCATGTTTTTATAAAAATAAAAAAGGGAACCAAACTAAAGGAAGAAGGTGTCAGGTTGGACCTAGTTTTGTATATGCATCATGGATCAGGGTGGGAATGCCACTTGCTTATATGGATATTCCTTTACAGACTTGCCTCCTTTAGTTTACTTTTGTTATCTGCGTTTAAAATCAAACTGTTGAGAGATTAAGGATTTACTGCTTTTCTCCCCTCTATCAGATTTGTGTCGATTTACTAAAATTCAAGCTCATTTTCATTTGGTTCATTGCCTTGTCTGGTTTTTAGTATATACAGAGAAGCACAGTAAAAGTTATCAGGCCTAGGGAGTAGAGGGGCAAGATGAAGTGAGCCATCCCATTCCACAAGAAGCAACAAAGACTGATTCAGAAAGACAGTGCTGTAGCTTAAACATGGAGGACAAGAAAGATCCTTAGAGGTAAAACAACTGACAAATTTTCACAGCATGCACTAGTGAGAAATGCGAATCCAAGGAAAACATCATGGCATGTGAGAAACAAGCTTTCATTGATCACAACACGCCATGATGTTTCCATGATAGCACTGTCTAGGAAACTTTTAATGTTAGTGAGAAGGTAATACAGTATTTGACAACTATTGTTTTGTTTTAAGAAGTACACATTAAAAATACATCTAAAATACAGGACAAAAGAATCCAAATAATGTTATTAAACTTCTGGTAGATGCGAGTCTCCTGGGAGGTTTACATGTGCTTTTGAAGAAAATGTGAAAAACCCTAGGTTTTGAATTTTCAAGCTAAACTCACCATATTTTTTGTTCTGTTAAAAAAAATCTCTACAGAATTATGTTGCTGAAGCCCAAAATAGAAGACTTAAGCTATATAAACATTTTGCATATTTTTGTTTAATTTGTTGAAAATAGCACAAAATATGCTCACAGTTGGCATCCCGAATGCAAATATTAGGAGCTAGTCCCTTGATGCATTATGGCTTTCATCAGTATGGTATGGTGTGTTTCTGGAGAGGCTGTGCATATTTGTGGCTCAGGATAGCAAGAATAGCATGATGTACTTTGTTGTGCCCTATGAAGACACAATGTATTGGTTTCTACAGAGATTCCAAAGCATGATGATCCCTCTGTAGAAAAAAAGGAAAAAGAAGTAAAATGTTAGTATTATCAGTATTTGATTCCAAAATGTATTTATGTCATATTTTGTGGAATGAGGGAGAGGGGGAAAAACTTCTGACAGAGCAAAAATATTATTGGGACAAGTATAGGGTGTATAGGGGCTCTTAATCTTAAACATAATCCTTTCACGTTCTAATACATGAGGGCTAAATGGGGAGCTTTTAAATTGAGAAAATATGCAGTTCATGTGAGAGGTTTGATAGTACCCACCAAAAACTTAAATGTGCCTGACTGGTTTTATGGAAGACAGTAAATTAGTCTTTCCTTTACCTTTGACAGGTGAGAAGCAGTTCTTGCATGACCGCTGGCTATCACCATACATCTGCTACCACACAGGTGAGGCTTTTGGCTTCAAAATGACGACTGGTAAGAAAAACAAGATGTCTTTCCTGGTTATAAATTTAACTCTTCTGTGATTAGTCTGGGCCAATTAGGACACCCCTGGGGTTCAGACTATGGCTCAAGTACAAGCTGAAAGCCTGATTAGCTGAGGTCTCTTGATACTTGTTCTTGGTAGTAAATGCTGGCACATATAGTATTGATTTTCATTTAGATATCTTAATGTTTCCAGACAATCCTAGCAGATGTGGGCTGAACTCAGATCTACGAGAGTGCTGGGCTGCAATCTGCAAGCATTTTTCTTGCCATTTTGTTTCATTTTTCCTAAACTTAACTGATTTGGAATCAGGAGATATAAATGAAAAATGCAGAGTTTGCCTATCAATCATGGCATGTACAAACATTGCTACTGCCCTTTTCTAACATCCTATTACCACCGGGTAGTTGGCTAGTCAAACAGGAATAAAAATTACACTGCAAACATCATAAGTTAGGCTTGATTTGTTGAGCAAGAAGCCTGACAATTCTGTAAGAGTTATATACCTCAGCCTCGCTGAAAATCAGCCTTGTTATGGCTCTGGTACGTCTATAAAGATTGTTCATTTCATATAAAACAGCTACCTGCACTGAAAGGCCTGAAAGGAAGAATGATGCTGGTTATAAATATAGAGGAAAATCTATTTGTCTGCCCCTTCGTGCTGTTAGCAAGTCACACGATGCAGCCCTTATGCTGTTCCTAGGCAGCAGGGGGAGTTTTCCATGGCCACCTTTTGCTTTCATCTTCTGGCCTGGACTGAAGCACATCATCTCTCTTTGTCATATGAGATAAAGCAATGAAGTGTGACCAGTGCCACTGCATTGCACTCTGCCCACCAGGAGCACGTTAATGATAATGAAAAACTATACTGCACCACATTTAAACTAAATGTGAGCGTAAGGCTGTCTGTCGGCAGACTGGTATAACAGTTAATGTCATAAAAGATAAATAGAAATTATTAGAATTGGTTTGGTAAGGATTTTTTATAGAGCAGGGTTGTATTCCTTTAAAGATACATTATCCGACTGTTAAATCTAATTTCAGGCTACTGGGCAATTAAAATGATTAACATTCTTTACTCATATAGTTCGATTCATTAAAGTTTTAAACACCCTTTACACACTATTTATGTTGAAAATAGAGAAATAACATGTTAAAATGTCTTGGACCATTAATCATTCAAATTTGCTGTATAACCACTTTCTCAAAACCTTAATACCACAGTGCATATTTACAAACCTCAAAGGCATGCTTGAAAGAGAGAACAAAATCAAATTCCACCCCCACTATGTCCAATAGGCCTTTTGCAGTTCCCAGACCTTTTTTATGTCTGCAAAGAATACTACCCAGAAAATTCCCCAAAAAGATTGTCTAGGAAGTTATCCCTCCTGGGGGCTTATCTACTTCTGCACTGTCTTCATTGGGGAGCCTATTCTCTTTTCAGTGCTCAGAAATTTAGGCATGGAAGTCCCATTAAAGATAATAGGTGCTCCAAGTATAAATTCTTGTGCGCTGAAATGAAAATATATTCTGGGTCTGACACTTAGTTTTCAAGTATGTCACATGGAATTTAGTATTATCTACTGACAAACCAGTTTATTAGATGGATAGAAGAAGAGATCTTCAGGCTAGTAAATGCTGCCATTAGTTAGAGGTAAAACACCCACTCCCTTCTGTGTTAGCATTTGCAACAACCTCTGAAGCACAGTGGGAACATAATCATGAACGTCAGTATACAGTATGTGACAAGACAATTAAAATCCGAATATTAATGCTGTTTTTTTGAAAGCATTCACTCGAAAGAGATCCGGTTCTGGAGAAAAAAAGTTTGAAACATTTAATTTCAACCCTGTGCTATCAACTGGAAATATTTGGATCATGTTTTTAACAACAGATACTGTAAATCACTCAGGCCAACTGAAATGAAGTCCTGTGTTCCACGTTGTCAGATTGTGGGACATGCCTGACCTTGGAAACAATGGTTGATTATGTGGCCATAAAACCTTACACTTCAAACCGTGTCAGTTTTCAACAGTCAAGCTTTATCAAGACAAGTGGGTATTTCTCCTGGAGCTCCCCTTAGCAGAGTTTTTCTTTTCTTCCTGTTCTAGCCACGTGGTTTGGTGGCATAATGGTAAACATGGAGACAAGACAGTATTGGTGTTCGGTGGTGTGATCCCAGTGTGCCCACCACAGCTGTGCAGTATGTTAAGCCACTTCACTTTTAAAATGCCATTTGCAATAAATGCAAAATCAATGTTGGAGTGGCATTTTGTTTATCTTTCAGGTGTCCAAACTTATGCATTGTCTTTCTTTCAGTCAGGCCTGGCGGCACAAAAGTCAGTTAGCTGTAGGGGATCCATACAGCAGTACTGAAGGGAGATAATTTTTCACTAATCCTGTCTCCCATTTCTTCTTTATTCCATTACGCTTATCCTCAGTGTAAGGTTTCCTGATATAAGAACTAGTTCACTGTTCAGAAATAAGCCATGATATTTTACAGTACTGTGTACTGTATCTGATGCAGTTTTAACCTTAGACAATAAAGGAAACTGTCACTGTCTATCAGTGAGGGGGTTTCTAATGCTGCTCCATCACTCATTTCAAGAGCAACATGAGAAGAACCTTTTCCCCAAGAGACTGACAGCCATATCATCTCTGCAGTGCTATAAGCTTCTGCTGACTTAGAGAACAGAAATCCCAAAGGTACTCCTGAATTTAGTGACAGTGCAATATATAGTACTTCAAGCCAGTCCACCAAATGGGACGTGCAGAAATGCTCTGCAGTTTATAGTGGAGGGGGGGCTGGTAATCCAACATCAGAAGATATAAATCACACACTCTTCTCACAAGCCCCTGCCCGTGTCTTAGGAGGGAGTAACACAAACATATGACTTTAATGTCTTGGGCATCGTGGGCCAGGACCTCTCCCTGGCCTCTCCCTAGTATCAGACACTTAGGGGTCGGGGCGTTCAGGAGGTTGCAGTTTCAGCACTCTCTTTGGGGTCCAGCTGGGGTGGGCAAGTCACAGAAAAGGTGAAAGTGTGTGATCCCTTCATAATGCAGTAGGGGAAGAGGAAATGATTCTGCCATGAATGACGGGAGGTTTGTGTAGGGTTTTGTGATACATTTTTGAGTCTCAGGTTGACTGGCTTGTGCTGGCTGGATGGCCTTGATTCTGATTTTGAATGGCTTAACCTGAGGCTGTCCAACTGGTGGCCCCCAGGCCTCATCCAGGCTGTGAGGAATTAACATGCAGCCCCTGGGCTTTTGGCCGAACACTGCTCACACTGCTCTGTCTGCTGTGGCAGCGGTGCCCAGTGTCTCTGCGGCAGGGCAGCATGTGGGGAGGTGGCTGAACGTGCTGCTCATGTACCAGTGCCAGCAAGGGGGGCTCGGGCAGAGAGCTCACACTGCTCATGCAGTGCTGTGGTGGTTGTGGTGGGGCTTTGCCCATGTGGTGGTGGCAGTGGAGGGAGCTCCCACAACCAGGGAGGATTTTGCCCATATGGTACTGGCAGTGGAGGGGCTCATGTGGCCAGGGTGGTAGGAGGAAGAGGCAGCAGTGGGGGAGGCTCACACAGCAGTGACAGTGGGGGGCTCTTGCTGCTAGTGCTGTTTGGGGGTGCACATGGTATTAGTCCCAGGGAGCCCATAAGTCCTGGGACCCCTGGTATGTGCAGTGTGTAGGCTTCAGCTGCTCTGAAGTTGGACAGTCCTGGCTTAAACTCATCTTTGTGCCCAAGGGTATCATCAGAACCCTATCTGTGTTGGAAGGGGTGGTGGCTGAATGGCTCTTTATGTCTTAATTTGAAAAATATTATGAGCCATGTGCTACACCCAACAGACCATGCAACATCCCCAACATCAGTGGAAGACAAAATTTGGCCCAGGGTCTCTGTCTCTTCCATTTTGTTAATCACAATTAAAACATATTACCTGGGAACAGTTTTCATTCAGTTTAATGGGAAAATTATGTGTTGCTCTTGAGGCTTCTTTAGACTCCCATTGTTTATGATTATTTGCAGTTTTACAAGGGAAATACAGACAGCCCATGCTGTGAGAAAGATCAGAGGTGTCTGTGCTCCTCAAGGCTATTTCTTTCTTTAATTTCTGTTTAGAGTCAATGAACTGATTGCATTTTCTTTTTTTGACATGCCATATTATATCTCACATTTCTTCAAATGATTTTGAAGTAGCATAATCTGTCTTAAGGATAGGTATGCTCCCAGAATATGGCTTCTGATGTCTTGACCATTATTATAAGCCTTGTGTCTTTGGTGACTTAATATTTATGCATAACAGTATCATTAGCCACTCTTCTGCTTTAACCCCATTTTGACTACACAGTAAAGAAGCAGATAGAAATTCTCTATTAAAACACCTCACATTAATCTAAGAGAGTTGCAACATTTCCTTTTTCAATTTTTGACATATATGTTTCATGTTTAATCATTGCACCCAGTGACATGTGGGCAATTCATGTGGGCAACCTGAAAACATCCTATGCCAGACCTGCAAACCCAAATCAAGTATTTTCATATGCATATAGATGGTTAGTTGTGTGTGCAAACTGGAGATGTGTGCGTATCTTTGTAAATCTGCCATTTTGGCTGAACAGTTTAACAATGGTGAAAAGGGATAGGGGATGTTTTATACTCTTCCCATCTGCCCAGCGTAACTATTCCATTTTATACTGGAAAATTAGATAGTTGATTAAATTACCTCTTAAAATAGCACAGTCAGAAGTTATTTCTGTCAAACCTGGCTTTAGCTCTTGATTATAAATATTGTGTTCAAATAGGCTTTGTGTCCTTTCCCTCCACCAAGAGGTAAACTACATCGTGTGTATTTCCAGTGATGAACATTTTTGCTGTACACTTTGGAGATGAAAACTTGGGTGATGTTAGATCAAAGTCCCCAGTAATTTCATCATTTCTTTATGAAGAAATGCTTGTTTTCAGCTGTAGTTGGCATCAGTCTAAATGAATCAGTAAAATAGGATGATCTCAGCTCATATAAATAATAGCAGCCTTCTCCTGTTAGAGATGCCTTTCTTCTGGAAAAGGCAGTTGTCCCACATTAATGCATTTCTAATCAAAAACACTGAGTCCCATATGGTATTTTTTAACACATTTGAGAACCCTGGTTAAGACAGAGATCTAAATGTGCTGGAAACCAAAGTTCATTTTTGTTCAATGCTCAGGAGAATAGAAAGAGAGTGTACTGATCTGTCTCTGTGTTATCTTGGATGACTGAGTATTAGTTTTATAGTATTGGGCCCCATTTCCCCTTCCCCATTTTTCAGGGGATGCTTTTTGTGAGAAGGCCTACATGTTACCATATTAGAGGGCTTTATTCCTCTCTCTCCCTCTTAAACATAATAAACATCAGAAAGCATCCCTGAGGCATAAACAAAAATTGTAGGGGGGACCCACTCCAGAATATCAGTTGATTCTGAAAGAGGAAGACTGAAAACAGTTCAGAGTAAAGAAATATTGGAGCTTAATGTGAATCTTGCATAGGTGAATGTTGACTTCAAAAAATAAACCATTCATGTCCTTGTCACATAAAATGATTGCTTCTGTTTACCATTGGTAACAGGGGCATCTGCTTTGTGCACCATTACTTGATGTACAGAAATCATGTCATATCTCAATATATCGGCCAGGAAACATAGTTTAAACCAGGCCTCTTAGCACAAGTTTGTACATATACACATATGCATATAATATAAACATATCTATATCATAACATTTTCCATAATTCACTGGATTTCTTTTCTACTAGAGAGTAAAAAAATATACATATACAACAAGGTGTAAAAACAAATGTTCAGTAATTGGCTTCCAATTCCAGTCTGCTGTTGAAAAGATAAGTAAATACTTTAATATCTGTATATTTAGATCCATATTATATATGTATACTATTTTATATACACTAATATATAGATTAACACATATGTTATCAGAGAAGTGAAATAAATTCAGTACTGGGGTAAGCAGGCACCACACCATTGTTTTTTTGGTGCCTGACATCTGCTCAGATCAGGGTGCTTTTGACCCTGTGTCTTGGTCTGTACAACTTTTAATTTCAATTGTTATAAACTGTGCAGGGCAAAAGAAGATTTTTCAGAAAAGTCCCAGAGAGTAGCACCTCTTTGAACCCACAGGTTAGCACTCCAGGAGTTGCTTGTGCTGCTCCAGTTTGCCAGAACATCAACACCAGGTGGACACTTTTGGGGGATAGTGGTCAGCTACCTGAACAGTTAGAAAGTTAATAGATTTTATTCAGAAGGAGTACCAGGTAGGGCAGTGTCCTTTCTTTAGTATCTAAGTGTCCCTCCGACCCTATAGCTCTTTTCATTGATGCAATGCTGAGAACCTGCAAAAGTGCTCTCCTTGCTGTTTTACTTTGAGACAGGACGCTATGCACTGCAGCCCCCAGTTGTTGGGGGTAGTTTTATGCTCTCATCATGACAGACAGGATTCCAATAGCACCATATGTCAAAAACTCCAACCAATTCCAGTCATGTACCCACACTGTCCAGCTGTCACAGCTTTAATTATTGAAACTAAAGCCCAGATAAGTTTGTAGTTTTGGAAATGCTCTAGTCTCCTTAGATCTTTACTACTGATGTTATAGCTGATTAGGACCCTGCCAGCCTTCTGTTGGTCTCTTGAAAACTGCTGTAATTCTCATTCATCATGGAAGCTAACCAGCTGCTCCAGAGTCATCCCCTCAAAATGTGTTGCTTGATGTTATACTTTCCTGTTGTCCTGACCTTGATGCTTTGTATGTTCAAACAAAGGACACTTATTATATTGGAATTACTTATTGTACAGGATCCTGCTATAACCACGTTTTGTACACAAAAAATGAAAACCTCATCATTTATGTACCCGATGCCACTGAGAAGAGTGCTATTAATCTGCACTTTTTTCTCAGTCATCCTGCTATAGTCTCATTGCCATTCCAGCAGAGATAGTGAGAGACTGTGACCTCTCCGAATGCTCTCATATCAGTCTATCACCAGGCTTTTGGCATGAATGTCTATCTTGTTGCTTAGCAGTCTGAAGTGATCCCTGTAATCTGAGTTTGGAGCCCTCACATCTACTTTTGTCATTCTTATCCAAATGGAATAAAGCTGAATACTTTCAGATTTTCACCGAAACTTGGGACTGAGTAGGGAGTTCAGTCATTTACTTTTTCTATTAAAATCTTCAAGTTGAAACTTTGTGATCTCAAAGTGCTTTGTAAGTTTTAACCTTTTTGACAGCTACTGCTAAAATCAGTCTCAGTAATTCTAAGATGTGAGCAGTACATAAAGAAGTATCTTTTCTGGCTATAGATTTGCTTTTTGTGCCTATATTCTTTTTGAGCCATTGTAACATGCCTCTCTTTTTGCAGTTGGTGTCTTCAGGACAATGCCCATGCCCATTTGTGATATGTTTATTTTTCTTTACATTTAGAGCACTATAAAGTATCCATAGACAGACTCTAGGCTCACAATTAATTATTTTGAAATGATAAGGCAAAGGCACAATTAACCAACTAATTTCCATAATCAAGAAGTAACTTATAAACAAATACCAACCCCCATTCTGTGTGTTGGTCTGTGGGTGTGGGTTCATGATTTCTCTTGCAGCTGTACATGTATATGGAGTGAGTGCCAAAGGAATTATATGAGTTAAGCAATGAACCCAAAGGATAAGACATTTATAGGAATGCAGAAAATAGGCTTTATTCATGGATAGTGATGTACACGAGTGAAAAGATCTGAGTGGAAGATTATCAGTTTGTATGAAATGAGAGAGGAAGGCAAAGGAGAATTCTGCCACAATGAACAAAGGATATTGGCACTGTGATGACAAGACAGCAGACACTGGAATGGCATTGGTCCTAAGCCTGAAGGCAAGGGAGGCTCTTAAGGAATTTAACCTCATATCTCAATGTATGCTGAACACAACATTCAGAATGAAATCTGATCCATTTACAGAAGTACAGGTATCTGCACTGACCTTATCAGCACCCAAGGTAAAAAAAAGCTGATGAATTTTATAATTTACAGAAGCAATACAAGGAATTTCAAGACAAATCTAGTTTCACCAACAATGCTTATTAATGTGAAAGGAACATTGAATTGGCTGGAGTAATAGCTCAATTCAGAAACAGTGAAGAAAATGAAAGATGAGAGAGGCTAACAAATTTCTGCACAGCAACAACCTTGGGGTTAACAAACATTAGTTCAACAAGAAAGCCATGGAGGCGATGGATTTGACTGTAACCTGATGTGTGAGCAAAGGACACGATAGATTTCTTACTTGTGAATCATTGGTGGAAATCAGGTATATTATTGTGTAGATCCTTCATGGCCAGTATTGGAACAGATTATGAGTTATTATTAGCATCAATGAGATTGATGCAGAGAATGATCAAAACACAGAACTTAGATCTTGGTACTAAGTGAACAAATTAAAAAATCAGACAGCATAGCTTTGCAGGACAACATTGCATCTCCGTTGATGGATGAAATGAACACTGAAGAGACACAGAGCAATGTAAAAAACGGGATTATCAGAATAGCGGTCAAGGTGGTGGACTACATGGCCAAAATGAAGAAACCAAGATGGATAATGGATGAACTGCTGCAGTTGATAACAAGCTAGGAGGCTGAAGGAGAATAAAAGAGGGAGACCCAAATGTAAGAGCTGAGTACAATAGGTGGACCAGAGAGAAAAAAACAGAAAAGGAAGAGACAGAAACAACTGGATAAGTGAACAATGTAAAGAAGCAGAAGAATACACAAAGAGAAATGTGACACAAAGATTGTACTGCAAGATAAGAGAATTAAATGAGACATTTGAGTTGAAGATGTCAGTGTAGAAAGACAAGCGTGGGCAAATAATTGAGGACAAGCAAACAAGGAATAAGCAATAAAATATTTTGAAGGGACATACAAAGTGCAGAACATAGTCGAGAAGCTTCCCAATAGAAATGTGGGAAAGTAGATGATGAAATCCTTACAAGTAAAGATCTTTATAGAAAATTTGAAAAAGAAAAAGTTGCCAGGAAATGACAGTATAACCCTAGAGTAGCTGCAAACAGCTGAGGAACATATAGTAAAAGCTATGTGCTAGCTCCTTAACAAGTTTTACAAACAAGCTCAAGTACTAAGTGAATAGAGGAAAGTGATAATAGTCCAAATCTATAAGAAAAGAGATGAACAACTACAAGGACTACAGAGGAATTAGCTTATTGAATGAGCCAAGGAAAATAGTTCACTAAGACACTGTGGGAGAAAATGAAGAGATACTTGGTAGTGGCACTTGCAGAGAATAGCTGGATTTAGACCAGGAGGAAATACAATAGATCAGCTATTTGTGATAAGACAAATCTCAGGGATGTATATAGAATACTGAACCTGCTACAATAATTTCATAGACTTCAAACAGGCTTTTGATAGCATCTGGAAGAAAGTGATATGGCAAGTTTTGAGAATGTATGGCATCACTGAGAAATTAATCAACCTGATAGAAAACATCTACAGCAAGTCGATAAGTACAATGAAAGTAGGCAAAAAGCTGATGGAATGGTTATGGTGACCATAAGGGTAAGACAAGGATACATGTTATTGCCAGATTGGGTTCAGCTCATTATTGGAAGAAGTAACAGCAGTAGCACTGAGAGATGAAATAGGAAGAGTCATGTTATGTAGAAGACAGTGAATAACTTTAGATTTACAGATGATATTGACCCCCTAATACTGACCAATACTGATGAAAAGGTAGTCTAGGCAAACAGAAAATTTGTACCAGTGATTGGCATGGAGAAGATACATGCTGATAATTAGAAGAAAAGATCAAGAAACAGAGACTGAAGTAACTGGGGCTGAGGAAGGGGGAAACTTTTACAAGAGAGAAAAGAGTACTAATATAATATAGTTTAGAAAATGTACTACTATAAAATGTTTGAGCACAATTTGTAAAAGAAAGGGAATTTCAAAGATGAAAAAAAGACAGGATTCACTGCTGCTACATTTAAGAAGTCTGAAAAGCTTGGAAAGGAAACAAAATGTTGAGAGGGCTCATGTAACAGAGAACCCTTACCCTGTTAGGGAAAAGGGGAATGGGTTCTTTAAGGAAGAGTTTTTATGAATCAGACAAAAGCAGCTGGCAAGGCTAGGGTTATTAACAGCCCTGCAGTCAGGTCAGCTGATAGGTCACCTGACTGAATGTGGGCAGGGCTTGAGTAACATATAAGCCTGGGACTGAACCAAGTTGGGGAGTTTAGCCCTGCAAACCACTGGATGAAGATCTCCTGGCCAGGAAGATTGCAGGGGGATACCTGGCTGACTTCAGGGCTCCTCTAAGGACTGCCACCAGAGTACTGGTGCCCGATGTCTTCCCAGGGTAAGGGGAAGTCTTTCTGCAAGACAGTGAGCTATTGTTGTCATTTGCTACACCTGGAGCAGGTTAAGTTTGTTACAGCCTGGTGCTTTTTCCCTTTGAGTTTTTTGCTGGTGGTTTGGGTGGGACTAGAAATGAGTGGCTTGGAGTCCCATTAGTGTCCAAGTGGCATGTGTTTGCCTTGAGCCCTGCTGGGGTCAGGCAAAGCACAGACAGGAGCCAGGGAGCCCAGAGGCTGAGAAGGGGTACAGATGAGTCCAGAGAGGGAAAATCTTGGGGGCCAGAGGGCCCAGAGTCTAAGAAGGGGCAGAGATAGCCCAGAGGAAGCCAGGGCTTGGGGCCAGAGGGCCTAGAGCCCCAGAAGGGCAGATAGAGCCCAGAGAGGGCAGAACCTGGGGCCAGAAGGTCTGAAGCTTGGGAGGGGCAAAGATAAAGGCCCCCAAGGGCAAGATGAGGGGCTGGAGCCCAGGTCTGGAACAGTGTGCCTTGGCTAAGGGATCAGCTAGACTGGAGGGATGGAAGCTGGGAAGGCCAAAGCCACAACAAAGGAGTAAAGGCCAGAGGTGGCCTGGTGGCCATAAATGTCCCACTGACTGTGTGACATCTGTGAGACCTGGACATAGCTGTAGGAAAGGTATGGAGGCTGTGATTAGCCCATAAGCTGATGTGTATCTTGGGGCACATGTGGGCTAGGAGGACCCACTTAATGGGAGAGATTTGTGTAACCAATCAGAGAGAGGGGTTCCTCTGGTGGGAGTTGACTAGGGCTCGCTCTAAGACCTGTGGGCAGCCTGTCTTTTTCAATCTCTTAATGCAAACTAGGTGTGGCAGGTGGGGAATTAAGGGAGAGTGTCTTAGAAATCAAACTGGGCAGGAACCACACGGCCACCAGGGGGTGTCACGATTTTATTACAGTCCTGAAAAGAGCACGGCACCGGTGAATACTAATTGTAGTGCAAGGAGTAAAAAAGAGGAAGCCAAGGATGCTTTCAATAGATATGATGAACAGTGACATGGAACAAAAATACAATGATGCCATGATGCTGGCACAGGATGGAAAGTGATGGAAGAACTTCCTTCAGGCTGAATCTTGCTGCTGAACTGAGGGATGGTGGGTAGTAATTAAAAAGCAAAGCAAAACAAAATAAAACAGAAAAAAAATGCTGGTGTGTATTTCAGATTCCCTGCCTATCTTCAAAGAGCAGGTGAAATTACTGGGTTCTGTAGAATCACCCAAAAGTTGATATTTCTTGTTTATTTTGTGGTGGTTTAGAGGGTAGTCTAGTCCCTAGTGGAGTTTTCAGGCTCTCTTGGTGTTTTAAGGACCTTCTTGTGGCAATCTTCCCAGAAGCTCTGAACATCATCTTTCAGTTTTCACAGTGCAGCTTGAGATAATCTTAGTAGGGACTGTGAAAACAGTTTTGTGCATTTTGTGAATCACTATCACATTTCTGCTTTCCCTGTTCTTGATGTGCTGTTGCTATTTCTTACCAAACTGGGGCTGTTGCTCACATAACATTCTTTTCAGTATATACTCATTGTTTTTAAAAGTGTGAGGGGAGGGAAGTTCCACTATCTGAAACTATAAATAGAATAGAGATTTTTATATTTCACCTAATGGAACAATTCTTAAGCAAGCCAGCAAGACTGTCTTAGATCTAGCTGAGAGTGCTCTTAATACTGATGACACAGATACTGCAGCTAATTCATAATAAGTTTGAATACAGTTGTATGTGCTTGGGTATCCTTAGTGTTATAAATGCCAGGTCCTTTACTTTCTCATTATGTGTCACAAAATTCTAAGCTTCACAGATCCATGTAAACAATAGCCAAGGGCCCACTTGGTGACTACCCTACATAATCTGGTGTTCCCAGGTCGTCTATGAGACCTTAAAGAGATCAGATTCTTTAGTACAAATGGTACTAAAGCCATTCTAAAAAAGAATGTTGGTGACTACGCAGATCCTCTTTATTCATATAGAATATGGTAAATGTGAGATCACCACTAAGCACCTGTCACTATCTGACTTTGCTTCTTATTACCTAACCAAATAGAATGCCAATAGACATTTTTGGGAGCCTTCCATCAGAGGTTCAAATGGAAGGTTCAGCTAGCTTGGTAAATACTATATTGAGATCCTTTGTCAGAAATAGACCTTCAGCTTGGGTGTAAGTTTGCAAGAGTTCCCACAGAAATCTTCTGAATTTGAGCAGGAGTGGAGCTCCTTATAATTTGTGATGTGCACTTCGGTCATTACTGTTGATATACCTTGCATGTGTTATTTCATACATTTCAGTTTTTGTATGCATGTTCGGAGAAAATGAAGAGCGACTATTACGACTGTGCAGAGGTCGGTAGCCGATTCAATTCGGAGGAGATTCGACTTGATTTGGCAGCTGAATCTTTGAATATGAATCGAATTGGGAGACCCATTAAAAGGTCTGAATTGAATCGGAAGCCTCCAAATTGATTTGGAGATTCAACCATACAATATACAGGAAGTCCTTGATGACACTGGACACAGCTGCCTCCAGCTGGAAAGTTTATTGTGGTGGGCAGAGAGGGGAGGGAAGGGATGTGGGGGGCAGATTGATGACCCCACAGCAGGGGAGGGATTGGGGCTGGGGCTGGGACAAGATGCTCAGCCAGGGTGGGGGGCGTGCAGGACTCAGGGAGGAGGACTCCCATCACTATACACTGCCATGCCCTGCTGGTCCAGAAGCTGCTCCTTTGGTGGCTTCTCCGGTGGCTCTCGCTGTCAGTCTGGGAGGGCCTGGGAATAGGCATGTGCCCCCGTATCTGTGCAGGGTAGGCTGGTCTGGGCTGTGCTCCAGGAGGCTAGCCCCAGCTGTCCACCATGGGGTTGCGCTCCTTGAGATGGGTGGATCCAGGGCTGCACTCCGGGTGGCTAGCCATTGGGCTGTGCTCTGCAGGGTGGGTGGAGCCAGGGCTCCACTCTGGGCAGCTAGTCCCATCCAGAGCCTGGAGCACAACCCTGGCTCCACCTGCCCTGCAGAGTGCTACCCTGGCTCCACCTGCCCCACAGAGCGCAGTGGAGCAGGGGATATGGGGGCTCTGTAGTCACCCTAAAATTCCCCATAGCCCCTGCTGCTGGGCTCGCCCCGATCTGGGTGCATGCACCTGTACCTGCCCCCATATCCTGCCACTGCTTGCCCAGCTGGGGTGTAGCCACAGCTTGTCTGGGAGGTGCAGGGCGGCTGAAGAAGCTTCTGCTGCTGCATGCTGCTTGTCTCAGGCAGTGCAGTGGCACCATCCGGTGCCTCCCCACCATGGCTGGGTGAGTGGTGGGAGGGCATAGCCCCGACTCCCAGTGCCTTGCACTGCCCATCCAGAGCACAGCCCAGCTCAGCCCACCCCACACAGATCTAGGGGTACACACCTGCTCCCATGCTTTTCCCGACTGGTGACGAGAACTGCTGGAGGAACCACCAGAAGAGCAGTTCCTGGACTGGTGGCACGCGGTGGTGCGTGGTGGCAGGAGCCCTCTTCCCTGAATCCCCATGCCCTGTACCCTGGCTGGGCAGCTTGTTCCAGCTTCAGCCCCAATCCCTCCATTGCTGTGGGGGCGTTGATCTGCCCCACAACTTCCCTCCCCCGCTCTGCCCACCACAACAGACTTACCAGCTGGAGGCAGCTGTATCCAGCATTGTTGTGGACTGCCTGTATAATCTATGACTGAATCTCTTAATTGGCGCCAAATCTCCAAATCTGAATCAGCCAAATCAAACTGGGACAGGGATTTGAATCACCGAACCAAATCATTGTCCCTCCAGTCAGCTGATTCCAAATCTAAAGCAAATACTTGCTGCTTTGCACAGGCCTACTGACTACGCAAAATATACAAAATTTATAGATGTGGACAGTTTGAAGTTCCTTATTTATTTATAATCTTTTTCTTAATTCTTCTATTTTTACCTGTGTCAGCCCACTCAGGGCAAAAGTTGGTACATCAGTCTTATGGAGAACAATAGAGCTGCCCAGATATAAGTAAATGTCTAACTTGAGGTGCGAGCAAGTATTCTCGGGATCCAGCTCATGTTTGGGTGACTTTGTGTAAGCTGCCTAAATCTGAGTTGGGATCCCATGGATGCAAGTGTTTGCTGAGGAGGCACAGGAAGTCAGGGGGAAGAGAGGCTGCCAGGTCTAAGGGGAGCTGGTGGGT
>NW_017728915.1:22802752-22809189 GCF_001723895.1 Crocodylus porosus | reverse complement strand
ACAGCACAGCCCTGAGGCTGTGGTGAGAGCTTGGGCTGTGCTGTAAATGCATGCAGGCCTTCACTATGCTGAGTTAAACCTTGCTAGATTGGGTTAACCTTTTGCCAGTCTGAAGTCAGTTCACCTCTAACGTGAACTAATTTTAGATCAGGCATACCATTTTTAGGGCAACCTGTGAACACTTGCACACTGGGACATTTAGATCACCCTAACCTTGATGATGTAGGAAATAATTCGGGGCCGAACCCAATCCAGTTTGGGATCTGAAAGTAGAAGTGTTATTGGAACTATTCAGAAAAAGCAAATGGGTAAACACAGAATGCCAACTTTTATAGTGGTGTTTTGGAGTAAAAACAGACTTCAGAGGAAAGCAGTGCTACTGATATAATCCTCTGTGGTAGACTATATGTTGCTAAGTGATAGGTTGATGTAACACTGTTTTGCATTTCTTTAAATAACATAATTATAAATAAAAAGAAAAAAAATCCGTTGTTCATAAAACATAACATTGTGAGGAGTCTGCTAGGTATAAGCAACCAAACTTATTTTTATCGTTATTGCCACTTTTTACTGTTCCTTGTAATAATGTACTTTTAAATTTATGGTCTTGAACCATCATTGGCATATAACACTGTATATGTAGTAATATATAACTAATTATTTGTGGTAAGTATTAGTACTGTGAATATAGCTTATCTGTGTTATAAAAGTGGCATTAATAACAAAATTCCATAAAAGTTAAACATATAGTATGATGATTCCAAAACAGTCTGAACATGTGGCATGCTACAGATATAGCTAAGATAATCACAAATGTGTGTGTATAGGGGGAAGAGGACAGGTTTGTGCTTAGAATGCTTTCTGATGCATAAATACTAGCATTAAATAATGTTGAATACTTTGTTTCCTAAAAAGATTAGTAGCTCTTCTCTATGTGATAAATTGTATAAGAGTTATTGTTCACACCAGTCTTCATACTGTATTATTCAATGTTGCTTTAAATAAACAAGTACAAATTATGCTCAGCAAGCTGTTGGGAAAGCTTGGGGAAATCTAAGAGCTGAAGGGCCAATTTGTGCCCTGACTTACATCTTGTGCAGTGGCACTGAGTTTGTACTAGCTGGTTAGGATTTAAGACTGTGACGGTGCACGAAGCACCCTGCCACGAGCAGAACCAGGGAGAAGTAGGAGAGGGAAACTTACCTCTGGGAACTAGAGGAGCTGTGGCAAACCTTGATGCAATCCTGGTGAACAGAGATGCTGGCTGGGGCTGTGGCAGATCAAAGCCTGCCGCAGCAAACCCAGGCACTGGAAATCAATGAGAGAAAGAAGAGACTGTCGCAGTAAAAGAACAAAGAGAAAAAGAGAAGAACCACGCTGTCAAGCAAAGGGGGAACAGATGAGTTGGGTAGGCAGCCAATAGAGAACTGCCATGTGGGACCCAGCTAAAAGGAGGAAGATTTGAAGGATGCTGAGGGAGGTGGAAGAAGCGAGGGAGAAGGAAGAAGGAGAGGAGAAGAGAGAGCAAGCAGGTGAAGGAGCTCTTACAGAAGAACCCAGGGTAAGCTCCGGCCTTTACTTACCAGGCAAGGTCTGGCTGGGAGCAAGAGTCAGCGAAGAAGTCCGAGTAACCGGTGAGTATGAATCCTGGGGGTGAAGAGAACCACTCCGGGTACCTAGAAGAAGAGGAAAGCAAAGGGGACCTTTACTCTTCCAGAGGGGAGAGGAGAAGAGAGAGAGGACCCTGGCCACAAGATGGTGACAAGGAGGGAACTATTTCTGGCTGATATTTTTTTCCAACCTGTCATTCTGTACCTGGATATATCAGTTTACAATTAGCAGCTTTCCCCCTGTTTTTTTTCTATTTCTTGTTTTTAGCTGTGTTAAAACTGTTGTGTCTGTACTTTAGGTCTGAAATTTTAGTTGAAACTCATATTATTAAAAAAAAAAATAGGGCAAGAGCACAATTGCTGGAGCTGGCTCACAAGGATTCCACCTCCTTGGTTCTGGTCCCTGCATCATCACAGGATCTGAGAGCCAAGCTGCACCTGCAGCTGGACCTGATTGCCCTGACATTTTAGGCATGTTTGGGAGCAGGGAGCATGGCATGCATGAGTTGGGGAAAAGCTCTGACACCATGGAAATTGAGAGCCAGGACCTGGAATCTGAGCTCATGCCCTCCACCTCATGGGAGCATACCCTGGTACCTGGTCCTGTACCCCATGGACCATAGCTGAGCATGCAGGCCCTGGGACTGTTCCCCACACAGCTGCTATGGGTGTCCCACTCCCACTCCTAATGTCTTGTTGCCCCACTTCCAAAATGCCCCCAGCCCTGCCACTAACAGTGCAGTGGCTGCTGCTGCAGCAAGATCCATACTTAGCCTTCTCCCCATTTCTTCTGATGAGTCAGGCACTGACCAAGGATGCCATGCACCTTGAGATGGTATGGTTTGCCCCTTCTCTATGCAGCCATGATAAGGACCTAGGCACTGGAGGAAATGCAGACCCCCTGGGGAGAAGGAAGAGGGAGTGAGGGGATCCACAGTCACTACAATCCATTCCCATGGACATAGCCCTTTCTGAGGCTGTTATGGCTGACAAGCCCAGAAAGGGGTTGCCGGGGGGGGGAGGGTGTCCACGGATGGAAGAGCATGGGGGAGGAGGGGAGGTGAATTACTGCACCCTTACTGCTCGAAGTGGAAGGCCCAAAGCTGTTAGATCCTGGGAGGTTTCTGTCTTTAAGTACTGGGCAGACCAGTTACCCCCTTCCTCCCCCCCCATTCCAGGACTGCAGCCAAGGTGCCAGGCCCCCTGCCCCCTGGCCTTCAGTGATTAGCACCCCATATCCCATTTGCTGCTCTATCTCTCAGGGCCATGCTCAGCTCCTGGGAAAATTGGAGCCTCCTCCAAGCTGGCCAGAGAATTGGTATTGAAAAAGCTCCCTCTTGCCCTTGCACTTATGGCAAGATACTAAACAAGTTTTTTTGAGCTCTGCAGACAGTGTAAAAAACAGGTACAAGTGCCAGTTTTGGGTCCCTGATCCCAGCTGGCAGCACCATGGACCCAGGTGGCAGAGAGGACACTTAAGTCAGGGACAGAAAATAACACATAGCTATCTATAAGAACAACTGGAGTTGCAGTAGAACAAGAATGAGAAAAAGTCTCTCTTGTGAAACATCCCTTCTTCCATCCCTCTCTCCATTCCTCCTGCCCTCCCAGTCCAAGACAGGCACAGATGTGATGACAGGAGTCCTGCATAGGAACCATTATCTAGCTGAACCAGTCCCACTGCCTGGGTAACTCCTGAGTTGTGCACCTAGAGAAGCTTGCAAGTGGCACTGCAGCAATTTTCCCCCTCTGCTCTGGTTCAATCCCCAGGGAAAGTCCATGGTGGTTGGGACAGTCCCAGATGCCTGCCCTTATACTTTACTTCTCTGCAAGAGAAGGCTGAGAAGTGATCTCATGGCTGCCTACAAAATGATCAGTGGGGGACAGCAAGGAATAGGAGATGCTCTGTTTACCAGGGCACCCCTTGGAGTAACTAGGAACAATGGTCATAAAGTGATGGAGAGCAGATTTAGGTTAGACATCAGGAAGAATTTCTTTATGGTAAGGGTTGACAAAATCTGGAATGGGCTCCCAAGGGAGGTAGTGCTCTCCCCTACCTTGGGGGTCTTCAAGAGAAGACTAAACATGTACTTGGCTGGTGTCATCTGACCCCAGTGCTCTTTCCTGCCCAGGGCAGGGGTCGGACTCGATGATCTGCTAAGGTCCCTTCTGACCCAAACTTCCATGAATCTATGAATTTATCAGCAAAAGTTGCAACCTCACACCAAAGCTGTGCGTCTCTGCTGTCTAACTGCAGATACACCACCTGTGCAAGGTAGGGCAGTGTGGGGAGGATGCAATGACAGCTCCTATGTGGAGACATCCCTTTTCTTCACTCCCAAGTCTGGGAATGAATGTGCCAGGTCTATACCCCCACCCCACAATGCCAAGGTTTTGTGTTTGTTGAGTTCAGCCTCTGTGGGACTTGCCCTGGCCCCACCCCTTCTCCCCTCCCCTTCCTAACTGCCCCTTCCAGGTTATTTCACCACTTTCACAAACCTCCCCCATCTCCTCCAAAGGTTTGCTGGTTTGGAGCAATGGGAAATGGGATCACGTTCTGCCATGGGTAATGTTCAGCAAGTTTTCTTTATTAAAATCTAGAAAATTGTGGCAACTGAAACCTTATAAACTGAGGCACATCTCTTCCTCATGCTGCATTTCCCTATATCCTGATTATGCCCTTGGGGGAGGGGGCAGGAGAAGGGAAATGGTGTCTGGGCAGCCTGGGTTGTAGGCAGCATTGCCCAGAACTCAGGGCCAGAGGAGCCTGGGGCAGAAGATTCATGGCCCAGTGCCAGGGCATGGGTACTTGAAACCCTACTCATTTGGGGAGGGCTCCTGGTCTTCAATGGTGAAGAGGTAGTTGGCTAAGGCTTCACAGATCTGGACTATATGCTGCTGTGCAGGGCTGTGGCCCCTCGCATCAGCAGGGGGCTCAATCTCTCCCCCATCCCTGCACCACTTATGCATGACCTGGCATGCCCAGTCTGCACACTGTGGTCTCGCAGATGTTATGGAGGACACATGTGGCGATGATGAGTTGTGTCAGGTTGTTTTCCACTTCAGGGCACACACTGAGAGCCTGCCAGCATGCTTTGAGGTGGCCAAAGGCACACCACCATGCAGTACCTGCTCAGGCAGTAGTTGAAGTGCTCCTCCTGGCGGTCCAGCTGCCCCTCATAATCAGCCAGGGCAGGAGTGGGTAATCCAGGTACCTGATAATGAGGGAAAGGATGAAGCCATTTCTGATGATTAGATAGAGAACTTCAGCAGCATAGTGCCCACTCTCCAGCAGCCCCAGGGAGCAGGGAGTTGTGGGAGATGCATACATTGTGGGTGCTGCCTTCCCAGCTGGTGGAAATGTGGGTGGGGTGTCCCTCATGGTTGATGACACCCTGCAGGATGATGGAGAAGTATTCCTTGTGGTTGATGAATGCCTGGGCCTCATCCTCATTGGCCACATGAAAGTTGGTGGCCCAGTTTAGGATGCTTGGCAGGCAGTGGGTGGCCCTGTGCTGGAAGTCTGATTACTAGCTCAGGCACACAAAGCCACGTCCCATGATGAACAGGTGACCTAGCATGTCCAGGTGGGCATGTGTATTGTCCTGCAGCTTCTGGTGAGAGTTGTGCAGGGCAGCAAGCAGGACATGCTGCAGCTCCTGGGTCTCCCTGCTTGGGTGCAGGTGGCAGGATGCCATGGCAGGGTGTGGGCAGGCCAGGACATGGAGGCACATCTGATTCAGGACTGTGAATGCTTACTCTGGGGCTTTTCTGAAAGCCCAGAGCTGGGTGTAGGGGAGGGTCCACAGTGATGTGGCAGAGGGTTGGGAGCATGCTTGCCCATGACAAGCAGCCAGTCAGGTGTGGCCCTGCTGCTTGGCTGCTCTCATCAGTCTCCAGCTGCTCAGGAAGCCTGTGGGGCATGCTAGGAGGCATGCAGGTGCATTCCCAACCTGCAGGCCTTAGTCGGGGCAGACAGCTTGCATGCTCCCCTTTCCCCACCTAAAGGGCAAAAATGGATACTGTTTGCTACTAATCTAACTTAGTCTGCTTACAGTAATTTAGATTGATTCCTTCTTGGACTTCTTGAATGTCTGTACTTAGCCCTAGATGAGGCATTTTGGGGCCAGTACTGCTTTAGATTTAAAAGACATCCTATTCACTATGGTGTATCTAACATCATAGTCATTGGGGAGCAAGGCTGCAGTAAACTTTGCTTCAAGCAACTGGAGAGCAAGCCAGGTATAGTTATGCAGACTATCAATGTGAATCTTTTTGGTTGATTTTACATATATGCATTTTTTTAATTGTCTAGGACTGACTAATTATGGAGACTGAAATAAGGGTACTTTTGAAATAAGAGTCATTTCACCATCTGTGTATTTCAGATATCTCAGTGCCAACTTTATTCCTTAGTGTACTATAGCAATGAGAAAAAACTCACCGTTTAGGTATTGTTAAGTGGGTGACCGAAAGTGATAAAAGCAAAGACACAAACATAAGCCTCATGCTAATTTGAGTGGGGTAAATAATTTTACACACCAAGTGCAAGAAGAGAACTGAACATTTATAGTGAGTTTTAAGAGAAGACTGCAGGGCTAGGGACCAAAGTTAAACATAAACTAGCTTAAGTGATCAGAAACAGGTTCAAATCTGTAATACAACAGGGGCACTTGTACATGTGATGGGGGTTTAAATCCCTAAGGTTTTATTCCATGCCCCCTAAACTGAAAAGGTGGGTTTTTAATTGAAACCCCCAGTTTCAATTTTTCTGTCACATTATGGTGAGGGGCCTGATCCTTTTTTTTTTTTTTTTTTGTCAGAGCT
>NW_017728915.1:22796241-22802632 GCF_001723895.1 Crocodylus porosus | reverse complement strand
AGCTGGGTGCTGCCTCCAAGCTGGGGCAACACCTGGCCCTCTAGCTTGCCCAGGGTGGCGCTGCTGCTCTGTAAGGAAGGACTAAGGCCCTGTCTAGCTCAGGGGCCACTCAGCCTGCTGGCAGCTCAGCCCACTGCCACAGGCAGGCTCAACTGAAAAAAAAAAGAAAAAAAAAAAAGAAAGGGATCGGGCCCTTTACTGCTTCTGCCTTCAACAGGCACCTGCTGAAGGCAACAGCAAGGGTCCTGATCTTTGTTTTTGGTGGAGCCTGCCTTCTTTCCTAGGGCTGGGGGGATGAGCTGCTAGTGGGCTGAGTGGCCTCTGAGCTGTGGGGGGCATTGGTCTTCCCCTTTACAGTGGCAGTGCCCCCTGGGGCCATGCAGGTGGGCTACTAGTGGGTTGGGCACTGCCCCAGCTCAGAGGCAGCATACGGCCTGACCCAACTCCTCTTTGACGCTGAACTGGGGCAGCATCTGGCTTGCTAGCAGCCTACCTGGACAGCCCCGGGGGGTACCACTGCTGTGGAAGGAAGGACCAGTGCCTCCTGCAGCTCAGGGGCTGCTCAGCCTGCTGGCAGTTCACCCCCGGCTGTGGGAAAGGCGAGCAGACTCCTCCTCTTCCTCCTCCAAAACCAGAAAGGATTGGGCCCCTTGCCACTTGGCCTTCAGCAGGCACCTGCTGAAAGCAGTAGAAGTGAGCGGCCTGATCCTTATTTTCTGCGCTATCTGCCCGCCTCTCCAGTGGCTGGAAGGCAAGCTGACAGCTGTATCACTGCAATTTGCAACACTGCAAACTAAACAACATCCAGATGTAGTTTAGTTTTCAATGATGCAAAGTCATTTAAAACCTCCCAAAGTGTTGCACTTTTATACTGTGATGCTATTAAACCACACAGTGATATTTTTGTCACATGAACATGCTAACATGTGCAAGCCCCCCAGATGTTCAGTGCACATAAACTGCTTTCAAAGTAGCTGAAACTGGTATAGGATAAACCTGGTTGGATGTAGTATAGGAGTTTTAGGAAAAGGCCAATTTCTTGCAAAGACTTTTTGGAAAATTTATTTTGTGAAACTGTCAGCCCTAATGTAATATAACAATAATAACCTAGGACTAGATACTACACCTCCCTTTGGCCATTCCTCCACCCACATTTTATGTCTCCACTCTGTTTGTTGGCCAACTAAATTTATTGGAGTTACATGTGCAATAAATTCTACTTGCTGTGAGTAATAAGGGCAGAATCTAGCCCTTCTTTGTTTTTGAACCTACTATTGTTGGTTTCAGGATTGTGTACTGTCCTACTATATAGAAATGTTGACAGAGCATACCCAACAGCTATTAATCCTCCAAGCACTGATGCTAATTTTAAAGTTACAGTGAAGATCTGTGATTAGAGATGTACTAGGGCTGTATTACCTTTTCTATGATGCCCTTTGCATCTTGGGATACCCCATTATATGGGATTCCATAGGATTCAAAGCTTCCTGTGGTAGGAAACCAAATCCAGGCAATCCATTGCACCAAGAAAAATAACAACTAATAACATGCAGATATCCTTTGACAGTTATTTCCAAGTGAGGAGGAAGTTATGGTTCATATTCTTGCTAAATAACAAAACAAAACAAAACAACCCCCAATCTGGGGGCACATGCCCACTCCCATGCCTTCCTGGACTGGTGGCGAGAGCCTCCTGCCCTTTGGTCTTTAACCACATGCCATGTGGGCCAGATGAGACCATTTTTTGTTCTCTTTGATGAAGGTTATTAAACATCTGTTTGCATTATACAAGCCTATTTTTGAGAGAGAATTTGCAGAAGTTATAAGAAATTTGAAATGTTTACTGAGCTTGCAAGATCTATGAGGGAAACAGCTAACAGAGATTACAAATGCTGTTGAGCAGTATAGTAAGCTGTTCACAGCTTACTATATTTAACTGCTAGAACTTGCATGAAGTCCCATGTGTAGCTCATAGTCTTTCTTGAGTAACAGATGGAAATTATAGTCTCCACTTAAAATCCCATACAAGCTTCAATCTCCAGAAGATGTTTCAAGGGTGTTGGAAATATTTGTCAAGCATATTAATGCCAGATACAGTGGGTGAAATAGGAGCTTCTCTTGCATTTCGAGTACAATCCATGTTTTGTACTTGCAAAGAACCTCCATTGAAAATGAGAAATGGTCCTCACACCAAAACCCTTATAACCCAGCCAAAGCTGGTTTATTCTCATAGATCCTCCTAAATGACCTTTAGTTATTCTCTGTGTTATGCTTGTTTTGTGACCCTCATTATCCCCTGTATCTTATAAGATCAAGGTGCAGAAGATGCATAGGATGCTTTGGGGCCTTTTCTTGAAAGCATCCACAGATAAATTAGAGATTAGGATTTGGAGAGGGGGAAAGGGCAGGAATTGTCCTGTAAGAATGGAAGCTTGAAGCCTTAAATTCAACCCTCTGCACTATTAAGTTTTACTGTGCCATTAATAAAGTACTTTTGTGTTTCCTTATAAAAGTTTTGGAGATTTTATTCCTGTGTAAGCATGATATTTGAAATACACTGGAAGGAAGCTATTAACCTTTACTGGCATAGGCAAAAGAAATTATAACCTCAATGATTGCTGTGTTTGAGGGATCCCTTTGTACTAGCAAATATTGCGCTTACTGGGGTTATAAAATCTGCCAGTTTATCTGGCAATGGTTTAAACTTTTCAGAGATTTCTGTTTAAAAGGTAAGGAGGAAGCCCAAAAACTTTCATGAAAGGGGTACACTGAGAATATATGTTGTTTAGAAAAAAATAGTAACAATATCTTTGTTATTTAAAGAAAATAGATTTCAAAGTAAGAAAATGTAAATTCCCCATGCCATTCTTAACTCTGCCTCTTTTAAGCCAGTTTACTAGCCAAAGACACCCGCCTCCCACATTGTTTCTTGAGATTCTAAAACGTCATCAAACATAAAGCATGGACACTCGTTCTTCTTGGCAAAACGTTAAGTATAATGACTTGCTAATCTGCTACCAAATAAGGATCGAGACTCATTTCTCTTCTGAAAGCCCCTTTCCAATAAGACAACACAAAACAATATTGCATGTCATTTTTCCACTAGCTAGTGGAAATCTTCCCAGTCTGGTACACCCCTGCAGACTAGTTAGCCTATTGTATTTTGTCTTGCCATCCTAAAATAGGTTACATGGTACAGTATGTTACCACCTTCCTTATGAAGACTGGGAAGAAGACTGTTCAGAGGTTAGAGTTTCATAACAACACTTGTAGAGGAGCTGAAAAAGTTATTGTCTATACTGACAGTCCAGCTAACCCTCATGAAGCCATGGTGTGAATTTTAATATTGTTTTCTTCATAAAATATCATATGATTTGTATGATGGATTTCTTGCTTGACAGGATGATATAGAAATACAAGGCTAGATTTAAGGTTAATAGCATTTTAGAGATACAAATGAATTAAATACATGTGCAGGACATTTGTGAGGTTGCTAGTTACTGTTATACTTCCCAATTTAATGACCAGTAAACTGAGGTACAGATGACTTAAATGACTCACCAGTGACTCAGTGGCAAAGTTGCATCTTAGGACATTTTTACATGTGCTGTGGGACCTGGCCCTGGGTGCTTTAATTAGCAAGCTAATGAAAGTATCTGTGTCCCTGTGCATTCCTGTGCTGAAAAAATGGTGAAGTGCTTTGAACTAAAGCTCATCGAACATGTTTCATTTCAACGTGCCCTGCCACCATTTTTTCAGCACAGAGACGTGTGGGGATGCTGATATGTGTGACATGGAAGGCTGCTGGAGTGAGAATATTTCCATGCTCCAGCAGACTCGATTAATCCTGTTTCCAGCATGTCGGAGCAGGGTCCATGCCCGTGCATAGAACCCCTTAGTCCCTACCCATGGGAAAATCCCTCATCTCTCTAATAATACATGCTTACCTTTAGAGGTCTGTGGACCAGTTCTGGTAAGGGAAAATTTATCAATTACACCAAGTGCTAAGATTTTTGTCCTGGCAGTTCTCTCTACAGCCTGGTCCCTGACTCAACATGAAGCGTTGTTTTATTTTGTTAGAATGAATAAGAGACTAATAACCTCACCTATAGCATGTCTTCTGGGAATAAGCACACCGGCCTAGGATGACCTAGGCTGACTTGTGTTTAAATTGGCAGGGACCTGAATTATGCCAATTTCTGTGCGTTTGTGTAAAAGTTTCTTTATACATTGTATAAGTTTGTATAAATTTCCTTTCAGTCTAGGAGCTTGTTGTTATGCCAAGATTTAAAACAAGAGCGTGAATTTTTATAGTCCTGCTATAATGGAAATGTTGACCTTAATTATTGTAGCATACTTGAATGGCTTAAAAATAATATATGGAAAGTGAAGTAAATTATTTAAACAAATACTTGTATTTTGTAATATTAAGTCTCCAGAAAACATTAAAATTTTACAAGTATTAACATATATAGATATGTATAGCTATTTTGATCCTCCTCCACTTTCAAAAAATAAAAAGAAGGAAAGGTGAAAAAAATCCCAGTGTTTTAGCAAAAGATTTTTTCTATCATATTATTATTTCTAAAGACAAACTCTGAGTGCCTGGACTTTTAAACAAGTGCTTTATCCTTGAAATTAAAATAAAATATTTTCATGTAATCAGTAAATTCTGTTATGAAACTTTACAGCAGCTATATTAAATGATAAGAATAACTACTATTTTGAAATTCTGAACATCTTATAATTAGAGCAGCCTTTAAGAAATATTCAGAGTTAAGGCGCATTAGAATGTATTCCACAACATGGAGACAGCCCTGACAAAGAAACATTATTCTTAGATTTACAATTAATTACCCTTATGTCTATACCTTGCATTCAATTTGCATATCTTAAAAGTGCTGTAAATTTCATAGCACTCCCTTGTTATTTAAGATCATTCCGCTTAGTAAAAGTTTCTACAGTGATAACTTTCTCTTGATTATGTAGTTGCGAGGTCAATAAATCTGGCTTTACTTTGCTCTACAATGTTATAATTTTTCTTTTTTTGTGTGTTTTTCATTATTTTGCTCCTTGTTCCTTCTGCCCTCTCATTTATAATCCCCCGAAGAACCAGTAGATAGAGAAGTCTGGCTAGAAGACGAAGTGAGTGGTCAGATTCTCAGATGTTATCTTTTTCCCAGAACGCACTGGTACTGGGTGTCTGACATGTTCTATACATCTTTCTAGTGTCAACCTCATTAAACAAATACAACTTGATGTATAGCTCTCAAGAAATGAAATTTCATGCAATGAATTTGTTCTATTCCAGCTTGTTCCATTTCTCTCTCTCTTTCTTTTTTACTCTGGTGTTAATTTGTACATTCTTGATTTCTTTTTCATAATAGTTTTATATACTCAATACTAATTATTTCATAACCTTTCATTTATTAAGAGTTTTTATGGACTTTATTAAACTTTTATGTTTTAAACAGACTGCCTCAGGTTCGTTAAGTAAGGAGCCATTAGCACTGTATAAAATAAGATGCATTGTTTAGAATGCTGCTAAGTATGTTTACCATGATCAGCTACACATGTAGTTCTCTTTCAAATAGGAGGCACATCTGCTGTCACATACATGTTATAAATGTGCTGAACTTCCATAGGTAACAATGTATAAATGTGTTAGAACTGTGTTTTATTGTCTAATTCAAGGTTAACACAATATCCAGCAAGCCAGAAGGACACTGAACACTTTGCCAGAATAGTAAATATCACTCTCATCCTTTTTTCCCCTTTAGCTTAAAAGAATTTAAAGAAGAAATATATTTTAAAACTAAAATAAACCCTCCATGTAATGAGACTATATATTATTTACAGAAAAATGCCACTAAACTCAATTAGAACTGGTCTCACCACTGAGTGGAATTTGGAGTTGTTGAATTTTTTTTAATGTGGTTCATTGAAGTCATTTACTGAGTCTGGGGCAATGCTCCATTTTTAATCGAGTTGAAAAGTATAATGTATTAGGAAGCAGCAAAATGTTGTAAAGATTTTTTTAGACGCTTTGTTTTAAAGATATATGTTCATGTGCTTGAAATGCATATGCCCATCCTGGTCCATATGGAGGAATAAAGCCATTTTCATTTTAATGATACTTTAGACAGGTAGCTTCCCACTGCTGCCACCTCAGTAGTATTAATCGGTAGTTTATTAAAGTTATTTTTTCTAGCTAATATCATTGTTGTATCCTGTAATACCTCACCATAATATGGAAATATTTAAAATCAGTTTGAAAGCATGGGAACAGCCATTTTAAACACTTGCCTCTTGCCCAGAAATGAAAGAATCCCGATCCTGGTAAGTAGAACTGTTGTGCAGTATTACAGTAATTATTAACTGTGGATCATGC
>NW_017728915.1:22771241-22793741 GCF_001723895.1 Crocodylus porosus | reverse complement strand
TTAATGTCAGCTTTGAAGGATATTACAACATTTACTTGCACACCTTTTTAAAGAGGCAGAGTTTCTGATTACTTTCAGTGCCTTGATTCTACTTTGGATGGGTGTTTGTAACAGGTACCAAGCGGACAAAGCTTCCTCCTTTCAAAAAAGCAACTAGTTATTTTTCACATTTTGCCCATTGTGATAAATCATTAATGAAACGAGGTTGGAACTCTTTCCGTGAATGGTGGTAATTTCCCCACTGGTATCAACTATAGAGACAGTTCAGCATATTATATATCTCTGTACCCTTTAACATAATACCATGGTCATATTGAAGTAGTAGATGAGTTAGAGCTGCAATAATTTATTGTAGGTTCTATTAAAGCAGAGTATTTGTGAGGGATTTCCTGAAATCCTCATGAAAAAAATACCTTAATGGCATAACATTAAACAATGGAACATTTAATAACATTCTGTCATATGTGCTTTAATTGTGTATGGGTTTTTCAGCTGTGAAGCTACTACAGGTTTGTCACCATTAGGGCCATCATTTGATAAAACTCAAACGGAATACTACAGGGTACTTTGAGGTACACTGGTTGCCAAAGAAAAGTAAACCTTTACAAACACATGCCACATTGCTATTACAGCTCTTTCTTATTCTTAGAAGAGAGTTAACTGTAGTATTTCCAGTACCATTGTCTATTGCTTCCTGGTAAATTCCGGCTATCTAGTGGCAATCTCTATATGGTAGAAAATAAATGGGAAGGTGTGTGTTTGCTGTTGGGTGAAACTATGCTTGCATTTGCTACCATCAGAGATTAATCTGGAAAAAATAGACTGGCAGATCTGTAACTCGTGAACAGGCTAAATCTACATTAATTTTTGCCTCCAAAACCCCAAACCTCAATTCTTTAGTAAAGATGTTCTTTGATCTTCCTATACAGCAGTTCGTTTGAAGTCTGATGCACAGTCAGACATTCCAGTTTAAATATGGGATCTTTAAATATTTGTTTTAGTTTTTGTGTAATTTGCTTTGGAACTGTTAGTGCAATAAATAGCAAATGGTACAGACTTACATAGTCGTGTATTTTTTATTGTCAGTGATACTATACATAATGTTCTCACAACAATGCTTAAATCTGAGAAGGTAGGGATTTAACATGGCTACATTACTAATTTACTACCTTCAAACATAAAAAAAGAAAAGCCTGGAAGTGAAAGGCCTCATATGAGGCTGCATAAAACAGAGCAACAGTATCATGTAGTAGTACTTAATAATGGCACTGGCATTTTGTTAGCATCTTTACAAGAAAAAATTGTTCTTAGAAAAGGATAATCTACAGTCAAATCTGATTGAAGTCAAAAGAAACATCGGCTGATTTCTTTGAAAGATGCCCGTCTGTCCCTGAATTTGACCGTGCACAATACATCCTGCAACAACGAGTCAGATTGTCAAGGCCAGAACCAGGTGCCTATGTTACTTGTATCCTTCTACATCAGTCATACTGTAGGGAGCAGACAATTAATTCTGGAGCAAAATTGAAAGTCAGAGGCAGAGTGTGAAAGAACAGAATGACAATAATAAAGTGCCCCTGCCTCACATTAATCTCCCTCACTTCAGGGCTGTCAGAGGCGGCCTGGCGGTGACTAATGCCAAGCTTTGCATACAGTGGTCACAGACATGAGCAGCATGCTCCCTTTACAGCATCCGCGATTCGCTTTGTTGAGTTTTTGACTCCTGTGGAATCATTGAAAAAACATAGCTGCTGGTCATAGGTAGCAGGACGAAGTTCCTTCATCATGCACCTATTGATCGATGTGCAGGATCCCAAGACTTAGCTTAAAAAGAAACGGTATCCTGACAAACACAGGGAGATTAAACTAACTTTTAGAACAGATGAGATCAGAAGATAAGGGTTAATAAGTTTAGCTTCGAGGAAGTACGTATTGTGTGCAAGTCCAAGCATTGAGACCAAATGATCTTGCACCTCTACAGACATACTAATCCATTAACATTGCAAAAGACTTTGATGTGCATTTGGGAATTGTGTTCCATTGATTTTATTGTCATCTTTTTGCACAAATAGTAAATAGGCTAACATTTAAGGTACAGTGTAATTATTCCCGAAAAGCAAGACATCAATGTAAAATTTATTGTTGCAGACCAGACATTTTGACAGGAATACTGTAATGTCCCAGAGGTGTCACTAGGTTACTGAAAAGGTTAAAAATTGGTGTATTGTGTCGGGGAAGAAAAGCAGGAACAACAAACAGCATTCAAAAATCACAGTCACTTCTGTGGGAAAGTGGAAATGTGTCATGTAAGAACACTCGGCTACTGTAAGTGGATCGCTGTACCAAAGAAGAAAGTGAAACATACCTAATGGAAAATCTTCCTTCTCTATCAGTGTTTCAAGACACTCTCTCATTACTTGAATTGCAGAAATAACTTTCATTTCCAGTTTCTCCTTTTACTGCATGTGAATCCCATACGTCAGTGTGTTGTGGAGTTTGATATGGTTGTGTTTGAAAATTTCATTTGTCTGCTTTGATAACCATGGGAGAAAATTTCCACACAAATATAATACACTTGCTAAGCTATGCTGCTGCTGCTGCTTTTGTATGCACATGCATATGGATCAAGCTGGGATTGTTATAATATCATTTTAGGGGGTCCGAACTTTGACCAGGATAAAAGCATTGATAGTCATGTGCTGAAATCAACAGAAGAACATTCATTAGAATCTGAATTAGACCAGATAAGAAGCATGTACATGTTTCTTGTATTAGACCAAGGAAAATATTTGAGATACAGATACATTTTTGTGTATGGCTACTGTAGTCTTGTATTAGGTTAGGAGAGAAGAACATATATTCTCCTGAACAACAATAATCTCCTCTTAGACAAGGATGGAAGCATGTTGGGTATCTCACACTAACTCAACTATTGCCTTTTTCCCTTCCTTTCTTTTTTAGCAAACTTGTCCTCATTTATAAACCAGAAAACCAAACCAAACCAAAACAAAACCCAAAGCAATTGTAGCAATTGTAGCTTAAAACATTACTTTTCCCTGGCTTCTACAATTTAGCCAAGCTGAAAATGTGACTGTACTTTTTCTTTTAAGCAACAGATATGAGCTGTAGCAACCCCCAACATAGGTCATCAACCTAGTTTGAATCCAGGAACTTAAGAACCATTTTGCAGACCAATACTACTTGACTTAAAGGAGCAACTCCATTAGCTGGCAGCTGTAGATAGCTGTTATCTTTCAAACAGACTAGCCATTACAGCAGGGGCACAACACATAATTTACAAGTACATCACAGAAGTTTAAACTACAAATAAGTTGTTTTTTAAACAGGTATATGCCAGACATTATGAAGGATGTCAACAGACATGCATGTCACACTGTACCTGTCCTAGTCCCTCCACTCCAGTCAGTAAAGTACAATTTTGTCACTAGATTACTGACACATAGATATGCCTTCCTACACCAGTTTCAGATTCTCTCCCCGAGGTTTCCTTTTTCTGGTAAAAGTTCATTACAGGAAATCATGTGATGTCAACATGTGAGGCTTTCCCCTGGGACATGACCAGAAAAGAAATAGTCTCAGTGGAACCACTTTCAACACCAAATTATTAATACCATATTTTTATGGAAAACTTTGCCTGACTTTCATATATTTAAAGCATAAGTGATGACAGTACATCTGTACTTAAGTTTGTCTAGGTTTATTACTTCAATGTGTTTCAGAATTCTCATTTTTAGGACTACAACTTTGGACGCTCAGAAACCTGTACTACTCTCCCCTAGTCCCAAGGCATGTATAAAAGCATTGCTTCCTGAGCTCCATAATGGGAAAGAACTAAGAAACTCCAGGAATAAAATATTGCTGCCTTCTTAGTAATAAGTTACACTTAACCCTATATGGTTTTTGGAAATCTTTTGAAACAATCATTCCCAGCCTCCAGTCTCACAATCCACAGTGAATGCAATAATGCGAGTAACCTGAGTTCTCAGCATTGTTCTCAGATGCAGACCCAGCCTACATGCAATTGATAAATGCATGATGGTGCATTTGGCACAGCCTAACTTGGCCCACTGTCCTCCCCCTGAGTAATAGTAATAGTGAAGGCTTTCAGAGGATGCAAAGACTGTTTTTTTCATAAAATGTGTGCAAGAAATATAAGGGTTAGGGAGCTCTCAATCAAAACAGCATTGCTAAAAAGTTTTTGAATAAATCATTGGTGTATAAATCCAGCATCCTTGGCTGACCTAAATGTGGTGGATTTAATTATGTCACTGCTAAGTACCTTTACACAAATATTTTTCTTTGAGCTTCTGTATTTAGGAATCTATTTTGTTCTTTTTTTAATTGACTGAAAAAGTGTGACTTTTTTTTCCCCCTTTCCTATCTTCCTTGGGTGTTATGGATATGAAATTTGCCAGGCCTTCTTATCCAGCTATCTGGCATAAAATGCCCACAGAAATGCTGGATTTTTCTTTTACTATAGGAACAGTGAGAAAACAGTGCAAAAATATAATTTAAGCTAGCAAGAATCAGAAGGTCACCATGGATAGAAGGAAGATAACACAGTATCTTCCTTTTTGCATATTGATATAATACATGAGCTCTGCTGACCTAAAGCTGCTCTGTTTATGATTCTACCAAGAAGAAAAGCATTCTCAGACTTTTGAGTAAGGCTTATTTTGCTGCACTTATGGCTTTTTTGGTGACTGCCAGTGGGTCTGCTGATGATACTGTCCGTATGCAATCTGGAGTGAATTAATGCACTGAATCAGGATGAAAAAAGTCCATTTAATTCTCCAGAACTGAAAAACAAAGAGGTGATGTAGCAGTTCTGGAGATGCTTAATTTCATTTATGGAGATAAAGTGATGAAGATAAAGACCTGTATGTGGAAGTTTATTTGGGATTATTGTTTGTGTACCTGGGCTAGTATAGTGGGAACATGGATGAAGAGAACAAGTGAAGATTGACAAAGGCACCATCACACTCAGCACAAATTGTCAGCTTAATTTAAGAAGAATCAAGGATTGATTAGGCCTGGGAGATGGGTTACAATCTCATACCTAAAGGCTCAGTATTGATACAGATTTGAGGGTTGAAATGGGAAAGTTTATATAGCCAGTGCCCATCTCCTGATTGATCTATGAGCAAACAAAGGTCTTAATTACCCAACTTTGTCAGGCATTACATATTCTCACAGGATGAAATTTTAGTTCTGTTGAGATCAGCTGGCACTTTCGCCATTGTTTTTCAGGGAATCAGATTTTGGTCCATAACTTTAAAATGAAGGAAAAACCTGTAAGAAGAAGATTTCCTGCAGATTGTTAAAAAAACCCCTAAAATGATAAAAGATCTGAGTAATTTTGAATGGTAGACATCTTTCCAAGAGAGGGAGTGTGCTGATGTTCAGCCTGTTTGTGGCTGTGAAAAGTAGGAAGGGGGCTTGCAGTACTGCTCCATCTGCTCAGCTCCTAGTCACCTTGACTCACTCTCCAAACCTCAGTTTGGGGCAGGTGAGGGGAGTCTTTCCCCACTCTACACTCTCCCCATCATATCAGGATCACCTCAGTCTGGGGAAGGTGGGGAGAGCAGGAGAGAGGATGGCAGTTGCAGGTTGAATATCTAGGCTAGCTACAGACATTCAAAAAGCCTGAAGCGGAATCAATTTAAGTTTCGTGATTTTCTGTAAGTGGCATGATTTAGATCAGTAGCACACAGAACACACATTTGCCTTTTAGCGGGGAGAGGCGGGAGGGGAAAACCTTTGATTGGGTTCAGCAACTTTAAAACCAGTCTGTGTGCCCCGAAATTCTGTTCTGTTATGGTTATAAACCAGTTTCTGATCACTTATACTGTTAAAAGTGTAATGTCTGTACCTGGCCCTATATACTCCCTCTCCTGGAAATATGTCTACCATTCAAAATGTCTTAGAAATTTCCACTGGTAAAAATGAACATCGGTTCATGGCTTGAGACTCCAAGTACTGTCTGTCAACTGTCAGATCTATATATGCTCTTCAGCTAAGCTTTGGCCTAATGCTGCTTCTATTGAAATTCATGAGACTTTTACTACTGAATTCCGTGGGAGCTGAGGGAGGTCAATGCTGAGCACTTTTGAATATCCCGTGCTTGAAAGTTTCACTCAGGCTGTTTCACTAAACCACAGCCTGGGAAGGCTTGCTTTTTGGATGTGGATAAAGCAGACAACTCCATTAGCTATGAAAGCTTAGTTATAGTTAGCAGTGTTTTGATGCCAAATTTATCTTTCTCTCACTTGGATAAAGTACATAGAATTACCAGTAGAAGTGGTCAGGAGTTTTTCAGTAAAGCGGATTTCCATCAGGAAATACTGATTCATTGAGCCTTTTCGTGGAAGCATCTCTTTTGGTATTTGGGAAAAATTTCTCAGCTTCAGGATGGAATTTTTGGTCAAAATAAAAAGATAAACTAGCCAGTAAGTTGATAGATATGGCATTCACATGGACTAATGGAGACCTGATATGGAGTTCCTGATATGCCTGATTTGGACCAGGAACTTAAGAACTGTAACCACTGGTTATTTTGAAGTGAGTGTGTGCGCTTCAATTAACCGTTCTCGAGCGGTTTTTGCCTTGCAGGTAGATGTCAAACACCTGTTGGGATTTTGTCGGTGTCGGAGTAGTTCTCTTCTCTCCGTGTCCCCAACCCTTTTCTCACCTGCCACGACGTGATGTTCCTCAGTGTAAGGGGTTGGTTTGTGGGATACTCCGTGGCCCAGGATCCTTCGGTGGTCACCTCACGGGGCTCTGTCACCCCTACACCCCGGTCTCACGCCACCTTTGGTGCGTCCCTTATCTGTGGGTCTTGTTCCCCAGCTGTGGGGTGACACTGCCTGGCCTGCCCTTAAGCAACCGTGACTTCTGGTCATGGTGATCACCGGTCAGCTCGGCCCCACAGACCTCCTCATCCGCTCCCCTCTCTGTGGGTCGCTTCACTCCCTGGTATCTTTCCTGCCACGTCCTCAGGTGCCGTGCCTCTAGCTCCTGCGTTGTCCGGGGCAGTCTCCAGCCGGGAGGTCTGGTTCCACTCCATCCGCACCTCTGCCGGCTCTCCTGGCTCCGCCTTGTTTGCAGCCACTGCTCCTCTCACTGTTGGTGATGGTTGCTGCTTCTTGCCTGGGCTATCCATCCCCTCTGCAGCTGCAGCCGCTGTTTTTATCGCTGCCAGCTGGCGTCCGTCCATGACGTCACCTGCCGGTTGTAATTGAATAAAAAGGCGGCTAATGAGCCACGTGGGCTCCTCCCTCTGCCTCGTGCGCAGGTGAGTCCCGTTTACTGCTTTGCTTCCCGGGACAGAGTGTTTCTCTCTTTCTTCCACCTCTCTCCTCCCCACAAAAAAAAAAACATTGAAAAGCTATGTGTGTTACGTGCTGAGGTACAATAGGAATATTTTTGAAATATTGAACAATTTCCAGAAATGGGAAAACTGTTATCTGTTCAGCCGTAGTCTCTTCAGATCAAAACCTGAGATGGAGATATCACTGAAAGTGGACTAAAGTCCTACTTCAGCAGAAGAATATGATCTTCTTCCATCAAATATAGGGTAGCAAGTCAGTGGGCTCAGAAGACACACTTGCTTTTGAGTGAGTTTGAGATAAGTCACTAAACTTGAACACCTCTCTATTAGGGATATGCAAAACTTCAGTCCCTGATTTGATTCGGTGGAGATTAGACAGGATTCGGTGGCTGAATCTCTGAACTGAATCAAAGGACCCTTTAATCTCTCCAAATCAAATTGGAACCCTCTGAATCTATTTGGAGAGATTTGGAAAGATTCAGAGATTCAGATGTAAACACAGCTTTAAATGTTTTTTCTACATACTTCTAGGTAGCAGGGGCTTATTAGTGCTGTGATGCTGGGTATGAAAAGAAAGACTTACCTCAGCTGGGTGAGGAGCGAAGCCAGCAGGATGCCACACCGGAACTGGAATGTGGCGAAAATAAAACTGTGGCTGGTGGGGACAACACAGTAAAAGAAAAGGAAAAAAAAAGGCAGAGCCAGGAAGAGCTGGGACCGGCTCCCACATCAGCATGGGCATGCTTTACAGCAGCGTGCTGGGGCCGATTTGCTGCCCAGTCCCCTAGGGCCGGAATAAAAAGCCTGGCAGGAGAACAGCAGGGGGAACTGGAAATGAGGTTCCCGACCGGCCCAGAGGGGCCAGAACCAGAGCAGAGTCCCACTGGAGGGACGTGGTGGCTGCCCCAGGAAGGGGCTTTCTCAAATGACCAGAGCCGGATAATACTCAACTTACCTGAAGAGACACCAGGAATGTCAGACATCTACAAATTGGATTGGATCCCAGCAGGCCCAGAAAGGGCATGGACCAATGTATGTCTGACCCATGGCAAGTATAAAACCAGAAGAGAGAGAGAGACACCGGGGGACAAGACAGCCTGAGGCCTGGAAGGTGCATAGACTAGACAAAGTGTGGTAGGGGACACTTGGGGAAAACAACATCCCAATCCCACCGTCATAAGTTTAGAGGGCCAAAACACCAAATGTGGTACCAACTCTAGTGGTCCATGAAACGACATCTTTGGTTGGTGTTAAGTGGGGTAAAGGGGAGGCGGAGCCCCAGGCAGGAAGGACAATTGGGACGACTGAATGAAGGCACCAGGAGGGGTGGGATAGACCATCTTCCTCCCAGTTAAGATAATTTCCAGCAAAGATATGGCAAGTGAGATGCCCTGGGAGACTAGCCAAGAGCCAGACCATAAACAAGCCTGTTTCTTCCCTAAGCAATGGTGAAACCAGAAAAGACCCTATGGACTCAATGCACAGATCAATGGCACAGGGGACTACACTGGGGCACATGGAGTATCCCACAGAAGTGCAGGGAGGCTCCCAAGCATGCTTGGCAGTTGACCCAGAAATGGACCAGAAACACTTCCAGTCCACTTACGGGCCAGACAGAGAGCACTTGGGAGACCCTCCCCCCCCGCACCCTCCCGGCTCGGTGACTGGTGCCTCCTGGGTCTGGGGTGACACCTGGGGTCTCCCTGTGGCTGACAGCTGATCTGGGGAGCACGGGAGTGCTCCTCCTGCACACCCCAGCAGACCCAGAAGTGGACCGGAGTACTTCTAGTCCACTGCCAGGTTTGCCGCCGAGCATATGGAGGGCTCCCCCACACTCCTGTGGTTTGCTTCATGAGCCCCAGCATTGCAGCATTTATGAGCTGTGCCTGCTACCTTAAAGTATGTAGAAAAAACTTTTAAAGCTGTATCTATGTCCGAATTGCTGATTCTCTGAATCGGCATCGAATCTTCAGGTTCAGATTTGGCCAAATTGAATCAGGGACAGTGATTGGAATCAATGAATCGAATTGCTGTCCCTGACTTGGGCCAAATCCAAATTGAATAGGGCCGACTTTGCACATCCCTACTGTCTATCTAGTCCCTTGAATATCTCTGAGAGAGTGCTGTAGGAATATTCCTGTCTGTTTATGGTTAGGTGTAGTTGGGACAGAAATCTTATACATTGACATCTTCTATGCTATTTTGTACTTTCTGCAATGCTCGTCTTTTTTAACAACGTCAGAAGGTTGTAATGAATTTGTATTAATATTTCTATATATGTTAAAAAGAACACTTTATTTCTCAAAGCTTAGTCCATTCCTCATCTGAAATCTTTTTGTCCTTAAAAATAACCATCATATTATTCTTGCAAAGCTCTTGTCTTTTGTCCTCACAAAATGTTATGAACAAAGTCAAGTGGGGTGGTTATAACATTTTAGCTGGATTTGACTACATCTAAAAGAGAAGCATATCTTTATATGCTAACTTTGCCATGTAAATAAGTTATATTAAACAAAGGAGCACATGGTTGTATGATTTGTTAATACATTTTTTCTTTTAAAAATTAGATCCTTTTGTGTAATAGAAGCATTGCAACATTTTTGGAGGGAATAGTATACTATTTTGTGTATGGTATGAGTTGGAATTTTGATAGACAGAAGAAGCTGCAATCTAGTTCTAAACTATAGATTTTCAAGCAGATTGATGCAACAAATTGTTAGCAAATAGCAGTTTGCAATTTGATGCTAATTAGACATAAGGCAAATATGTGCCATGACAAATTAGCAGCAAACCATACTGAAGAGGATTAGCAAGAGCTGGCACAGAGACTGCTCGATTTTGCATACTTCCTTGTCTTAGTCTAGGAGGTCTGAGCCAGTTTTCCTTCTCTGTAAATAGGAAACCAGAGCAGAGATCACAAGCATGCTAGAATGCCTTTAATTGCATATTTGAAATGTTTTAACTCTCTCTTAATCCCATAGAGATTTTTCTTCATACCACTAGCTTTATTATCTTGGGAGATGATCAAGCACTTTGTGTATTTAATATTAGAATTAAATACAATATGAGGTAAGTAACTCAGAGGGTTATTTACTTATGCAAGTCTATTGTACTTATGGATATAAGAAATAAATTCCCATTCTTATTCAGAACACCTTAGCTCAATTTCCTGCAAATCTGCATATTTTTCATCAGATTTAATTATTCATGCCATTAATAAATTAATTTTTGCTAGGGGAAAATCACATCTTTTAACTGATACATATCCATGCCCTAGCAGTAGTTAGAATCTAGACCAGACTCATCTGAATATCCAGATAATATGATTGTGATAATATAATGGCATTTGCAATCCAGACTGGAAAAGCCAGCCACTTAATCCAGTTCTTCAGGCATATGCCTGAATACAAGAGCAACTATAAGCATATCTTTAGGCCTGAGAACAAAGTACTCTTATGTCCACAAAAAGGGAGAGTAAAATGATCACAGTTTAATTTCCAAGCAAGAGGAAAACTCTTGCTAGATCAGTTATGTACTCAGGTGATGTGAAGGAAGCATGTGCATAATTTTGTGGGTAGTACAACTTGAGGTTTAGTCACAGTAATTGTTTATGTACACGGCCAGTAATGCTGAGTAACTAGTTATTTCTCCAGGAGTATATATATTTCAGTATACAATATACATTTTAGTGCACAGAATTTCATGAAGCCTTATATAAAAAGTAGTATGTTATTCTGTTTTGGAGGAACTTATCCAAGATGTTAGAACAGCTGACATGAATCAGGACCCTATGCTTTGTTTTGCAGTCTGTCATGACATGCTGGTTCATCTTGAGTAAGAGTTATTTCCGTTTTCTGGGGCTTTCTTTTCCAAATAATATGTTGGTAAAATGTGAATGAAAACTTGCATACAATTTTGGTAATGAGTGTGTGTGTGTAAAGCTTAAAGGATGCATTCTGAATGTTGTATATGTTCTGAATACTTTTGTATATGGGATTTTGTATTTTTTGTTTTGAATAAACTGTTGTCGTAAAGGACACTAAGAAACTGTAGAACATTCAATGACTTTGCAGTTCACCTTGGTTTTGGCTAAATACAGACATTCAAAAAGCTCGTGGTGGAAGCACTCTAACTATTGCGCTTTCCTTAAAACCACTATAAATTAGAGCACGAGCGAACTGAACAGACATCATTACTGTTTGGTGGAGGGGAGCCTGGAGCCTGCCTGCACTGGCAACTGGGGGTGCTCCAACATGTCTCCCAGGAGGCTGCTGGAGTTGTGAATGACTGGTGCCTCCCAAGATTGGGGGCCACCATGGTGGTGAACAGAGACCACCAGCAGACACCAGTGGCAGTGTTGGCGGTGGGGGGGTGAGGGTGATAAGCAGCGACTGCCCACAGAAACCGGCGGTGGCTTCGGTGGCAACCAGTCTTGGGGTGCATGTGCCCCCCTCCGTGCCCCTCCTGTGTGTCACCTATGACTGGAGTGGTCCCTTTCCCCAGGTCTGTTCCCCACCAGCTGGCAACTGTCAGCAGTGGCTGGGGAGGGCAGGGGAAGACCTCGGACCCCTTTTCCCACCAGGCTGTGTTGCAGTCCAGCTCAGCAGGGGCAGCCGTGGGGAAAAGAGATCCCAGAGCCTTCCTCCTGCAGCCTCCCACTGGCCAGGCAGTGGCTCACTGCTGTCTGGCTGGGGCTGCTGCAGGGGAGTAGAGATCCTGGAGACCTTCTCCTGCAGTCACCCCAAGCTGCTGTCTGGCAAGGGCTGCTGCAAGGAGAGAGAGACAGTGGACCCCCTTTGCAGCTAGAGCAGAGCCCTGTATAATGCCACCTGGGATGACGGTGATCTTACTTGAAGGTAAACTGCATTGGGATCTGGCTCAGACATTTGATAAAGCACTCTAGGTTAGTGCACATCCCTCTAGGGTTAACCTAGAGTGTGATCCACCATTTTAAAAAGCTGTAGGAGCCATTCAGTTATGCCTTCAGAGCACTTTATGTCTGCGTAACACAGTATATGTAATATCTGTACTTGGCATCTACAGTTAATTTTGAATTAAATTTTAAGTCTTTTGAAATTATGTTGGAAGTTTTGTTATTACAGAGAATACTAAACTAAATCCACCCTAAAAGTGTTATAAGTTTAAAGAGCTTGAGTTTTTTATGTAGGGAGTTTCTGGGGTAAGCCACCATCCCTTCCACGCCTTCACTTCACATTTGCTGATTAGTACTTCACAAGTTTAATTTCTAGATATTTAAGATGACATGTTTATACTTCAAGGAATCATTGGGTAGATTAGAAATTCTTAAATACAACTCCACTTTCCAAATCTCAGTTTCCAGGGCATACAAAATATTTAATTTATTAGCTGGTTAAAGATTATTATTTGACTAAAAGATTAAAAAAAAAAATTTCCCCAACATACCTATGTCCATATATGGAGAAAAAAATTGTAGGAATAGTTCAACAGTAGAAAACAGTTGTGTTTTCTAGTACAGACATTTCAATAAGCAAAATAGGTGAAGTGGAAAGCTAAAATAAATAAAGGTGCTTAATTTCTGTTATAAGTCTTCAGAGAATTCTTAAGGCACTTTTAAAAATGTTCAATAAGAAGTTTTGCTACTAAGCCATCTTCATATGTAACAGTATGGTAATGTCCCACTAAGGATTTACAAAAAACGGGGTAACAGAAGTTACACTGTGACAAATTTGCAAGCTTTCCATATGAACTTATAAAGAAATGTATGTATGCTTTTATATATACCAGTACTAGGCATGTAACAGGCAGAGTACTGCAGATGATTCTCTGGGGATCCGGTCTGGATTCAAAGAACACCTGTGAACACCTAGCTGTGCTAGGAGTATGCCCTTGCTTATCATAAGCATGATTTTCTGCACTCTTCACCCACTATTGTTTCTCACTCTCACTTGCTATGCCATGTCTGAAATTCTGGCCCTGATCCTGCAATTGGGCCCTTATGCTCTTGTCGAGTCAGTAGGCCCCTATACTGACACTGAGAACTGTCCATGGGTGTAGCTACACGTGCTCCTATGGAGAGGTTGTTACTGAGCCCTTATTTAGTACTTCCGGCACATAGTTATTTTTAGCTACTATGTCGCTGTAGTGATGCATTATCATGAGGTAGCGTGTCATAGTTTTTGCCTGTCAATGCTATGTCACTGTAGTGCATTGCTATGGTGATGTAGACACGCCCTATGTAGATCAAAGTGTAGGGCTTTGTTTCTGGTGCTTTTATGACCATAAAGGTTTTTCAGCAGTAATCATATCTTTGGCCGTGCGCAGATGAAATGAGAGGCATGTGTGCATGACACTTTAAGGTAGGCTAAATGCTTTTGCACCTCTTGAATGGTGGCAGTGTTTGCACACCTTGGCAGCATATTGTGCATTAATTCCAGCCACTGTAGGAGATCCGGTGGCATAATGCATCTTAAGTGACTTTGGGTGCAGTGAACTAAAACTCCTACAGCTGTGGAATGAAGCACCAGGCTCTGTGCAGCTCCATAGCCCTGCAGGCAGCCTTGCAGGCAGCCTGGGAGAGCAGCTCCACCCAAGAAAAGTGGTGAGCCTGATTCCCGCCCCCCCCCCAGAGCTGCCTGAGCTGTTGAGCTGTGCAGGGGCCTGGTGCTTCGCTCTGGAGCTGTGGTGCCCTCCGGGACTGCCAGGAGCCTGCAGGCAGGTGCTGCCTTGCAGGGGGGGTGCAGACTGCAGTTGCTGCAGAGGGAAGCACCAGCCCCCCCTCCAGTGCAGGGACCATTTCACCCACTGGCAGCTCGCTCTCCCCTCCCCACCAGAGAGGCAGGTAAGTCAGCGGGGTGTGTGCATGACACAGGGGTTTAATTAGCCCAAAATTGAAGCCATGTTTTTTAAAACTCACTGCTTTAATTTAGGGCCCCTGTTTCATCTACACATGCCCTTTCTTTGCTTTTTGCGAAGTGCATAGAACACTTATGGACATTACAAAGTCATAATAAAAATGATCTGGTTACTCTCTCCACAACAAATTGTCTTTTTTACTATATCATATGTACATTTTTTATGCTCAGTGGAGTTGGCACATTTAATTTTGCCATTCATTCTTTTATACTCTGAAAGAACATTTTTAAAATTTCTTTTCTGTTTTCTTTATGTGTATGCCTTTATTGATACTGATTTGGTAAAGGGAAGATTTTGCTGTTGCTGCAGGCATTAGTAGAGCTGAACCCAGAAAATAGCATCCATTACTTCAGATATGTAACGCAATGCTGCTCCATTTTGCAAGCTTGCCCTCTCCAGACTTTGGTTGTTTTGGATGGTCTAAAAAGTGCATGCTACACTGCTTGATCTATGCATTGTCAAAACGTAGAGGAACTTCCTCAAGCAAGAGCTTCCAGTTCCAGAGTCCATTTCAGAAATATTCAGTATTGGAAACATGGATTTTTGAATCCTGGAACAAAGCAGGATGCTAGCCATTCAGTCAGATGATAAAGTATTTCTTTTTCAATGCAATATTTGTTGTCTGGCTTTCAATTTTCTGTTTAAATTCCCTAATATTATATAAATAAATTCCCTACTGAATTCCCTCATAAAACATTGCTGTGTTACCAGTTATTTGCAACAATTCCAATATCTTTAAAGGAGCTAATAATTTGTATTATCTAGGTTTTCGGTTTTCCGCTGCTCTTGTTTCAACAGTAAATATATGCCTTGTTGCCTGAAAAATAAGATAGGCAGAAACTTTCTTTCAAATACAGGAGGGATGTTAACCCATAGATAAATCCTTGAGTTTTCTGGTGTCTATAAAAATAGATGCACTGAGTTTTTGGAAAAACATGAGTTTAAACATATGGCATGTATAATTGGCAAAATGTGGGATAAGAATACAATTAGTTGCAAAGGACAGTGTTAAGAAATTCAGGGTCAAAATTATCTTTTAGTTATTATAACTTGCTAAGGGAAATTCAGTTAAATCTGTGTCAAAATTTTAATTTAGTATCATACTTAACAAAATTCGTGGGTCAGAAATTGTATATCCTCATTCTGGTTCCAAACAAAAATCTCTGACAGCATTTTTGAGGCATGGCCTAGGCACCTGTTACGTATTCAGAGGCCTGTATTTGCCACCCCATATATTGTCCCTGTGAGTGTGTTTGCTGTGGGGCTGTGCAAAAGATTGCTTAAATTTAGAAAAAAATCATGTTATAGTCCCCTGTCTATTTGACTGGATCAATGCAATTTTGTCCTAGTGGATCTGCTCATGGCCAGTGGTGTTGGCCTTTCCAGCATAATTGGGCCCTTTTAGCTGGGTAGGGCCTTGATTCTTATTTGAACGAGTTACTATTAGACACCCAAACTCTAATCCCAGCCTTGCTCTACTCTAGATGCATCTACATGTGCAATTAATGCAACTAAATATACTCTGTTTCAATTTGAGCCAGAGTAAACTAATCCTCATGTTACTGTCTACATGTGCATTTAAGTGCAGTAATTTACTGCATCACCAGATACTACTTGTATCTGACAGGACTATCCAGCAGCACAGTAAAGTAGTCTGCTACACCCTCCACCCCAGTTGCCATGCATGTATAGATGGCGATGCTTTACTGCACAGCAGATTTGTCTGCTATGCAGTAAAGTGTCTCGTGTAGATGCACCCTCAGTTTATCTAATTGTGTGGGGTTATATATGGTGGGGTTTTAAGTTATGCTAAGGTGGTTGATCTTGTCTGAACAGATCTTCAGATCAAGTCTTTACAATTGTGCAGGCAAATTTTGCATATCCAAAACCAGTAACCTGCATGAAAGTTGGCTTTTGTATAGGAAAATTATGGGTAGCTATACTTTCTGCTAAGGTATTTGTAAAAACCATTTATTATCTAAAATTTTATGGCCAGTATTAGAAGCCAAACTGAGGATAGCTACAGGTTTTATTGAGAAGCTGATTTTCAGTAGCATTAGCATCGCTGGAAATAGATGATGAGGAGACAGGAGAGAGAAAACTGAATTATTTCTCTTTGAATCTTGAAAGTATCTCTTAGAAAATCATTCATGTTACACTTAATATTTTTAGTATTTATAATTTGAAGGTGTCATATTTGAAGCCTGATATTTTCCAGTCTTTGAAATACCTAAAGTTGTCTGGGATGCACATGTAATTATCAAACTTTTTCTTTATCTTTTGTATCTAGAATTAATCAATGAAGAGACATAAAAGAGAGACATCTTTAACATATAAAACAAGATTTTATCCTGTTGTATTTTACAGTTGTTCTCTTTTATATATTTAGAATGCTTGAGTTGATGTTAGCAAATTTCTTTTGACAAGTGCACCTATTTGTTACTAAGCATCCTTTTTAGGAATGTCTAAAATGTCACAGGTATTGTTTTAAATAAAATTATAAAGTTAAAAATTAACCATACAAATGAGACACTAACAATAGAGCAAACAAAACGTAAGTAACAGGTTTATGCCATTCACCAGGATCATTTTATTTATATACAACATCTGCCAAATGCAAAAATGTCTTGATTCCACTTAGACCAACATGGCTACAGCCTACACCCCTTGACCCCACTTAAACATATCAAGTATAGAGCATATATACCACTACATATTGTGTGTATGTATTAGGTAGACATGCTATGAGTAGTATATTATTCTCTCTTAATGAAGGATTTAGAGGCATATCATAACTTATCTGTTTGCATTGCACACAAAAGAAATTTTAAAATTGTAAGCACTGAGATTCCAATACTTTAGTTTGTCTGCCTGTTCATATGATTTTTTTCACCCATTTTATTATTCAATTCCAATGTATTTAATGGCCAAAGCTTTTTAAATTAATTGTATCTATATTTCATGATGTGTATATATTTTTTCTTTTGCTGTCTGTGTAGTTGGCATTGCCTCAGGCGGAGGCTACTGCAATGTTAAATTATTGGCACAGCATGGATTTAAACATACAGAGACATGCTTGGTTCTGTGCTGAGTGGAATGCTGCCCATTGGGTTTGGCTACCAACTATATCAAAATTAAATTATATTAAAAACTGATTAGTGAGCTATCTCAGCAGTTTGAAACAATTCAACAAAGTGATGCAAAAATAATATTTTTCCCTCTTAGGGCTTTTCAGCAGAGCAGCTAAACACAGACTTAACTTTAAACATCTATCTGAGTCCCATTGAATCCCAATAATGGTTATACTAAATTAAGGCTATATAGACACTGGTCCAGGCGGGGGTGGGAGCAGAAATTTTGGAGAAATTTTTGAGAAATTTCTGCTGGTAGAAATATTTCAGAGAGAGGTAGCATACAGATGTTCAACCTGCAGCTGCCCCCTCTCCCCTGTTTCACTCTTCTCTGTCCCTTTGAAGGGGCGGGAAGGGGTGGAGCAGCAGGGAGAGACTCCTCTCTTTTCCCTAGACTAAGTTATAGGGAACATGTGAGGAGCAGCCTCTGCCCCTCCACTCCCAGTCTCTAGGAGAGCACTGGACAAAAGCCCCCAGCCCTTTCCCTAAAGCAGACAGAGTCCAGTTTGGGGAAGTGACTGGGGGCTTTGCCTTGTTGCTCTCTTCCCCTCCTGGACCAGTCAGGAAGGGCAGGGAAGTCTCCTGCTCGTTTCCCAGACTAAGACCTTGGTCTGGGAAGTGGTACAAGGGAGAAGTGGGGCAACCTGCTCTCCCCTTAACCCACCTGTGCTTCTCATTTTAGGGACTCTGGTGTGAGACTCAGGCAGGGGGTTGCGCTGCCCCCTCTTCTTGGCTCCTGGACACTGGGAGCCAAGTGGACTTAGCCCCATGACAAAACCCCAACTTGCTCCATGCACTTGGCACTTCAGTGTGAGGAACAGGTAGCTGCTTTGCCCTGCCATCTGGGAGGAGCCTCCCCAGGCCTGGGCCCAGTCTTGGGAGGCACAGGAGCTTTTTCCCAGGTTGCGCATCTCTTAGTTGCCAGAAAGTGCACAAACATTCATTCTCCCAGGTAAAACTCTCCCAGAGCTGACTTTTCCTTAGTTGGAGTTGACTTATTTATCTCCTATGACCCCTAGTTTTGCTTCAGGAGAGATTGTGAATGTTTGTACACTTCGGTTTCTACCAGGAGAATGCTGAGTCTCTTGGGAGAAAATGAACATCTGTACATGGTCTGAGTGGTCTGAAAAATGTAGGGATCCTAAGTTCAATAGGGAAGAGAAAAAAGCCATATTGGGCATTTCTACTTGCTCATTAATGCACTGTAGTTACTGCACATTAAGTTTAGTACTTGTTTAACCAAGTACTAAATCAATGTGCAGTAATGCACACTACTGAGCAGTAGTACCAGTGCACAGGTATTCAGTGACACTTACTGTGCAGTAGCCTAATACTACTGCGTTAGCACTGTTTTTGCCTGGCATGCTACTGTGCAGCATTATTAAGCTACTGCACTGTCACAGACTCATGTAGATGTGCCCAATGAATCACAGGAGTAGCTCACTTTAGGAGACAAAACTACTGCTTGACTTGTTAGATAAGCACTTTAGGGCCATGTCCAGATGAGCAGGGGCATGCACTTGCAGCAGCACAAATAGTAGTGACACACATTTGTGTTGCTACTTTATGCCACAGTGCACGCTCCTGCACGTGTACTTTTTTGCTTTGTGGCAGGACACATTGCCTGCTGTGGGCAAATTCCCATGCCCAGCTTCATGTCCTGTGTTGGGGGAGGGGGCTGGCCTGGACACAGGGTGCCCCTGCACCGAGGCACACTGCACCCCAGCCAGCATGGCCTCAGTGCCTCAGCGCAGTGTGTCTCAGGACGGGGGTCCACACTGTGTGGGTATGGGGGAGCAGCCACACTAGGATTGCCTGCTTCCCCATCCTGAGGCAAATTGCACCCTAGCCATCTGCAGCCTGCTGGGGTGCTGTGTTTCAGCATGGGGGCTCTGCAGCTTGCGGAGATAGGGGAGCTGGCCCCCATCTCCTCATTTGTCCCAATGCATGCTATTTTGGCATGCTTTGCACCACTTTTTTTTTCTGGGTTTTTTTTTGTTTTTTTTTTGCTATCGAGAAGTTTTGGTAGCAAATTTTGCCCCTGCACCAGAAACTACCTGTACCTGCATGTGTGGATGCAGACTAGGCGTATAAAATAAAACCTTTAAGGGGAGCTCATGCTGGTGGAATACTTTGCTGTTATCAAAGCATATAGCCCATGCATGATCTTGTTGTGCAATACACTTGTTATGTATTCCCACATCGAATATATATTTGGCTTGAATGAGGGCAATCCAAGTGCTGGTTCATTTTTTTGTCATGCAGATGAGGAATATTTGTGGAGTAGAAGGATACAAATTGTACATTATGGTAGGATTAATCAGCTTTTTCATTATGAAATGTTAAGGAAAATGCTATCAAGTTTTGGAATACTAATAAGTCTTTGGACAAGAAATCCACTTCATCTCCTTTGCCTATAATGATTAATTCTAACATTAATGATCTGATAAGCAACAGATGGTAGACTTTTACTAACTGTATGTTATAGAGGCAAGTTATGTACAGTACTATGTGAATATGCTTGAAACAGGACTATATATTACAAGTGTACCATAAACTTCCCTTAAAACTATAAGACCTTAACTCTGAATTCTCAAGCTGTAAATTCTGCTTTTGTTCTCTAGCTTGTTTCTGTAATAGCAGATTTTCATGACTTTATCCATTTGTTCCTTGGAATGAGAGATGAGGAAGTTTTACTTCAGGACCAGTAAATTGATTGAAAAAATGATTTATTATATATAATATTTTTAATAGACCTGATATGATGGGAGCAAACCAACATAAACTTCATAAAGGTAAATCAAGTCTCTCACCTCTACTAAAATTCTTTAAGTTTACTAACAAAGAGAATATATAAAGAAAGCCTGCTACTATAATGCATTTGGCCATTTGTAAAGCTTTTTACAAAGCACCTCATAAGGTGCCATTAAAGAAGCTAAGCAGTGAGTGCTAAAGTTCTATTACGGTGCAGAACCTTGATACAAGAAATAAATGGTCGCTTTTCAACCTAGCAAAAGGTTTAACAATAGGTTCCCGAGGAATCTATATTAGCAATGATGCATTTAATATATTTATTTAATTTAATGAAGGGATGAGCAGTAAAGTGGAAAAAAACATTATAAATGATACGAAGTTATTTAGTTTAGTCATGTCGACAGAAGTCTGAGGAATTCCATAAGGACCTAACAAAGTTAGGCAATTAGGAATCACAATAGCTAATAAAATTTGGCTGTGACAAATTCATGGTAATGCACATTGGATAGAATTATTTGTACTATTTGTAAACATTGATTGAGCTGTAAATTAACTATAGCCACTCAGGAAGAAGACCTGGGGAGAAATCCTAGCTTCACTGAAATCAGTGGGAGTTCTACCCTTTATTTCAATAGGGACAGGGTTTTTGCTCCTGATCATCATCACTGTGGACAGCTGAATGAAAAACTCTGCTCATATGACAGCAGTGTTCCAAGACGCAAACAAAACCATAGGATGAATAAGAATGGGATAGAAAATAATTTTGAAATCGTTTTGATGCCAATCAATGATCATCTTGATGTAGCATTGTGTGTTTTACTGGAAAAAATATAGAGGAAAAACAGAAAGGGAACAAACACAAGGAGAAGGACGTAGGTTTCAATAGAAGAAGAAAAAGCAAAGAAACCATCATTTAGTCAAGAGAGAATGTCAGCAAGAAGGGATATGATAGTGGTATACAAAATAAGTAAATGATTTACAGAAGGTAAATTCAGCACTTCTATTTACTACTTGTCCTAATACAAATATAGGGGTCAGCCAATAACAATTTTTTAATATAACTTATTGCACAGGAGACCTCATTGCCAAAAAGATCACTGGGGCCCAGGGCATAGCTAAAATAGTAATAATAAAAAAATTCACACAGACAAAAGAACACAGACAGGCTGTTAACAGATGTTGCCTCTGTACCACCATAACATTTTTTATGGCAGTACAGAGGCCAAACACAGACATGCATGCACCTTGTTGTGTCACAGATGCCCAAAATTTGTGGCCATAACATAGGTGGTATGACCTTGTATTGCTATTTTGTGACAGATGTCTGTTTGCTTTAAGGCAGGGTAGTTTGGGCATCCTGAAGCTATCAGGGGAGTACCAAGGTATTCCCTGGTTGTACATCTTTGCATATGGGGAAACCTGGGGTATTTCTATATGTAGAGACATACACCTGGACCTGGGGCACATTTCTGCAAATGGGGACCCTTGAGGGAGCCTCAAGTTTGCCTGTTTGCAGAGACATGCCCAGAGAATTGAACTTGGGACATGCCTCTGCAAATGTGGAAAATCTGAGGAGTGCCTGGGAATTCTCCAGGAACTCCTTTTCTCCCTAGGAAACTCCCAGGAGTGGCAGGGCCGGACTCTGTGGGACAACAGGCAATCTGCATTTCGCCCAATGAAGTGGGCACATGCTGGCATGGCTGATCTGCTTCATTTGGTGAAATCTGTTTATACCCACAGTTATACACCAGGATAAAAAAATATCAAGGCTGAAAACTCCCTTATGACAGGTTACTTAAAGTTTGTTCATCTGGAGTTGCTTTTAATCTTCTTCTATAGTCCTAAATCACAGGAGGAGATGTGATAATAGACTAGATAAACTACTAAAGTACTAATATGGATGCTCCTGTTTAGTTTTGGTGTCCTCCTCTATCTCTTTAAGACTTTGCTTCAGTAAAGCACTTACGTGCTCACCTAGCTTGATGGTATTGGAATTAAACATGTCTTTATATTTAGTTAGGCTCCGGAGCGGTGAGAGACGCACGGGTGAAGCCCGCTGTGCCCCCGCTCCCCTGAAGCCCCCCAGACACCCCCTCAGCAGCCGCGGAGCCCCCTGCCGACCCCCAGCACACCCGGAGATAAGCGGGCTTGTGGTGGGAAGGGGTTAACTCCTCGCTTCCTGGGAGGAGGCCACTGCCTGGTGCCAGGCCGGGTCAAGCCCCCGCCCAGGCCCCTACTTGGCCCAGCCCCCCAGGGAGCCCCACAACCGGAGCCGCACAAACAGGCTGCGTAAAGAGGTGCTCGAGTTAGCGCAGAGTTTGCGCAGGGGAGGGCGCGGGAGGGCACGAGACCCTGCCTGCGACCCCCAGA
>NW_017728915.1:22676986-22771230 GCF_001723895.1 Crocodylus porosus | reverse complement strand
ACCTACATTGAACACCTTCAAGAGCAAATTGGATGCTTATCTTGCTGGGATCCTATGACCCCAGCTGACTTCCTGCCCTTTGGGAAGGGGGCTAGACTCGATGATCTCCCGAGGTCCCTTCCAGCCCTGATGTCTATGAAATTTATGGAATCTAGATGCTTTTCTGCCTAGAGACCCTAAATTGGCAATTTATATTATTTTTGCTCCACTTTTGTTAAATCATTTCAATTATTTTACATTATGAAGGTACCTTACTAGTTAGATTCTTACTTTAAAATATTCAGCTGATCAGATATTTTACACTTGCTTGAAAATTAGCCCGTACTTAGCTTGCCATATTTCAAGATAGCCTAGTCTCTTAAAAATGTGTATTTGGTTACAAAACAGAGTATGCATGACCAGTTCCACAATACCAAGCTACTTTTTCAGATAAATTTTCTTAGTTTTTATTGTAAAATGTCTAAAATACATAACTAACAAATCTGTGTGGAGTTCTGATCCTGTAAACATGTTTCTGTACCTCATCTCATAAGGAACTACTAATATAGAAATTCTTTGGTGTCATATTTATGTCAAACCCATAAATATGTTCTTAACTTCAAGCAAGAATAAAGTCCTATTAAAAGACAAGGAGATCATGATACATGCCTTCTTAAAAAAATGTTCGTTTGATGTAGCCCTTTAGTGAGTGAGATGCCATATGGAAAATTCTTGTAACTTTGTGGTAGCCTGGTGTTTACCAGTGATAAAGTATCTTAAGACATTTAGAAAGTCTCATTCCTGTCTTCTGATTTATAAAATGATCACATACATTTTCCTCAGGTCATTTAAGAGTACCTGTTCATGAAGATAATTTGTAATTTTAGTATTGCAAGCAGCAAAGGGAATTATATGTATCCTTTAAGATCTTAGACTGTATAGCAATGCCCTCTTGACCAAAGATCCATACTGACTTCCTTCCCCCTCTACATGTGTGCGTGATTGCTCCTTTAAGTGTTTATAGAACACAGAGTACAATTCATACGAATTAAAGCAAGTCAGAGACACCTCACCTGGATCACCATGCTCAATGAATAGTCAACAATGGCTCAGTGGGTAGTTAGGAGGAGGCATCAAATGGGGGTCCTCAGGAGTATGTCCTGGCTCCAGTACCATTTAATATCTTCATTAATGATTTGGATGATGGGACTGAGTGCACACTTGGCAGATTACACCAAGTTTGTGGAATTGCAGGAGGACAGGGCTAGGATCTAGAATGACCCAGAAAGACTGGAGAGATGGTTTGCAATCAGTTGGTTGTGATTCAACCAGGACAAATGCAGAGTCCTGCATTTGGGGTGGAATAATTGCATATATAAATACAGACTGAGGGACGATTGAGTAGGCTGCAGTACTTCAGAGTATGACCTGGGAGGTGCAGTAGACCATCTGCTGAATATAAGCCAATAGTATGCTCTTTATATGAGCCAATAGTGTGCTCTTTTTGCAAAAAAAAAAAGAAGAAAAATAGCCAGCAGCATACTGGGCTATATTAACAGTAATGTTACTTGCAAATCAAGGGCTGGTTGGACAGACACTTAACTGGGATCCTGTATTCAGGAGTGACCTTGCTTTGAGCAGGGGGCTGGACTGGCCTGAGATTTGTGAAATCAAATAGTAATTTAACTACAGAATGTCACGACTTATTTCTGAGGGATATCTGTAAGGCCGCATGTGCCTTCAGGAGCAAGAGGGGTCAGGTAACAATCAACTCTAGGAAGAGACTTTGCAGGCAAGTGTTGGGGAGTCACCAGGAGCAAATGTTCAGTAGTACTGAGTGACTGGGCCAGGTCACCAGGAGCAAAAATTCCATTTAAAGGTTCTGCTAGGTTCAGAGGTTCTTTGTCGATCTTGCGGCTTGAGGATTTTGATTCTCTGAGGCCAGGGAAACTGCAGAGTATAGTGGGAAACAGGGTCACTGTTTTATGTTGCCATTTCCATTCCTTGCATTTGGAAAATAAGCAGCCATGTGGCAGGGGCTAAGGGTTGATTTGGGCAGCATTGATCATTCCTCAGGCTGTCAAGCCCACTTGCTTAAAAAGTCCAATTTCACTTTCCCAAGTAAAGCAAGTTCTGGTCTGGTATTTCTGGAAATGGCTTGACAAGTACTTGTGGCATGCGATGTGGCAGAATTTGGTTCAGAAAAATCCTTCTATTCTCAAAGAGCGGTACTTTGCAACACAAATATGTCATTCAATTTCCCAGTCAGTGTTTATGCTACAGTACAATTTCCTACATAAAATAGTAAGAAGAGCTTACCAGCCAGAAATGCTTAATGATTAGGGTGGTACACAACTGAAGCATTACTAGTGAAATAGCTCACTTACTGATTTGTTGCCAGGTAGCGAGCCAATTAGCAGTGCTGGTTATTATTTACATTTCATGCTATATATCACTAAAATTGTGTTGTTGATTTATCATTTATATTGTTGTATTGTCAGCATAATTTATTCATATCATGCTGAGATACCTGGGAAATTAAGTAATAAAGAAAATGGCATGGAGTATGTCTGTATTCAAAGATATTTACTTGGGTTTTAATGAGAATGCATGTTAAGGTAAATCATAGATCACTTAGCTATTAAATTGTTTTGGAAGCAAACCCATTAAAAGTTTACTTCCTATATTTTCTATATGGGAAAAGGTTTGCTTTTGTTTTTAATTTGATTTTTTTCCTGCTAAATAAGTCTCTTTTTTATTTGCTGGTTTAAAGACCAAAATCATACAAACTCAACTGAGTAGCAGATTGCAAGAAAAGCAATGCAAATTAATATACTGCTTGAGATTTCCAATGTCCATTATTTATTAAAAGCCTTTTTTTCTTTTTCCTCTGTTCATGTATTAGAACAGTATCTTCTTAATGGAAATTAGATTTAGTTGATTTGTATTTTTACAGTTAGACATTTTCTGTGGCCAGTTCTAAAAGTCCAACAGGGAGAAGAAAAATAAGAGACAAAACCTTGGAATTCCATAGGATGTAAGTGCTAACAATGTATATTTAAAGGCTTTTAAAATATGAATAAGTAAAAGAATAAAATATAACCAATTTTTGGTTTGGTGGTTGCTTTTAGAATGCAAAGGAAATTTTTTTAATGTGTGCTGATGCTACATAGAGGCTATATGCATTATCTTTTATTGGAAGTCTTGTGATCCTCACCTACATTATATACTAGCATACACACAGAATAGATTTAATCAATGTAAAATTCTTTGAAGCTTCTTTACAATTTTTTAGGCATTTCAGATTTTCCACCAGTTCCTAAATTTTGACCCCAGGATCTCTTAATCTGAGGACCTACTGTATTACTCTCTAGCTTCCACTCTGCCCTTTTAAAATCTTTTGACTTCCAGTAGCCTGAGCGTGTGTTCAGAATGGTTCCGCTGGTCAAGAGCTCATTTGGTTCTCTTGGAAATGTCCTAAGTGGAAAAATACTGCGCCAGCAGGGAGCTGCAGTGGATCATCTCTAGCAGTCTTGGTTCCAAGATGCTACACTTTCTTTAGAAGCTTCCTGCAGAACCATAAATTTATTGTGAAGTCAAAAGTATGTATTTTTTTTCATGAATTTATTATGAAAATGTGGCTTTTTTGGCTGCCTTTGCCTGTGGCACAGATTATTTCTTTCATGTTGCTCTAGCATACCCACAGAAATAAATAACACATACTCTTTTCTCGTGTGTCATGATGTGGAGATCTTCTGAAAATGACCTTTTAGTTAAACAGCTCTATTGACTCCCACACTTGAATTTCCTGCCAGCTCAGTGGTATGATTTTCAGTTTTTGCAATGCTTGCTATTCATTGTGACCCTCATAGGCGCATTAAAACCCAAGATGAAGAATAAGTGTACTGAGCAAACAGCATCAAGCCTTAAGCTGCCATCTAACCATATGGTTGGCTTAGGTCCCAGTTCAACTGAGGTCTTGGAAACTCACTTAAATCGAATTAGTGGTTTGGTCTGTGAAGCCAAACTAAGACCCTGGGCACCAACTTGTGGGGAGAGGAACAAAAATGGCAGGTGCCATATTGCTGGCCCTGCCAGTGCCTCCATCAACAGCCCAGTTGCAAATGCTGTGCTTTGTGCCATCACCACCCAGGGCAGAAAACTGTCCAGTTACACCTCTGCTGCATGGGGTTGCTGAAATCAGCACAAAAGCTGTTTTTTATGCATCTGAAAAGGGTGGATCCTGAAATTAGGGCTATCCTTGATTTTTAGAGAGATATTTATCTTAGCAGGTGATTTTTTAAAAATTATGGAGACCTGGTGTTCATGCATATTGACATGACATGTTCAGCTCTATATTGGATGAATGCAAAACCGTGGAGGAAATCTCAGACTAGTTTCAATATAAGAACATGATATGAGGTAAGACAGGCTCATGCTTTCTTAGCAATGCTGTAACTTTAAGCAATGATGTATAGGAATGACATCATAATTTTCCAAGAAGAAACGATGCCTGTGCTCTGGTTTTTGTGTTCAACACTGAGTTAAATATGGGTACAAAAGAGTGTAAAAGAATGAATTATAAATATACTAAAATAAAACTATTATATTGCACTAATGACTAGTAAACCAGTTATAAATTATTGATGTTTATCAATTTATCAATTGAAAAAGCACATTTAAAATAAAGAGGAGAAAAGCAAGACCAATGCATCACAAAATGTATTTTGCTCATTTATTTTGATAATCGTAGTTTAGATTTAATGGGTAATTCTTGATTTTGAATTAGCACATTTAGGGTAATATATTTATAAAAATACTGCATCCTGAGTCACATGAAACCTCACTGTAGCACTTAGCTTGAGAGTGCTGACTGAGGATTGAGCGAATCACCTTTTTTTGTTCATATCATAAGGTGTCTGAATTAGCCAGGGCTGAGTTACCAAGGTTCTATTGTGCAAAATACAAAGATAACTGCAATATATGAATGTGTTTTGTTTCACAAACCTACTAGCAGCAAATGCCAATTATGAAAATTTCAAGAGGTCAGCAGGTTTGCCACTTCGCACATTTCTGCTGGAACCTCTGTCTGTCTTTAAACAGGCGAAACAGAATACATGATTGGCTATGGAGAGATGTAGCATTTATCCTACTTGTGAGAGAAAAAAAGATCATATGATTTGCTTTTAGCTATGTTATTTGAGAGGCATCAGATCTTTTCTGACTTGAATGATAAATGTCATATTCCCCATTTAACCCTTCCATTACATATTTTCTTTCACTGTAACTGCATGCCGTTGTCCAAAGCTGCTGAAATGTTTTGCAGTTGCCACAGGCAATGGAATTGCAGAGGCTTGAAATATATAAAGAATTTGATAGCAAAAGTTGATAAAATTAAGGTTCTAGCATTTAATGTTGTTTGCTATGAACGTATCACTTTAATGACCTCAGTCACATTCTTTTACCTTCTGGATAATCTTTAAACCAGCCTTTATTTCACCACAAACTGGCATGGGCACAGGTACTGGGCATGTAAGTTGTTGCTGCATTAAATCTTGTTTAATGTGGTATTAAACATTGATTGTGTACAGCTTTTAGTCAAGTAGCTTACTGATAACATCAGTTTAAAGACAAAGGAAAACTATCTCATGTCTAAGTCCTGCATGATCTTCTCCTAGCATTTGAAATTTGAATTTCTGTTTCTTTGTTTCCCAGTTAATGGTCTGCCTGGGCCAAAGGATATGAATGTGAAATATGGTCATTAGTTTACAAGTTTACATTGCACTAAGCTGGTAGTTAGTGAGGAGGCCATCAAAGGAGTCATTTGAAGAGAAATTTCATCTTTTAAACAGGGAGGGAAGGAAGGAAGGACTTTTTAGCTACTTTATTCAGGGGTTTAGGGTACAAGAAGTTGGCCTCTCCGGGGTCCAGGTCCAATATACAAAGCAAAGACAAACAAATCACCATCAAACCAAAAGCACCATGTCATTACATTCATAACATCACACCGCGACAGACACCTTTGCAGTATGACATGTTGTGCCTAACATGTTGTTATGCGGTCAGGAAACCTGGCCACACAGTTGTACAGTCAAAAGCCCTCTATAAACAAATGCTTCCTACCCTGCTCTATTCGATGGTATATGTAACAAAACCTTAAACTTCCCGCACAAAGAAAAAAAGCAAAAAGCAGTCTAGTGAGGGCCTAGGGTACAGCGTGAGCTTGGAGTCGCAGTCTACCACTAAGCCCGCCTGGTTGCCTATACCGGTCATGACATTAGAGTGCGTATTGAAGACAGCCATCCTTCACATGGCACAGTGTCCCCTCAAGGGCTCAGAATGCCTCAAGGTGGGCACCACCCACCAGAGTACAGTGTGCTCAAACTCCAGCAAGAGGTGCACATGCACCAGGAGACCAAAAAGCCTCAGGGCATTGTCTGAGCTGGTCCTGGCAAGCCACTTGCGGCGGCTCTTAAGGATGGCCTTCTTGGCTTGACCCAGCAAAAAATTGGCCAGGTAGACAGCACCCCATTTTGCTGCCTGGCATGGGTAGGAGTACATGTAGGTGTTCTCCGAGAGGCTCCTACCCTGTACCCACAGCGGTGGATTGCGGGTGATAAAGAGTGGCCGCAGATGGGGACGGTTGAGGAAGGCGTGAAAAAGGCACTCCTCAATGCCCCCAGGGCAGAAGGGGCAGGCTGTTGAGGCAGCTGGGTCAAAATGGGACACAAATGTGACAGTGGCTAGGATGCCATGTAGCAACCACCACTGCAGGTTGCCAGTCTTCTTGGTGGTTAGTGGCTTATACACTGTGTGTCAAGGCGGGTGGACTGGTGGGGGATCTGGTGGCCCCAGGCAGTGTCGCCACAGTGTATCAGGGTGGCCTGCCACCACCTGGGCATGGCAGACATGAAACACCCAGGCATACAGACTTCTGTGGGACAGGGAAGCAAAGGGGCAATTTGTGTCACTGTCAGGAGGCACGGGGAACATCAGCATGGTTTCAGGTCCACTGGCCAGCTCACTGGCCATGGCTGGGGTGACCAGCAGTGGGGGGAAGGCCTCACAGGGCATCCAAGGTGAGGGGGACCTGGCGCACCCTGAGATGGTTGGGCAGGGAGGCTGCTGACTCTGGTGGGAGGGCAGGCTGGATGTCACACAGGAGATGGCCCACACTGTGGATGAAGCACATGCCCAGCTGGGTGGTCAGGGCCTTGGGAGAGAGCCAGGCTGACCAAGCAGGGTCAAGGAGATGGTCCAGGTGGAGGACACGCACCTGGATGAGGGTGTCTATGAGGCTGGCAGAGGTCAGGCTTGGCATGGGGTGCCGCAGGCCTGGGTTGTGCACCAGGAGCTCCCTCAGCAGCTGCAGGAACTGCAGGCATTGGGCCTGGGGCTGGAGGCAGAAGGTGGCCTGCCAGGCTCATACCACACTATTGTAGGAGGCTGAAAGCACCTCCCAGTTCAGCAGCGTGAAGTCCAGCAGGAAGAGCTCCTTGTTGAAGCCAAGGGCTCACATCCTCTGCAGGACTCGGCACACCAGTTGTTGCCAGGGAAGGCACTCTTCACCATAGAGGAGTTGCTGAAGGGCTTGCAGGCAGAAGGCGGCCACCTTGCTTTCCAGGTTGACCAGACTCTAGGACCCATCCACAGTAGGAGAGAATGGGTAGGCATCAGCACTACCATTGCAGGCGGGTCTCCACCTCCTCCTCAAGGCCATCCCAGTTATGTGCATGAAGGTGGGTGGCCCCAGGAACACTTCCAGAACCTTGAGGCCCTTGTGGCACCAGGTGAGGCCCCCCTGGCAAATCCAGGGGGGGTCACGCTGGTCAATTCACCAAGCAGCAAGGTATCACTCTTGGCCCAATTGATATGGGCTGAGGAGGCACACTTATAGGCTTGCTGGCATTCTGTAAGGGCCCACACATCTTCCTGGGTGTTGAGGAAGATGGTCACATCATCTGCATACGATGACAGCTGGAGCAGAGGGCTAATGGATGGGCCCATGGCCGTTGGCTGGGCCATGTCTTTCAGGTGGTGCCACAGCACATGCAGCAGTGAATCACTGGCCAGGGCGTAGAGCATGCCCAACAGGGGGCAGCTCTGAAGGATGCCTCTGCACATGAAGAACAGGGCGCAGAGCATGTCATTCACCTTGAGCAGGCTGGAAGTGTCTTGGTACAAGATCCAGAGGGTCCTGGTGAAGAGGGGCCTGAAGCCAAAGGCCTCCAGGGTCTGGAAGAGGTAGGCATGGCCCACCCAGTCAAAAGCCTTCTTCTGGTCCAGAGAGATAAGGCCAATGTCCAGGACGAAGAGTTCGCTGGCTGTGAGTAGGTCATACAGCAGGAACAGGTGGTCTTGGATGGTCCTGCCTGGCATGTAGTAACTTTGCTCATGCCCAGTGACAGACGCCATGATGGTGCAGAGGCAGGTCACCAGTGCCTTGGCCAGAATCTTGTAGTCCACACACAGAAGGGAGACCAGTCACCAGTTCTTAATGCAGCCAATGTCTCCCTTTTTGGTCAGCAGCATGAGCACTGCTCGGTGGCAGCTGACCAGTAGGACCTTGTTGATGAGGCTCTCTCAGAAAATGCATAGGAGGCAGGGGCTGAGGAGAGGCCAGAAGGTCTTGTAGAACTTGGTGGGTAACTCACTGAGGCCTGGGGCTTTGCCAGAGGTGAGGCCAGCTGCGGTGGCTGCCATGTCTTCCAGAGACAGTTCCTGCTCGAGCTCACTGGCTTTCAGAGTGCAGACGCGGCAGGCCCTTGTGAAGTTCCCGCATGGACTATGGGCAGGACAGCTTGGCTGCAAACAGGTTGCAGGCACTTCACCTGAGTCTGTGATTACCCTGCCCTTGGGGTCTTGAGGTGATCTAAGACTTTGCTTGCTTCCCACTGCCACCCACATTGAAGAAGAAGTAAGTTGGGGCGTCAGTTTCTGCCAGCTTTCAGCAGCAGGCATGGATCTTTCCTCTGTGGGCCATACTCTCTGCCAAGTTGTGCAGGCATTTCCAGTGGAACTGGGGGCTCTTGTGCAATGCCATGTTGCTGCCAGTGGCCAGCAGGGCAGCCTCGGGGTGTGCCACATCTTCCTCCAGCTCTCAGATATGGTGACACAGTTCATTTGTGGCTAGCTGGGTGTACTGCTGGCAAAAAGCCCGGATCTGTACCTTGCCCACATCCCACCATAGCTTCCAGGAGGAGTAGCTCATTCTTGTGGCCTCCCAGCCCCACCAAAACGTGGGCGAAGCAGTCCCAGTAGTAGGAGTCTTGGAGCAGGCTGATGTTGAAACACCAATATGGTGCCTGTGCACAGGCTCTGCCAGGCAGGCTCAGTTTGCAGCAGGTCAGGCCATATGACAGGCCCAAGGGAACGATGTGGTCGCTGCACAGGAGTGGCAGATGGTGCTTGGTGACGTTAAGGCAGGCAACGGTGCACTGGTGCACATCAGGATGCAGGGCTCACCAGACATTGACGAAGTCTGCAGTCTCCAAGGCAGACTCCAGCCTGCATGCTGAGGGCAGGTGCGGCTCAGGCCCCATGCAGTCAAGCGAGGGATCAATGGTGCAGTTAAAGTCCCTGCGTATGAGGAGCAGGTCATCATTCTTGAAGGACCACCCGTGGGGATGCCAAGTAACTAATTAATCCAGACAGTCATTAATCCTTGATGGTTCGGGGCATTAAAGTAAATTAATTTCCCTGAGTATTAATCTACTGCCCAACCCCACTCAGAGTTAGAAGGAGTAGCTACATGGTACAACACAGGTAGGTTGAACAATATTAGCTGTATTACACAACAAAACCTGCGCAATATTCCCGTAACACCTGAGCTGCACCACAATAAAATACACCCAATGGGACAATAACCTGACGCACATCCCAAACCCAATGTTCCTGGTCACACAACCAATCAACTACACCTTACAATGAGCTTTGATCACTACACAGTTAACTGCTATGCAACTTCAGAGACAACCCAGAAACCACAGCTGGCAGCAAGAACACCCTGGGCCTAGTCAGCAGGGAAAATCCTCTGACAGTCCCTGAGGATTTCTAGCTTTTTCCTGCTTAGGTATTCAGCACCTCAAATAGGGGAAGAGTGATACTTTACCCAACTGTAGCTTCCCAATGACCAGGACCTGCACTTGATGAACTCCCACACTCTGCGAGCCCGGAGCCAGAACCGTCCAACCAGAGAGCGAAGCCGAGCCCAAACCCCTGCTGGCTGCTCCAGACGGGATTTATAGCCCACCATAACTCTGTGGGTGCGGCCCTCCAGCCACTTAGTGACCCATTTGACTGTGTAGGTGTCGATGCCACAGTCCCCTAGTTTTTAAAATGAGAATGGGGTGAGAGACAGTGTTGAAGGCCTTCCTAAAGTCCAGAAAGACGATGTCCACTGCTACCCCTGCATGTAAGGATTTTGTGACCTGGTTGTAGAAGGCCACCAGGTTGGTCAGACAGAACCTGTCTCTAATGAACCCGTGTTGGTTGCCCCTAAACATAATCTCCCCTGCTGGCCCCTCATGGACATGCGTCATGATAATTCTCTCAAAAAGCTTACCCAGGATCGAGGTAAGACTAATTGGCGTATAGCTTCCTGGGTCCTCCTGCCTCCCTTTTTTGAAAATGGGAACCATGTTGGCCCTTTTCCAGTCCTCTGGCACCATACCAGACCACCAGGAGTTCTCATAAAGCCGTGCCAGGGGTCCCTTGTACAAGACTGTACAAATACACAGGAACCAACACTCTAAAAACCTCATGGGAAAAGCTTCTTTATCAGCATGTCTACATGTTGCCCTACAGTGACGGAGCAACATGTTACGTTGTGTGCTACAGTGACGTAGCAATTGTGCGTATCTGCTTCTCAGGTATAGCGTGCCACTATGATGACTGCAGTGAAATCTACCTGTGCACCATGTGCATGGCACAGCAAGCACCCATACTGGGCTGTGCTGTGCTTTAGTAGTTCCAAAGGAAAGTGCTCAAGCACAATGCTGTAGCAACATTACCATACAGTAGTGTGTAGATGCACGTTACATCTCCCACATTGGGTGTGTCTGGGCAATTCTAGATCATAATGCCAATATATATTGTTTATACCAGGTCATCACTTTCCAAGGTGTAAAAGATAAACTTCTTCTCTAGAAGAACTTCCACTCTGTTGAGCATGAGCAGATTCATGGATTTGACTATGTGCAAAAACCTCCAACTCTGTTTACACCAGTGGCAGTTGGTGCAAAGGCATTCGGTGGAGGTTTAAATGTAGGCCTTTGAAGTCTCAGCTCAGGAGCTTTTATGGGGACCCTCCCCCCTCCCTGAAATCTTGCTATATTTCCTTTACAATATGTTGCTGGAATTAAATATGAGATTTACCTTATTGCTTCTGTTTTTTTAAATGTAAAATAAAGCTGTTTTTTTTAAGGGAAAATATCAGGCATTGTTAGCTCACTTATTTGGGAACCTACTTTCTTTTCTCATCTCTCACTGGGTACATGTACATAGTATTATTCCTTACCTAAATTCAGTTGGTACAAGCCATTTCTAATTGTGTATGATGAGTTGTTAACAAAACATTTCTAAAAAGTCTATAATAGATACAATTAGCTATTTACTCATTAGCTTATCGTGATTTCAGAGTAGTTTGTTATTGACTATGGAGTAAATATTTCACCATTTAAAAAGCAATGATTCACAGACTGAAAGTTGTCAAGGAAGAGGTCTAGAGGTGTCAGTGCATGACAGTCCATTATAGCACAAAGGCCCTGCTATAAGCTATTAAGGACATTATCATACTTTAGACCAAGTACTAGTAGAACTCTGTCCAAAAAACAATAGAATAAATTGCCCTTAGTTCACAGCATAGCCATCATGTTCCCTGATGGCCTAGATTTCCAGGTATGCTGTATTTCCTGATTTTGTTGCTTTCACTAGGAGGTTCAAGGCAACGGGGTTAGGTATTATCCTTAAACAGGTAAATGCAGTGTCCTCTTTCCATTGTCTTATGCTTTCTCTTTCTACGTATTTCCTTCACTCAACCATTACTTTTCTTCTTTGACCTCTTTTTTCTATCTCCCTTGTCTTTTGCTTTTCTGCTCAAAAGCAGTCTGCATTCCTTGTTCCTTTCTTATTGCAGTGTAGGAAGCATGCTGGGATGGTGCCGTAACCTGGAGTAGCCTTGAAGGGGCTCCAAGTTATGCTGGGGCTGAACTGACTCCAGTACTCCAGCACAAATCGAGGGGTGGTGCTGATAGGGGCGGGGAGGGAGAAAAGCTTTAAGCCACTATTTCCTCTTGTTCAGGACCTGCATAGATAAGAGTTCCACCAAACTCATCTGTCCCAGTGACTCTGATGTGTCAGTTTATATGCTTTAGCTTTTTTTTTAAATTTTAGGCTCATCCCTTCTTTGCTGGTTGACAGTATAACCTTGGAACAATTTGTAGACAATTTTTTAAAAATCACGAACCCTTTGTTCTTGATATACAAAACTCACCAAAAGTTCCATTGGAAATCAGATGTGCAGTGATGCTGAACTAGACTTCTTCATTAGTGTTAATACAGGTTTCATCCACAATTGCAAAGACTGCAAGTAAAGCTGTTGATGTGTTCTTCTATGTAGTTCTTTGGTTTCCAGTTTTGATAAGTGCAGGTGGATGCTTTTTTTCTTGTTCTTTAAATGTAGCATGACTTTATGTGGCACAACAGCATGAGGTAAAAATGGACCACTTAATCTTAAAATGTCATTGACGCTTATTAGTTTGTGTTGTAGACACCTTACAGCCTATTAACTATTTTTGCATATCATAAATATAATATTTCAACATTTTAATAGTTCAGATAATTCACTGGATTTTAATGTGATACTTGTATAAATAAGCATGGATTTCCTTCATCTTTGAACAACTACTTGCACCTATGATGTATAATAATTTTAGATTGATTAATTCCTGGGTCTGGCATGCCTAACTGTCTATCTTTATTCCCACAGATATGATCCAGTGTTTTCCCCACATGTTCCCTCATACTATTTGCAGTGTGGGTCTGTAATATGCTTACAGCTGGCTTTACAGGTTTATCCCTCAAACAGAGGTTGCAACTGGAGTTCAGCCTGAACAATTAGACTCATTTACTTCCTGTGACGAGGTGGGACCGCACCAAATTCTGACTTGCTTAAGACACAGATTTCCTAGAGACTGGTACTGAGTAAGTGCACTAATCCGAAGTTTGCTCTCAGAAATTAATACAGCTCCAAAGACAGGTGCTTATCTACTGGATTTACATGGGGCTGGTGATGTATTTCTAAGGGCTATTTTTAATGGCATTTTGAGGTGGAAAAAAGTCAACAGAATGAAATATCTTTTTAAAATGTCTGTCTTGACCAGTCAAATACTTAGACATTCTGTTTCTGTATTCTTATCCATTCATACATAAGTAGTTATGAAAATGTTAAAAAAGCCCAGACCCATCAGTGGAGGTTTTAAGTCTGATAATGCACAATGTACAATTTTTGTAATAGTTGGCTTACCTCTTTATCATTTTTTCTTCATTCCAAGATGAAGTGGAAATTGTGGACAGAGGAAGATTAATAGCCATTGCGCAGGGACACAGTACTTGGAATGATTTTGCACAGTAGGGCCCATTTTCCTTTGTTCAATGGTGGTTGCTGCCCCACGCCCCATGTCCCACCCCCCTTGCTCCTTGGCAAGGAAAGCTCCACCTGATGCAGTGGTATTTCCCCCTTGCAGCCAGTGGCTCACTCTGTCCGCCAGCTCTTGCCAGAGTTTGAAAGGGAGTTGGCACCCTGCAGACACCAAGCTGGGTAGGTGGGAGTAGATGTACACATGCACTTGCACCCCCCTCCCAATGCCTGTGCACCTGGGTTCCCTCATGGATGCAGACATGTGCATACACCCCCACAGAAGACAGCAGCTAGGGCCCCATTCAGCTTATTTGCGCACGAGGTTGCTAAATTTGCCCAGCTCCAACCCTGTGGCTCCCAAGAGCCCTAATGGAGGAGCAAGTCAGGGCAGGACAGCAAAGAGGCCCGCAGGCAGGCTTTATCCCCCCCATATAGAGGCTGGACCCACCTGGGAAGGGCCCTTATGCAGCGCCCGGCCTGCTACATAGCCACGTGGTACCTGCTACTACTGCCAGCAGCTGCCTGGGCCTGCCATGCAGCTCAGGCCTTGACAGCTGCTAGTGGAAGGGGACCATCTTGGCATGCCTCATGCAGGTGTCAGAGCCACTGTCTTAGCCCCCTCCCCCAGCCCACCCCACCCTGGCTGATCCCCACCCCAGGCAGGAGGAGCGGTGCTTAGCCTAGACCAGTCTACTCACCCCAGCCTTTAGCCACTGCTCAGGAGAAGTGGGGCCACGCATGTGTGCGTAGGGTGGTACCAATGTGTGACTTCTGCTACATTTTTCACCAACCAGCTGGGATGCCAGGATGGCCTACAAAATCTGGGACTGTCCCAGTTGAACCAGGACCTATGGTCACCATAGTCATAATCCACTGGGATCCTACTGCAAGCTTTGATGTGCAATCTAATTATGAATATATGGGGTCATATTTCATTAGGAAAGGGCCAGCAATACATGCTCTTGGACATCATCATGAGCTGAAATTTCCTTTTCTGAGCTAACTCTTCTCCTTATGAAGAAAAATGGACTAGTAATAACCTTTCCAGTAGGCAAATCCTCTTGTGCTTTGACAAATCCCAGCTCCCTCCTCTCCTTCTTACTCCTGTGGTATTGTGACTCATCGTAGAATCCTTTGCCATTTCGTAACTTAAGTCATCTCTATATACTGTTCTCCTTGTCTTAAAAGGCATGGATGATTCTCAAACATATCCTTGATAGGGGAAAAACTTACGTTGTTGTGCAGATTCTTTGGAGCAACTGAGCCTTTTCGTCATGCCTTCTCACCTCTGCAAAAAATACAGAAGAAGCCTTGGAATAAGGCCCTATTTTACAACCATTTGACGTTTTCCAAGCTTGAACTAAGGCTATAAAAGCTGTTGCAGAAAGGCAGAGTCTAGTTTTTGTAGTTTTCTGTCTTCCGGTATCCTTCAGGAAAAGAATATCTTCACATCTCTTAATGGTGTGATAGCTTTCAAATGTATTGTTGTCTGAAGTGTTGATTAAACAAAATGGTGCTGATTGCAGCAGGGTGGCTAAATGCGGACAGGAGTAGCTATTGCAACCTGCTCGCTAAGAAGTCATTTATCAAAGTTTTATCTGATTTCAGAGGCATTGGATTTATCAGTCACAGTTTATAAATGGCATGTCATCAGGATCAAACCAAAACGATACCTTACTCAAGTGCTGCTGTAAAGCAACTGCAAACATTCACTGCAGATGTACATATGTCCTTGTACAAGACAGTATTTCATGTTCTGTAGAAGTAAAACTATTTTTAACATTTTTTAAGTTTTAGATATTTTTAGGTGGGAAAGGATTTGTGATTTCTCAACTTAATAACCAAGAAAGCTTAAAACATAAAAATATTAGTAAGTAAAGACCAACTATGTTCTTGCTATGGACAGATAAAATATTAAACTGTATTGGTGAGAAGGGCATCTTGTTGCTTTTTTGAGTACATATTAACTATTCTGATCTGTTACTGATTTTGTGCGCTCCTATATTGGTATAAGTGAAGCTAAATTGCCGTAACTTTAAACCTGAAACAGGTTTAAAATTATAGCAGTTTATTTCCAGTTATACCAGTAGAGGTTTTGATCAGAGGTAACAGTTAAATTAGAATAGCTTATACCAGTGTAATTTAATACTGGTATAAATATTACTTTTGGCCGCTCCCTACATCAGTGCAAAGTGTTGTATAAATGGCATGGTATGAGCTGATGTGTTGCAGCAAAGTAGGATGCAACTATGAATAAAATAGTGGTATGATTTTACCATTTGCTTAGGAATAGTTATCTGCTGTCCTGGTGGGAGAAAGGAAGAAGGCAGAAGGGAGGGTTTTTTTAAAAAAGTATTGAATGTGAAACATATTAACAAACAACATGTGACAGCTGTTAGTCACTCTGCTTAGTGTATCACTCAAGGTGCTTTGACTCTGTGGTGTTGAGTTCAGGATAAGAAACTTATTTACGGAATGAAATGGAATAAAACAGTGAAATTCTAAACTTTCTTTTTCTCTAAAATTGACAGAATTTTGAAGAGAATATTTTCAACCCATTTCCATTTATTATAACTTAAGACAGTCTTAGACAGAGCCAAAGTTAAAGGCAAACCGACTGGTACTTACAAAAATATACTGCAGAAGAACTGGTACATAGAGAAGGAAATGACTTAAGAGATCATTGAGTTCATCCCCCTGTATAAGGGCAAGATGCAGTCATATTGGATATTAAACTATACTTCACTGGATCTCAGAAATAAACCTATTGGGTACCTCAACCTCAGTGTCTTGGGTTTGACTTTTTGGATGATGAAACCATTTGAGATTCAAGTGCAATGCAGAGGAAGTTTTATTAAACTTATAAAAATCCATTTGAGTTTAAATTAACCTTGGTTGTTCTTTAACTAGTCTAACAGGAGAAGTACTAAAAACCCCCGTAAGACAGACATTCTACCAACTAACTTAAATTGTAGGACCCCATTTATTTTTGGCACCCAATTCCTAAGTTGCAAAATTAAACTGCAAATTGTTTATTAAGGGCTGGAAAACTGCCAGACACCCTTTGAAAACAGATACAACATCTTTAAGCGATTTCAAAGGTAAATCTTATTGTCTGGGGAAATGACTTCTGCACAGTTATTTCTTTTATTGCTGTGCTGAATGTAAAGGCATTACTCAGTTTAATAAATCCTACTGTATCTCTCAGTCTGTGTAGGCTGATATAAATATCTCCAGTTATGTCATATTACCACCTTTGTACAGCTAATGTTAGGTCTTGATGACTGGTGGCTGATAAATGCAAAACCTCATTTGGTTTGTGAGTGATTGAGCACTAACACTGTTTAGATTTCTTAATATACTTGTATTAGCATGAATAAGTAATGAGCATGCCAGGCTTTTTTGAATATTTGATTGTATCTTTGTAATGGATTTGTGTCTCTCTCTTTGTGCTAATGTCATTGTAACTTTGTTGGTGTCATAACTCCAAACCTTTGCAATCGATCTTTATCAGCATATCTTAAGTCAATTACCCTCTCATGGCCAAATTACTGTGTCATAATACTTTTCTTATAAAAGTATTCTGCATATTGCATTTAGGATACCAATGGGTATTAATTCTGCTTACAGTATATTTCACACTTGCCCATCGTGTCTCATGTTAGCGTATTGATCTTGCTATGTAAGATTTTGTTAGACTCTCTCTTATCAGCAGATTAAAAAAAAATAGAAAACATGTACATATACCCATACAAAGACCTGTACAGTTCAGGCCTCTGTTAATTGCATTAATGTATTAATAAACTATATAGGCCTCCTCAAGCCTTCTAGTTTGGCGCTGAATCTGATACTTCAAGGGCATTGAAAATTCAGCTCACAATGTTCAAATTATCATCCATCATTTTGGAGCTGGGTGGAAACATATTCTAGTTCTCAAAGATTTCTGGGACTGCTGATACCTCAAAAAAAAGAGTCTAGGGTTCTACTATATTTTGTATCATCACCCTTCAATACCATACTGTTACATTAAAATTAAGAGAGGAGAAGAAAGGAACAGAAGAAAGGGGAAGCACTTCATTAGCAACTGTCTAATGTATCACAAATCTGTTGTGCATTTCCCATTTAGAGCTCCTAGACAGGAGGTTAGAGTAATCATATTTTTTTAGAGTGAGGTATGATTAGCTGTGTGTTATGTTGTCACCTTTATGTGGGTTTGTCAATGAATCTCCATTTTGAGATGCAAAACTGGTTTTCCTGTGCTGGGCCAACCTTGGGGAGAAAAGTCCAGTCATGGAAAACAATGTGGACTTCAATCCAGGAGAAACCTAAAGCATGAAGTTTTGAATCCAGAAGTCTAGAATTCCATACCAGTACCCACCTGTTTAGTGCTTCTTATTTTAGTAAAAAATCAATTCTTAATATTTTACCATAGCTGGATGTACCAAGAAGCCAGCTCTCTCACTTCATCACCTTGCTTGTTAACACTGGGACTCTATATGAGTTGACGCATGGTAGAACGTGGAACGCCTTAGAGTCTTTTGCAGGGCAGTTGGCATGTATCAATAAAGAAAACATGCCAGAGTGTGGGTATGATCAAACCTGTAGTTGTTTTTATTATGTGAAAGATGCTGTTGGACAGTGGTTTTCAACTTTTTTTCATTTGTGAACCCCTGAAAAAAATTCAAATGGAGGTCCCCTTTGGAAATTTTCAGTGGAGGTGTGGATGCCTTTGAATTGTAAAAGTGGGTATTCACAGGTTGAAAACCACTGCTTTTGGAGAATTGTCTGGGTAGCAATGGAAGGCTTTCTTTCTTGTTCCAAAAAACAGTCCATCCAATCTGCCTGGGATCAGACCCTCCCATGGTTTGGACCCAAGCTTTCTTTTGGGTGCTCCCAGAGTTCCTATCTGAGAGCAGTTCAGATTAAATGCTTGGTGTTCATTGGCACATCCCTTTTATCCAAGAAGCAATTAATGAACTGCACTTGCTGCAGTAGGTCAGTAAGAATCTATTATCAGTCTCCTGTAGGGTTGAACCACATGCTAGCAGTGCATCAAGAGAAGAAACCAGTCATGCTATTAATGAAGGCTACAAGAAAAAAAGATCCTTTGAAAAAGCTTCAAACCTTCCTGGGCTTAGGTGATAAATGCATCAGTTCAAACTTTCCTATTCCTTTGTAGTGAGTCCATTTCCCCTCTTTTCTGAGGGCCACCCAGCTTCCATTCAGACTTTCTTGCCACCTCCATTTTATACTTTATGGAGGATTTTTCTTTTCCCCTGCCACCTCCCCCCACCCCCTTGTACCTCCACTCACATGTTATTTACTCAGGCCCACTCTAGCATGTGTACTTAATCCATCCTTTTGAGGAGCATAAAGCCTGTTCTGTGCCTGGGTCAGCAGCAGCTCACATAAGGAGTTGTGCATATCTGTTCCTGTGAGAACAAGCCATAAATTACACAGTTGAGCAGGATTATGTGGGAGAATCAGATGGGTCAGATCTCCCTCTGGTCTTTCACAGAGAGAACGAGTGTTGTGTAGTTCACCACTGTTGCCAAGTACATAATCATCCTTACCTCCTCCCTAGGAAACCTTAGCCTCTGAGTTTTATGTTACATGAGCAGATGCATAATCTGGGATACTCTCCAGATTTGTCTTTAAAAATCTGAGTCACTTGTGCTGGCCACGCAGAGTCCTTCGTTCTCTAAGATGGCACCAGTCTGCCTGAATATGGACTAGGCAAAGTACTGTGAAGAACAGCATGTTTTAGTGAACCTACAAAGGGCATGTCTAAAGTCAGGCCATTCCTGAGTATGCCTGCTGCTGCAGACATGGTTCAAAAGCAGAAATGCACTGGTGAGGTTTTCTATGGCTGCCCTTAGGTGTCTTTGTCTTGTCATCCTGGAGAGTAGCCACTGGGCCTGACCCTGAATTGGACTCACTGATGTATTTTTCAATTTGGAGCATATAAATGGGTGCAAATGTGGTGGGTGGAGCATACTTTAGAGTGTCCTGGTGAGGGCACACAGCTCCTGTAGTATAGACATAGTCAAAGTGTGTTAAGCTCTTAAATCCAAAGTGAGATTCTCAGAAGCCCTGCTCAGCTAAATTTCTGTTGCTGGGTATTCCCCACATTTCAAGTTCTGATGGTGCCAAACTGGTCAGCTTGGATGGCACTAATGGGATTCACAAATTAGATATCTGTCTCACCAATGGGCCAGTGATTCAGAACATGCCTACCAGGTGAGATTTTTCATTATATAAAAAAGGCCTACGTATTAGACAAAAGGAAGCACCGCTACTACCACCTCTTTCTCTCCTCACCTCTCCTCAACACTGCATACTTGCTAGTTTTGTTGGTCTGACTTTTGTGGATTTTTTTCTTAGGTGTCTAACTTTTCACATGCATTGTGTAGGAATTTTGGATACCTAACTCAGGGCAGTGGATTTAGGTTGGTAGCAGCATGTCTAAGAGTTAGATATTCCAATGCTGAATCTAAATTTCCTAAGTGGATTTAGCCCATGGTTCCTAATATATACAGAGGTCTTTATTTATGCTTCCCTACCTCTCTTTAAGGAAATATGATGCTAGCAACATAAAGATGAGTAGATTTTACTTGGATAGTACATCTCATCTCAATACTTGAATGCTGAGATGAGATGGACTAACATTTTTGTTATATTGGTATACTGGCTCAAACTTTCCAAGGTTTTAGATGCTGCTCTGTTTGGTAAAATATACCTGAACACTTTATAGTAATTAGTATGTAAGAGTAGGAACAAATGATTACTGAGATGGTGGTATATGGTTTGAAACAGCATGATCAGCAGATAATCCTTTGGAAGAAAGTTAGGTTTTCTAATATTGTTTAAACATAAATGTTTACTCTTCTTTCATGTTCACTCTGTATTCTCCCACATGAAGTTACTGAATGAACACCTGCTGAATGGCAGTGTGCATTTCTGCTCCCATTTTCCTACTAAATTTTAAGAAATGATTTCCAAACGTGGGTACATTAATTGAGCTACAAATAGATTACAGTGATTGCAGCTGAAGACAACATCTGCCTTCCCCAACTTTATGGTTGTCAAGAAGTAAGGCCCAAATCCAAATCCTCCATGTAATTTCATGCTCTTGTCTTCCTAGGATGAAGGTATTGACGGATTGTCTTTCATGTGTCACAAGAGATGTTCTGCAAGGATACACCCTTAAGTATGCAGTAAAAGAGGATTTTAATAACATTAATAACTAGGCTAGGAACACCAGCATAGGAAACATAAAGTAAAAATATACAGAAAGGCTTTATTAACAAGTAGATAGTATATTTATTCAGGCTCTTTCAAAGTTTTGGTTAGATAAAAGATTAAAGGTGGGATTGTCAAAGGATTGGCCTGACTTTGCTCCCACTGAAGTCAGTGATAACATTCCCTAAATTTTCCAATACACTTAATTCTCAAGCTTAGCTAGGCATCTGGACTCTGGACTTCCATGTCTCATAGAAAATACCTTTGCTGCCCCATAACAACAACACCCAGGTCTTACAGTAAGGAGAACTCAGAATGCTCAGAAAAGGGGGAAAATATCGGAATTATGCACAGAAACTTAATTCCATTTTGTGAAAGATTTCAGTATTTTACCATTTGGTTTAATTCTGATTTTCTTTTTAAAAATAATTAAGTCTTGGCTTCAGGACTGGCCTCTTGGAAACTCTTGAAAGTAGCCCCAGGATCGTTCACATAGTGGGACTGACCCCAGCAGGCTTTGAGGCCATGACATGATCCTGGGAGGGCCCAGCCTGCCAGGGAGCGAAGAGCTTGAGACAGCATTCCCTATGCTTCCAGGTACCTGGCTCCCCATTGGGCTACCATGTGGGCTTTTGAATAGGTGGGAATTTGAAAGCCCAGGTTGCTGGGAAGCTTGGCGAATGAACTGGCAGAAAACCAGCTTAAGTCTCCATCAGAACCATGCCTAGTTTCTAGAGGAAGCTCATAAAAACTGCACCTGAAATTGTTTAATTTTTTTGCCTCCTGTTAGGGCGACCACGTACAAGCCACAGTTCCAAGCAGCACAACAGAGCCTTTTGTAACAAATGTTTATTGGAGGAAAGGCCAGTCAACCAGAGGTTGTTTGTCCCCTCCAATGGTGTTACTCAGTCTCTCTGTCCCCAGTCTGTCCCCTAAGCACCCCCAAAAATACTCAGCCGTTCCCTTTCCAGTCTTTCCAACTCCCGAGAGCTCCTCTACTTGTCTCTGTCCCTAGACTCTTTTGGCCAGGAGCTGCCAACTGCTTTTTTTCCAGTTTGCTCTCCCATTGTCATGCCCAATGCTTTCTCAGTGTTGGGCATCTCACCTGTGGTGATAGATCAATAAAGCTATTCAAGACTCCTGATGCTAAAGATTCATCTTATCTTGTTGTGCTGGTAGACATACCTGGCACTTAATCCTTCATTCTCTGTGCATAGGCTGATGTGGTAAACTGAGTCACACAATATTATAACAACCTAAATAATTAACACAGAATATCACAATAAAACTCAGAGTCTGTCCCATGATGCCCCTCTTCTTTCTGACAATAAAAGTTCTTTTATAAGCTTCTCTTTCACTTCCATTCTGTGAAAGCCTTTTCTGGGTTCCCGCTCCCTTCCTGGTTTTGGAGATTGTTAAACTTCCTACTTACGGAAAGACTATATTGAAGTTAAAGAAATGTTACATGGAAAGGTTTTATTTGTGAGAAGAATTGGGAGCCAGTGACTCTTTCATTTTGCTCAATCCTATACTACACATTTAAAGGTTGATTAGCAAACACTAAGACTGGAGACAGGCAGTCATACGGGACTGCTACAAATAGCAGTGGTGGGGTTAAAGCTTTGGGGTTTATAGAACAAGCACTCAGTCCTCAACAGCTCTTAGACTTGATTTGTTCTTTTCAGAGTCTTAGCTCGTAGGCCTGGCTGACCCTGCTTGAAAGCTGTAGGCTACTTCATGTGTGAAGAAGCTTCAGGCATGTGACGTTCTAGTCACCTGGCACTTATATATTTTTTTCCTTTTTTGAAAATGTGTATCATCATTTTATGACTTAAATAACATAGATAATTTCAGTATAATAATGGCAACATTCATTATACAAATATACCTTACCATGTGGAGTATTTTTTCTTAACGTTTGAGTGAAAAAAAAAAAAAGGTTACTGCCCAAGTTACGGAAATTAAAAATGACACCTGCCATTCATTGGACACTTGCCTGCATGTTCATTCACGCCTGGGATCCTGAATCTGTGTCCTTATTCAGGTCACTCGATTGGCAGTGCAAAATGCACTCTTTTTGCCATCTGGCAGAGTCCCAATAAAAATAAATCATATAAAGATGGAATAATGATGTTGCTGGCACCTGTCTAGCAGACTGACGTCCATTTCACTTATAAGCCACATCACACTCTGAAAATGAACAGAAACATACTGCTCACACTTAGAGAAGAGCCAAGCTGGGTCAGCAAATGTTTGTTATGTTTGTACCTTGAGGTTTGGAGAGCCAGGAAAAAGGAAACACATTATACCAACCCATTAGCAATGAGTCAGTCAGTCTGAACTGATTCTCTCTGAAATCCTCATTGTTGCTGAATTCTCTTTCAGCTTATGTCTGAGTTGAATCTACTGAAAATAAATAAGCAATAAAACTGGAAAAATAATGCCACATATTAAAAAATATTGTTCTGGGAATGTAGTATCAGTCCATTTACATAATGTGTTTAGAGGGCTCTTACAAGTCCAAATATTCCCTGAAAACAATGGCTATCTTCCTGCCATCTTCTCTCTGCAAAATATTTTCTTGTTCCACTTGATTGCTGTTTTAAAGGTGAAGGTGGACACAGCTTGTCTTAATTCCTGTAAAGGACCAGTAAAGCTTACAGAATAGAAGAGATGTGTATGTCGGCAGATGCAAACTTGCAGCGATGGGGGTGTGGCCACATATTTGTAAGAACTGAAATTATATCCTGAGCTAGACTTGTGTCATTCCTTTGACTTCTCTCGAGTAATACTATTCTTACTATTTGTATTAATTACAGTAGTGCACCCCACTGTGCCAGCTACTTCTACAAACAGGTGCGTCTACATGAGATGCTTAACTCTGCATTAGTGTAGTTTACTACGAAGTGAGCATGTGCATCTGTGTGTGCACGTGCTAGTTACTTCACAGTAAACCTCTCTAATCCCAAGTAAATTTTCTACCTGCAAAGGCAAGTACCAGATTTACTTGGAATCGGGTGGTGGGGGGAAGCTCTCCAGCCTTTTTCCCCTAAAGCTCTCTGCTCACAGAGCTGGGCAGGGAACAAGGTACCCAGCCCCTCCCTGCATGCCCTGGTGGGGGACAATATCCCCCTACCACGGAAGCAGGGAGCTTCTAGCCCCCACTCCCCTATTGCGATGGGGCTGGTTGTGGAGCTGGGGCTGGGAACAGTCTGGGAGCTCCCCAGCCCCCACTCCTTGATTGCAATTGCAATCACAGTCACAAAGCAGGGTCTGGAACCTCCCTGCACGGGGACAGTTCCTTGCCCAGCCTGGAACTGGCTGGGACGTGTCCCTCACAGGTACAGGTCCCAGCCAGCCCCGAGCTGTGTGGGGAAGCACATGCAGCCTGGAGGTGGCTGGGAACTGTTCTGTTTCAGGCAGTCCCCAGCCGGCTCCCGGCTGCACATGCAGACTTTGCTGCACAGCCTGGGGCTGTCTGGGAACTGTCCCTGTCAGGGGCAGGTCCCAGTCGTGTGCCCTGATTGGGTGATTGAGGCATGAGGCTTGGAAAGAGCTGCAGGGTGTTGGCTCTGAAACGGTATTTAAAGGCCTGTTTTTTGAGAATTGGCCTTATATGCATTATATATGCATTATAAGGGGTCAAGATGGGCAGCAGGGGGTTAATGGATTTCTAAACAGCTTGGGAGACATACACACACACCCTCTCATAGCCCTAAAAGCAGACAGGCTGTTTAGCACAACAAGGCCAATGAATGGACACACAGCCTGGGAACCAAAGAAGTATGTACTATACTCTCTCATAACACAAGATAAGTGACACCAGCAACAAGGCCTCAAAGAGCAGAGGGGCCTGAGTCCCAAATTAGGAAAAGGCCCGGAAGGCTTTGTGGATGTGTGACCATATAGAGACAGCCAACCAGAGACAGCCATGGATGAAGAGTCATCAGCAGTCATCAAGGAGGAAGGAGAATACAAAAGCAGAGACCTGAGATTAACAAAGGGTCCCTCTCTTGGTCCCATCTCTCCCTTTCCCTCCCTGTTTTGCTCCCTGAGAGGGGTCCCCATCCCCATCCCTGTTCCCCAGGAAGTGTCCCTGAGGCCACCATGGACTAAGGGCATATCAGTAACCCATTTTATACACACCACTGAAGGGGGGCTCTGGGCCTCGGTATCCTACCTCTAGACTGCTGACACCTAAGAGAGAGAGCCTCAGAGTGAAGCCTGACCAAATATACTTTGACTCTGATGACAGCCCTAGGATTGGCAGATAAACAATTGCTTAATTGTTTGTATTGTTACTTTTTCGTTATCACTCTGTATCAATAAATTTGCCTATTATCAAACGGCAGGTGTTGTGGTCAGTCTGAGGGTTGTACCCGCCCAGAACAAAGGAATAAGGGCTGGGTTCCTAAACACCAGTGTCAACACGGGGTGGAGTAGGTCCCAGCCTCCTGCCCCAATCTGCTGGTGTGGCAGCTAGCTGCTAGCTGTCCCACCGGCAAATTGGGGCAGGGGGCTGAGGCCTGCCCCTTCCTGCAGTTCTTTCCAAGCTCTCTGCCTCTGTTTGGGAAGCCAGGGTTGGAAGGTCCCTGCTGCAGGTGGCTCCCTGGGGCCAGGAGACAGTTGTTTCCCTGCCTAGAGCTCCCTGCCTGCTCCTGGGCTAGCACCCAGGGGAAGTGGCTGCAGAGGCCGATTGCAGGGCTGCAGTAAACTGGGAGCAAATCTCCCTAATCCCAGCATGTGTAGATGCCTGCCTGAGAGTGGTTACAGCAGATTAATTTACACCAGTATAAACTTAGGCCAGAGTAAATGCATGTGTAGAAGAGCCCACATAGAACAAAAAGGCAGTCTTTTCTCCAAACAGCTTATGTATATACACCTGTGTATGTGTGGTGGAGCAGAATTTATTACAATACGCAATTCACCAAACACCTGTGAAAATACTACTGCATTATTATTTTTTATTTCACAGACAAGCATAAAGGCCCACATTGTTTCTCATAATGTCAAGGTGGGATTTTTCAAAAGAGTTCACTAGAATTGGAGTTCAATAGGTGCAGAATTAGGCCAATGTTGAACATTTCTGAAAATCCCAATGTAAACTGACACTACCAAAGAGTAAATGCTGAAACATGTCAGCATAGGAATTAGTTAGTATCTTGTTTTAAGATTTTTGTGTATTTTTTTTTTTAATTGCCATGGATGATAGTTTGAGTTCTTGCTCATTTCTGCAGATTCACCAATTTAGTATATGAAATTACAGGGTTAATCCATAAGCTTTATCTTTTCTAAGCATCTTTATACAACTCAAGCATTTCCAGAACGCTATCATCATTTCCATCATATTGCTGGTCTCAGCACAGTGTGGGAATATTGTATGTGCTATATATATCCTGTAAATGAGGGAACTATTTGGAAGTTTGGAGTTCTGATTTTCTGAGTACAATTTCATCCTGTCCAATTAAGCTAGTAGTATTGTAGATATTTTACTTTAATTTTGTTGTTTTTTGTTCTGTTTTACCAAGTGACCTTCTACATTGCACATCCTATGACATGCAGGAGGACTAAAAGTGTTCAAAACTGAACATTTTTATAGCTCATTCTTCACAATATGTTTAGCAGATTTAAATGCATGTAGCAAGCCAGCCAGTCTTGTAGATTTTATCCTGATTGTTAAACAATGAGTGTGAACATCAACTAAGGAAATGGAGAGAAGAGAGATACTTCAGTTTATTTGGAGTTAGTGATGGAAATAAAAATAGTTGTATCTGTGCAGATGCTTATTTGTTTTGCTTTATATTTATATAGTGTATCTTTGTTTTATACCAAAGTTTTTTTTAAACTGACAAGTGATTATTTCTGTAAGCATGTACTCTATCCATTATTAAATTGATTATTCAAATCTCATTTAAAACAAGAGGCCAGATGGCAATATTCCAGTATTTGTTGCTATTGGCAACCACCAACCCAAACCTGAATGATTTTCCATTTTTCATTGTGGATGAGAGGATTTCTTCATATTCCATGCAATAAAAAAGAAGATATAACTAATAACCAATTACAAACCAAGATTGTTTTATTGATTATTTTGGAATAATCTTTCAGTGATGCTGTGCTACACTTCATGATGTTCCCATAAGTATCTCCTCTATTTCTAAGTACGGTGACTTGGTTTCCAATTTTAATTTATGTTTGGAGTGTGGTTGTTACTTAGCCCTCACAAACCCCAAGAAAAACACTTTTATGTTTTTGTGTTTCCAGTTATTTTGAGGTTTAAAAAGGATTCCTTATTAGTCATTCAAAATAATTAGTGGCTTCTGAAAATACAGGAAAAATAAAACTAACAGAGACACAGAATCTACATGCTGGTTAGCTGCTGATACCTGTGATTCAGGTAAAAGAAATAGACAGATACCTGTGAATATGTCTAAAACTGTGTAGTAATACAATTTGAAGAATGTTTAATGTTCCTTCAACTCAAGATCTTAATAATGTCCCAAATCAGCCCTTATTGAAGGCTCATTATTTTTTGGCATGCATCTCCTAAAACTATTCAAACTAGTTGGCCAAATATAAAGAATTTCCATTGAAGGGAAGGAGAATCTGTTTGCTTTCCTAAATAGAAGATTTTTGTTGTGAATTTACATAATAACACTTGGGCAAACTGAATGACTACCACCTAGACTACTGACTTAGAAAATATAACAATACACTACTTTAAATATATTAGGATCTGTTTTTCAAAAAGGGTATATGTAAAGGGGGTGAGCCATCTTGCATACTGATTTTCTCATGGACAACTCCGAATTCAATATCAGAATTTGTGTGCATGTCCCTAAATGGTTACGTTAGACTTTTGTGTGTGGCTGGTACTGCATACTTACAAATCTGCTGCATCAATTTGAAAGTTTGGGCCTTACCATTAAAAATAAATGGGCTTGAGTTGCATCCATTTTGCCAGTTTGGTATATCTTTGGCTCACTGTTAAACCAGTAGCCAAGTTCCCATTGGGTGCGTCTACATGTTGCTGTGCTTTAGTACTTCCTTTTGGAAATACTAAAGCATGGTGCAGCAACCGCCCATACTGTGCCATATATGTGGTGCATGGTTCGATGTTGCCATAGCAGCATGCTAAAATGGGGGAGTGCACCACTATGGTGATATGGTGATGTAGCTGCCAATCACGTGTAGACTCATGTGATCACTACATTGCCGTAGCATGCCATACGGTGATGTAGCGATGCACTACATTGCTGTAGGATGATGTGGAGACATACCCATTGACTACCAAGTAAACATTCAGGCTGCTTGGCCTACACATTATTTTTTTAAGCTGTAACCATTTTGGTCAGGAAACTAATCTCTTAACATAATTTTGGTTATTATACATTGTCACGGGATGGGGTCCCTAAGGATGGCCATGATCTCCTAAGGCCCCTCAGCCATGCCAGTTCAGCCCAATGGGCACCCTCTATTCTCGCACGCCACATCTTGATGTAAAATGTAATACAGTGAGGCTGCCTTCATGTCCGGTCGGACACGGTTCTGATGGACTTCCCTGGACCCTGTGGGTCCCCCAGCCTTATGAGCTATATGTGTGGCTCCAACCACCCCTTTACCATACCCCAAACCTTGCAGATGGTACTGGCATTGTCTCACCTAGACCTCATTATAATTCAGCCCCTTGTCCTCACTGGGTTTTCTGCAGCCCTTGTCGCTGCACCCTCTCTGGCACTGGGCTCTTTGCATACCAAATGCCATGCCCTCTCTGGCGCCGGTATCCCCACGCTGCAGTGGGCCTCCAGTGAGGCCTCCTCCTTATAGCCTCACCCAAATCACCAGTTGTTATGAAACAGAAACAAAACATAAGCCCCTGGGCTGTAACAATAACACAAACTACGAAGGTGTGCTCTGCCCCTTTACATTACTAGAAGCAGAACAGTCAGGCCTCTTCCCTTCACTCACTCTGGGAGGGCTCCTTCTCCCTTGGCCACCGGCAGAGAACTGAACTCCCTAGTCCCCGTCCTGGAATTTATATGGGCCCAGGGCCCTGCCCCTTCCGGCCAGCTGACCAGGTGCAAGTGCAAGCTAATTTCCTCATTAGCTAGCTGCCATGGCAACCTGCACCTGGGCTCCTGTCTGGCTTTTTGGGCTCTCCCCAGGCAGTTCCTGCTCTTCTAGGAGCAGGCACCTTAGTGTCCTGTGACATACATGATTTTAGCTGTACATATATTTTCCCCATAGGAAAAGAATGGAAAATGAGCCAGAACTGGCAGATATTATTTATATGGCTTAATGCACTACCAAAAGACTTTCACATCCTCTGGTGACAAGGATGGTCAAGAACTTGTAAAGAGCAGAATATACAATTAATTCAAAAGAATTTTGCTGTATATATTGATTTTGACAAGCTCCTATCTTTTCGTTGTTATACATATTAGGTATAGGTTAAAAGACTTCAATAACAAACTTTTTCAAGAAAAAGCATAGTTGAGAAGCTAACAAAACTGAATTCTATAGGTTAAAGACTGTTTACCTTATGGCAAATTATTATCGTACAAATGCTGTAATGGCACAAATGTGCTAGCATACATGTTAAATTTCTAATCAAACATTGTGAAAATTCATTAATCAGTATTTCATAGTTCATTACAGTCTGACTAATTTTGAAATCCCTCATGTAAATTGATTAAATGTCTTCAGTATTCAGACAAATGGGCCTTTGTTTTAAGCAACCTTTACTGAGAAGTCCATATTTCTCAGTGATTGAGTTCTGGTAACATTTGACTGTCATGTCTGACATACTAGTTGGTTGCCATTTCACCTCTTCTGCCCCCCTCACCCCCTCTATTCCAGCTCTCATTGACCAATGGGGAGATAAATTCTTAAATCTTCCTTAAATATACCAGGTCATACTTAGAAGTGCTTCATCATTTATTGTCACCAGTCAGAACATTTTTTTTATTACAACACTTACCCTGTTTGTACAAAGGAACTATTGTGTCAATATAAATGCTTAATGGTTTCAACAGAAAAACCTATTGATATCTAAGGTAATGGCAAAACCCCCTTTGCAGAATAAAGCTACACAAACTAAAAAATTATTCAGGTTGTAAAACTGGAGGCTTAAGCTTTATGGATGCACAGAAGTTGTAGAGAAAGCAGCCCTTCCTATTCCCTTCCCCATTCCATCTGCCAAACCCTATACACTCACACGAATAGCAGGCCAATAGTGACTCCCACTACCAAGGAGTGATGGAATGGGGACTGGATTTCCTGGGAAATGTCGTGCTATCCGAGTCAGGGCAGTGAAGTCAGTAGAAGGATTCCTGTTGTGCTCAGAGAGATTTGGTTCAGGATTACAAGGGCATAGACAGAAGTTACATTTTTAGCATGGTTGGCCCCCTGAAAGTGCTCTATAGCCATGCTGTGACATTTGCAAAAAATTAACCCTTCTCAAATAAGGTATCAGATGAAAATGCTTCACTTTAGATACATTAGGGAATTTGTGGGTGCCTATAGATGTAATCACAACACATCAGAGGAGACTCAGTTGAGTCTGCTGGAGTGTGCTAGTTAGTGCACCTCCAGCAGCCTCTGTGTCTCATGTATCAGTGTCCCTGCACTTCAAAGTGGTGGCAGGGGTACTTTAACTAGAACTCATTTGATGAGCTTTATTTAAAGTGTTCCTGCCACCATTTTGAAGAACAGGGATGCTGATATATGAGATGCTGCAGGTGCTTAAATTAGAGCAGCTTTTGCAAGTGTCTCCACCTCTGGAACACATGTAAAAATGTCCTGTGTTCCCTAGGGTTAATTTTTCTCATGATCAAGGCTGTCCTGATGCAGTGCAGCACCACTGCCATGGGCATCAGCAGGAAAGGAGGGGGAAGCCTGGCCTGAGCTGGCCTGAGGGATTTGCCTGGTCTGAGCTGGTGCAGGGGTAGGTGGATCAGACCCCATCTGTTTTGTGCTCCCCCAGCCCCCTCCAGCTCAGGCCAGGCAAACTCCAGCTGGCAGCTTGCTGCTGCTGGCTTCCCCTTTCCCCCCTCTCCCCTCCTTTCCTGCTGACAACCCCAGAGCTGGGAGGAGGAAGGGGTGGGGCTGGGGAAAGGGATTGCTCCTTGGCTGGCTGCTCACCTGCAGGTGCACACAGCCCTATACCCTCCCCCACCAGCCCAACAGGCAAATGTCTGTTGGGTTGGGGAATGCTCTAATTCATGGCATTTTATGCAAAGCACCATGAGTTAGAGCAGGGGCCTGCACATCTGTTTGCACCCCTGTGTATCTATATGAAACACTAATAAGGAAAATTAATGAAGTTGCAGCATGTACTGTATTTTTAGAAAGTGCATGTCTTATCCCATGTAAAAATATACTGGTTGCATCATATGTTGGTATTTTCTATTATTTACCATGTTTTCCGTGAGACAAGTTAAATACCTGAGAAATACATGGTGTAACCTGGAAGTGGTAGAGTCCAATGTTGGCATAGCTTATTTATTTGGCAGTTTAAAATTTCCTTCATGCATGCGATTTTTTAAATAGTTTTCTAAAATAAGCATGAGATTGGAGATGGCTGAAGCCAACAATGGTCTTCTCAGAAGTTACTTTGTGACATCTGCCAAGATCAAATTGTGACGTTGCATCAACATTCCTGGTTGGACCTTTTCATGTTTGCCCAGTACCTGGATTTCCACAGCACTGTCTCTTTTAGGTGTCAGGGTTAACTTGATACCTAGTTTATTTTTGCAGTTTTACACAAACACTTATGGCTGCACTACACATTCACCACAAGAGAAGGCCAAAAAAAAAATCATTTGTAATATTCTACTCATCTACTTTGCTTCTCTGATGCTGCCAACTTGGCTGTAGGCTCCACATATCTGTCTGTATTGACTGACTGCATCTCTCTCTCTTCTTCAGTGTGCAGTGTTATAGTCAGTGGGTTCCCCTCTTGGTCAGTGCAATTCTTTGATCTGTGCCTTTGCTCTGAATGCTCCCTCTGATTTTGTTTGTGATGCTATGCTGCCCTCCTCTTGCACCATTACCTTGCACCAGCTATTGAGGTGGATTCTCTTAGGGCACTTGTACACGTGACAAAAAATGTCCATTTTTGTGGTTTAATTGTATCATGCTGTACACGTGGGGGTTTCTTACATTTTAAATGAGTTTGCTATGTTGCAAACTAAACAGCATCTGCATGTAGTTTAGTTTGCAACTTAGCTATTTGTAATGTTGCAACCTTTGATAGCTGACCCCCCGCTGCAAGAGAAGCGGGCTGAAGGTACAAGCGGTGAGGGGCCTGATTCCACCGCCCCCCTTTTTATCCTGCCCACGTCTCCCATGGTTGGGAAGCAAGCCGCCAGTGGGTCAAGCAGCCCCTGAGCTGCAGAGGGCTCTGGTCCTTCTTTCCACACCCAGGTGGCCCTGGGGGGGCACCACCACTGTGGCGGGAAGGACCAGGTCCCCCTGCAGCTCAGGGGCTCCATGGCCTGGTGGCAGCTCATGTGGGCAGGCTTCATTGAGAAAAAAAAAAGCTGTGAGGGGCCTGATTTATTTTTTTTCTGTGGAGCCTGCCCCCTTCTCCCACAGCCTGGTGGTAAGTTGCCAGGGGGCCCTGGACCTTTCCTCTACAGTGGCAACAGTGCTCCCTGGGCAGCGGGGGTCCTTCCCCCCTATGGTGGTAGTACTCCCTGGGGCCACCTGGGTGGGCTGCTAGTGGGCAGGTGCTGCAGTTTGCCTTCCAGTGACAGAAAATATGGGCAGACTCCATGGGGAAAAAAAAGATCAGGCCTGTCACTGTAACAGTGATGAAAGACCCTAAATTGCAATGGTGGATTTTTAGTCATCACAATTAAATGACTAAACCCCCATCATGTGTACAAATGGCCTTATGATACAACGTGCTGAAAGCCTAGACTTTGTTTCCATATTGCAACTCTTTGTTTCCCCTCCCTTCACTCCCTACCCATTGTCATTCTCAGTTTTGATGTGCTTTTCAATATGCCTTTAAAACCTTATAATTAAACAGATCCCCCAAATATGAAAATGCCAAACAGTACCAACTTTAAAGTTGCCTTGTGTTATTCTGATGTTGCAAAGCCCTGTTGGACTCCACTTACAGAGAAATCTTCCAGTGAGGTAGGGCCAGCATAGTGGCTTTGGGGGTAAAGGTGTGTATCTGAGCTGTTGCCATGTGTCAGTGATCTTCAGGTGCTAGATTTTCCCTTTGGAGCCATTGGCAGCTGATGGAGAAGTAGAGACTTCTCCAAATTTTTGCTGAAGTTCAGGCTGGAAGCCAGATGACCTTTGGATTGAGGCAGCCCTCAATGGTCTGGCATCATATATTGCTTGGCTGGACCAGGGACTCTAATTCAGACTCTGAGTCTAAGTATTGACTTCCTTACCACCTTCCCATTTTTGACATTGCTATTAAATTGCTTACCTTGATTCTGTATCCAGTCAATGGGGAAGTCAGTGAGATGCATGACTTCACCGTCTAAAATATTTATGTAGCAAAGATGCCAACAGTTTCTCTTTCTGTGTTTTACATTTCACTTATTCTGCTGCCTAGGTAAGGTTTGAGTGTTGTGTTTTAGAGCCAAGATTTTCCATCTACTGATAAGTGGTTATCAGAAACGGGATTTTTATGTTAGAAATAAAATGCTGATAGGCCATTATTGCCAAATTTGCCAGCATTTATTCATGTTTAGTTTACCAATTCACTTCTGTTTATGAAAAATATTGGTATCCAGACTCAGCTAATGTAGCCTAAGCAGAATCCTAAGCAGAATCCTCTTAGCTCTTTAAACTGATTAGGGATATTTTCCTGAAGGAACTGAAAAAAAATTCCCCCTTTTCACTTAGATACAAAACATATACAGTATTCTGCTAGTGAAAACTCTCTTTCAGCTGATAGATAAGAGCATGAAAAGCCTACAGTACTATCATTTTCTACAAAAAGCCAGGATTGCTTCACTTGTTATGTCAAATAAACCTTCAATGTATATTAGGACATGACATCATGGCTATATGTGACACTCTAGATAACACTTAAGAATGTGAGAATTTGGATCAGACTAATGATTCATTCTGTCCATTATCTTGTCTCTGGCAGTGGCCAGTACTGGATGCTTCAGGGGAAGGTGTTAAGCCCCGGTTAAGTGACAATCAGGCAATATACCATGTCTATGAGGGCAATATGGTTTTGCTTCAAAAAGTAAATGGTTTATTTCTTCAAGTTTCTTCTTTTAGTTTAATTCCTGCTGCTGTAAATGTGGTACATATGTTTTAATTGTACAACTGCCTAATCCTAATGCCTAATTTTAAGAGTCCTAGTAAATTCTTGGTTTCTGTGTTATTTTATGACAATGGATTCCTCAGATTACTTTATTACACAGTGGAGCGTTATTTTCTTGCAGCCAATATTTTCTTTCAGTTAGTTAAATTCATTATTTTAAATGTAATTGGTTGCCCCCTTTTGGTAAGATGCAAGATGATGATGAGTATGAGTGCTCAGATGACCTTTCCTATATAAAACTAATCATTTTATGTACTTCTATCACACACACTTTTATTTATCTACTATCCAAACTAAATACTTCTAACCTTTTTAACATTCCCTCATGTGGAAGTGTTCTAATAACTCTAACAAGTTTTTGTCCTTCTCTGGACCTTTCCTATATTTCTGTCATATCCTTTTTGTGAGAGTTGGTAACCAAACCTGAAAATAGTTGGCCACATCCTCAGCTGGTGAAAATGACTGTAGGTTCATTTAACCTCAGTGGAGAGATGCAGAAGTACAAGAACTGAGGATATCCTGAGAGTGTGCGATTCATTTTGTAGTGGCATTGTAATATTTTTGCTATCGTTTCTGTGCTTTTCTTAATGTCAGTTGCATATTGAGACAAAACCTCTGTCAGGCTGTTCACAATTTCTTTTAGGTTTTCTTTTTTTGCTTGTTTATAGCTAACTTTAAAATCAACTATTGTGTTTGAAAAATTCAAACTGTTCCTTATCGTACACTTATCTAAAATGAATTTCATCATTTACACCGTTCACCACAATCATTTTGCTCAATCAACTACTTAGTGTCATAATAGTGTTTTGTGAGGGACTTTTTGAAAGTCAAAATAAAATATGTATCTCTTTAGATGGATGACATTATTCTTTGTCGTTGTGATCAAGCACTTGTTTAGCAAACTCTTAACAATTTTAGCAGAATTATGGATTAGGTTCCCTTATCACATCCTCTATTTCTTCTGTATTTTTACAGTAGCCACACGCTCATTTCTGAAGGAAGAAGTCATAGGGAACTCTGAGACATAAATTAAGTTTTGTTAAAAGCTTTGTAGGGTTTTGAATAAATGTTCATTCAGGTTGTGGGTAGAACACTAGAGAGGTATCTTCTTTCAGTTGCTTGCACTAAGAGGCCAAAGAATCTTTAAAAACTCATAGCTCAAAAATCATGAATTATCCAAATACATATAGGAGTTTAATTTATTTCACAAGACTTGATAATTTTATGAAGTTCTTTTCCTTGTTTTACCCCACTGCAATTTTCACCGGCTAAGAATTAAAAGAAAAGCAAATCAACCACATGCATTAGAAATCTGCCAAACTATTAGTTTCCCTAGAAATTGGAACCCAAGAAAAGATCCAGTAGTCAGTAATTCTTCTTCCTTTTGTTGTTGTTGCCTTTGCTTTTTGGTGCATTAATACTTGGCGATTCAGTTGCAGGCTACACCATATAGATCAACATTTGTATGGTAATGAAAAGCAGTGTTCCTAATACCAAAGGGATTTTTTATAGGGGATGAGGGGAGATATTGGCAGACTGCTCAAGTAGACCACTAGAAATTTGTGCAAACCATTGTTTTTCAATTGTATATGAATATTGTTTTATTGTTCATTTTTTTCATTAGAACCTTCAGTAGGGCAGAGACTGTAATGTGTTAATAGAGCACCTTTTAATGATTTTTTCTACCTCCTTTTTGCAAGGTCACCACAACTAATAATTTCAGCCCCCTTTTTACCAGATGTTTGAAATTTTGAAGATGACTTTCTTACACCTTGTTTTTTAATTGCAGCATTCCTTTCATGCCATCTGTCTGGATATTTATGGCCTTTCTGGTCCTTTCAAGTCCAGCAGATGCTCTTTGGTTTCAACTATGAAATTCCAAGAGACTAAGAAGGTCTAGAAACATGTTTCATTTGTTTGCCTTGTCTCATTTTTTTCCTTTCAGTATTTCATGTGGTATGGCTTTGTGTTTACATATTTAAAAAATCATGTCTTCAAGATTACCATTGTAGACTAGACTCTAAGTCCAGAACTCATTATTTTCATTAGAAATTAGGTGACTCAAGACTCATGACGCTGAATTTTTACAAGAATTTAAAATGGCTTTTTAGCACAGCGAGGCTCTGATCCTGTAAATACTTACTTCAAAGGGAGTTAACTTTACTCATTTGCAATCAGAAAACCTTCAGCACTTTGAAACATTGACACACTTGCTATCACCAAGGCAAACAGAAATCTTGCCCTGAGATTCAAATGAAAGTTGGTCCAATCCTGTTAAACCTCATTTATGTGATGAATACTGATTCACATGACTAGTGCCAGTGATTGCATGAGCTTTCTTATAAGAAATAAGGATTTCTGGATGAAGCCCAATGGAAATAAGGAATAGTGATAAAGGAATGTATTAGTTGTTCCTTTTTAACCCAGCAGCAGAAGTGTAAAAGTTAATTTTTACTTGGGGAGAATTATATTGAAATCAATTTTTGTTCAGATTTGGTACTACGTTCAGTGCGCTAAACTTTAATACCTGCAGAGCAGGGTCAAAATCCAACCAAGTGACTAGAGTCAGAGGTATTTAGGCACCTAATTTCTAATGAGAATAGTGAGTTCTGGTCTTAGAGTCTAGTCTAGAGTGGGACATTTGGGGCCTAACAAGTGACATTTGTTGTGATAGGATTCCTGAAGGTCATGGCTGCAGAGAAATTTAAAAGGGCCCAGCCCCTTGACAATCTGAACCTTCATCACATGAGGGTTCAGATGAAGGCACTGCAAATGAAAGTGCTTTCATTAATTTGTGTCAGCTTGCTCTCAACACTGGTTTCAGAAGGGGAGGATGGAAAGACAGTGGAGGGAGTTGCATCTGGGGTTTGCCCAGCCAGTGCTAATAAGTGTGGCAAGTGGATTGGAGCCCCCCTGGGGTGGGGAGTGGGGGCTCCAATACACCTGCCCCACCCTCCAGCATCAGCTGGGCAAACCCCAAACCAAGCTCCCTTTGCTCCTTTCTGCCCCTCCCATTCCGAAGACTGTGCCAGGTGTAGGAGGGGGTGGGATTGGGACTAGGGGAGAACAACTGCAGACTTGCAGCTGCTCCATATTGCAGCTTAATCCCCCAACAGTGAATGTCTAGTGGGTCTGGAGGATTGCTGTAACTCATGGCGCTTCCATGGAAGCGCCATGAGTTACAGCAGGGAGCTGAAGTTCTGTCTGTGTCCTTGAGCACAACTAAATCACAAAGTTGTAACATGATTTGACACATTTGCTCTGGAGAAGTTTTTCATCTTTGCTGACTTCATACCCCTATAAGCACTTGTAATAGCTGTAATTCAATTATATATTTTCCAAAAAAAGTATGGCTCTTTAAGGGCCAACACAGAAACTAGGAGGCTGTTCTAAAATTCTGAACTGAGAAAAGCATAGTTTCCAGTCAACTTCATGTAGAACCTGGCCTCTAGTGGGATCAAAATTTCATTTATCCCCGTAACATAATTCTGAAGAAGCATTTTCCTTGACCAAAATGTTTTTTTGAAGTGTCATCATGTGGTGAGTTGCTTCTGGTACAGCTTCACTTCTAAGATTTCCAAATCTTACCTCTTCTAGTGGCAGTGGAGTTTTACTGAAATTCTTACCATAAAAAACTGCCAGCCCTGACTACTAATTGCTTAGCAGCATGTGTTTCAGCTTTATTTCCTTTAGCAGCTTCATAGCAATTGCTTTCAGTAAAGTACTGCACTTAAGGTGTGTAGAACAGAAACAACATTTTGAAAATAGCCTCTCCAAGTACCCCAGAGATATCTCCTACTGGAACCTGGTGGGAAAAATAAAAATCCTTGAAGTAATATTTTTGCCAGTCCTTTATGAATTGAAAGCTGTGAAGAAGTTTGACCCTCATTTTCATCTTACCACACATTATTGTATTTACATATATTTTATATCTTTTTGATATTAAAGTGGCCTATACTATTGTCACTGTCACAAACAGCCCTTTGAAAACTGTGGCCAGCAATTTTTAATTTATTAGTGGGGGGCGTTTTTCAAAGCAGAAAGGAGAGTTAAGTGCCCATCTCTCATTGACTTTCAATGATATGTCTGAAAATCTCCTGCAAGATAGCTCATAAATACTTCACCAAATATGGCTTTGCGTAGGCTGAAGGGTAAGAATTTGGGTGTATGAACCTTGCTTCCTTCTGATCTGTCAAACTTCTAGCAATCTTTTGGAACTGTATGAATAATAAGTAATGACCTTGGGATATGGGTGGCCAACAGGGAGCAGTGTTATTCCTTTGCAAGATAAAAGTGATTTTCTTTTTGTAAGAATGGTTCTCCCAGTAAAAGAACATTAGCTGTCAATACCTTGGATTTCACTAATTTTTCCAGCATTCTTTTGTATTCCCAAATTGAAGGTATCTCAGTTACCCTTTATGTCCACAATTAAAGAACATAATGATACCAAGGTTTGTATTTATGCCCTACATAGCAACGATAATAATGCTCTCTGTAGTGTGTGAGGGCAGGAAATCAGGGTGGAACCATTGTGGAGGTGGGTGGTCAATTGATCTTAGATTTGAGGTACCTGGTTTGTAGTCCACTGACCAGCTGTATGACCCTTAGCTAACTCCCTTCACTTTTCTGTAGCTTCTCACAAGTTTCCTCTCTCATATCCCCAGATTGTAAGAGAAGTCTATAATAATATGAACTTCTGTAGTACCTGGCACAACTTGAGTGAAGCCTCAGGAGCTACTATTCTACATATACCTGTAATAATGTTAGTAAGGGGTTTTCCCTGGTAAAACAAGTATTGAAAAAAGTACATAATCCCAAAAGTACTGATGTTGCTTGCTGCAGAGGACTAAATTAAGGATGTCTTTGGTCTGAATTGTCTTGTTTCTGTTGTTTAATACCAGAGGTTTATTCTAAGAAGTGTCATTTTTGTGGTTTAATACACTGCACCGTGTTTGCAGTTGCTGTGTCATGTTTATATATGAATACTTTTGCACAGAAGAAAATGAAATAAGACATTATGAAGTTTAAGAAAAATCTGTCTCTGACCACCAATGTGGTTTTGGCCTCAGGTGCAGCCCAGAGCTAAATAAAGCTACATCCATTATAAGTAGGTTAAACCTATGGTAAACACATAGCCAGAAGGCTTTTTTTTTTTTTTTTTTTAACCTATAAGGAAAATAAAGCTTTTAAAGTGTTTTTTTCTCCCATGTTAAAATGAGATTATATTACATCATCTCCAGCAGAAGGATGAGGAAGAGACTGAAAGGAAAGTGCCAGCTAGCCAAAAACCAACTATTTTATTTTGTTTGTTTGATATATTGGCCCAGACTAGCCTGCAAATAGTCTTGTTTGGTTTTGCGAGAAGATTGTTTTCACAATGTCATTTAACATATGTTATCTGAAAACCCCGTGATACTCTCCTCCTGCATATGTTCCCTTCCTCTCCAAGGAGCTCCAAAAATCAGTGCATCCTAGGGAAAGAGGAGGCACAAAAGGGGAAAACATGGTAAGGAAAGATACTCCCATGTCTGCACTGTAGCTAGTTTCCTAGCTGGGAGAAAAGGGGAAACAGTTTCAGAGACCACTACCATGAAGAAAGGATGTTTCTTCCCTGCTGGCTGAAGCTAGGAAAAATGTAGCTGGTTAAAATCCAGGAGATTGGATTGATTTGTTCTGGATTTGCAGTTTGTTTTGGGGGAAAGAAGCAAGCCTTGAAGACTGGGAATTGACATGACCTGTACATAGTGGCTTCCCTCCTCACTCTCCCCATTCTTTAGTCAATAAGATTTGAGTCAAGCCGGTTTATACAACTTCAGTCCCAGACTCTGTCCTAGTTAAGTTAAACCAGAGTCCCTGGGCATCCCAGCATGCTCTGCAGCCCTGGGATAGGCTGGGCTGTTTGCTCCAGAGAGCAGGGTTAGCCCTGCCCCTCTGCTCTATAGCTGGAGCAGGGATGTGGGTGTGGCTAGATGCGGGCCTGGCATGGCCCCCTGAGGCAAAGGGAGCAGGGAGCAGGTTTATTGAGGGGCTGCAGCCAGGGTCTGCCTGTAGCAGCCCCTGTCAGGCATCCCCCCCCCCTCGCTGCTTGAGTGGAGTGGGGCTATTCTGTTTCCGTCACCTCCAGCTGCCAGTGCCAGTGCCACTGCCACCCCTGTCCCTGTCCCTGTCCCTGTCCCTGATTCACCGCTCTGGGCGGGTGGGAAGCTTGAGCCTGATGGCTTCTGCTCAGCACATAGAGCTCTGTCTCCAGTTGCCAAATGCCTTCCATCTGCTCCGTCTGCCCAGCATGATGAGCAGCCAAAGACAGGTCCGCATGCACTGGGCTGAAGCTTTCCCCTGTCCTGCCCCACCACCACCTGGAACGATGCATCCGAGGCAGGAGTGGGAGGAGGGAGAGCCACCAGAGGCAAGGAGGAGCTACACATTGGCTGGGCCCAGCAGGGCTGTTCTGCTCCTTTCACCTCTAGCTGTGGATCCTGCTTCTGCCACACTGAGCTGTGCCACTCCAGTGGCTTCTGCCCTGCATGTGGAGCTCTGGCTCCAGCTTCCATCCACTGTGCCCACCTGCAGGTGCTGCTCATTGCACCAGGCAGGCAGAGCAGATGGAAGGTGTCTAGGAACTAGAACCAGAGCTTCATGCACCGGGCAGAAGCAGCTGGGCTCAAGCTTCCCACCTGCCCACCCAGAGTGGCATGGCAGGGACAAGGGTAGCTGGAGGTGAGAGAGGCAGAACATCCTCACCAGCTGCTGCCAGCATACAGCCTGTGGTGCAGCTGCAGCAGCTGAGCGCTGCACAGGACAAGGGGTATGGTGGTGGCTGCTGGGCTCTGGGTTGCTGGTCCCACCAAGATGGCCTGGGCAGTCCACTACCCAGTCAGCTCCACCTGTGCCACCAGGCCTGACTGTCATGGAGCCACAGCTGGCTGGGAAGAGCTCTGTCCCCAAGGCCTGGCCTGGGCTGGCCCTGCTGGGCCCTTCCAAGCCAGGTGCAGCTCCATGACAGCCCTGGGCATGGGGAGCTGGGAGCAATCTGGCCATGCAGCTCCCATGGCCCCAGCCTGAGCTGAAGCTTGCTGGGAAAGGCCTGGCCCCTGTGGCCCAGCCCAAGCTGGTCCCTCTGTGTCTGCCCTCAGCAGTGTCTGCAGACCGGCTTGGCCCAGCCCCAGCCCCAGACAGATGGCAGGGCTATGCCCGCCAGCTTTGGCTAGGCTCCCTGCCGCAGGAGCAGTGAGCGAGGGGGAAAGCCAGGCAGACCCTGGCTGGGGTTCTCATGCCTGAGATGGGAGACAGGGGAGTTTAATTCCCCCATCCCTCTTCACTTGAGGTGCTGAGGTGTCTGGCCTGGCAAGAGCTGCTTCCCCCTTCCTCCTCCAGGCACACTCCAGATGGGGTCCTTACAGGGGAGGGCAGTGGTTTAAACTCCTCCCCAATCATACTTAGCCACCTGCTGACCATGCCCCCAGGTCAGGTTCTGTCCAGTCTTGCAGCTGCTGAGGAAGGGAAAGGAGGGCTTCCCCTGGCTTCTAGCCTGAGCCACTGCAGGCATGTGCCTGTATTTCTGGAATCAAAAGTGAATGTCTATTCACTTGCAAGTTGGTTCAATCTACTCAGGTTAAACTAACCTGCAAAGATTGAATCAATCCAGGCTAAGGCTTTTTCAATGTCTGTCCTGGGACAGCAGGAATGTACAGCTATAGATCTATAGCTGTACACAAGCTCACAGGAATCTTCAGTATTCTTACATTAGGTCTCTCTGTACTGAACAAATCTGTTGTCCTGAAAAAGGTCAGTGGCCAGTGGAACCTCAGTTACAATAGAAATAGGAATGACATAGTCCTGGAGGTAATGAAGGGATATAGTGCCACCATGATCAACCAAGATCCATAGAGCTTGGGGCTTAAACCACTTCTAAGCTGCATGGATGGCTGAATGGAACTTCTCTTTCCAGTTAAAACATTGAGTAACAAGGGGATAGTTTGGTTTTGGATTTGATGGAAACAGATGTTTTAAATCTTTAAATGGTAAAGTAAAAATGCACACATGTAGATGAGATTGTTATAAAGGCAAAAATCTCTCAACTTGTTCTGTTTTTCCCCTCTTTCCATCTTTTTTTACCTGTTTAAAATAGAAGAGATAAGTAGATGATAGAGTTGTCTGAATTCTAACATGGGCATAAATCTCAGTAGTTTGAATTCCTTTGTTTCTGGTTCCCATTGTTTTTTTGGGGAAAACAAACTTTGTATGTATGCTGCTACATTTACGATGCAAAACAGAACTGTCAATCAAATGTAATCAAATCCCATGCTTTTTTGGTATGGCCAGGTTCTGCTCTCATGTGCCCTGGATTGGCTATGGGGATTCACTTATGTCACTTGATGGATCTTACCAGGAGAAATTGGAAAGCATTTTCCCTCTGAAATAGTTTCTTGTAACCAAGAAATACTTGTGCTTTATAAAAATATACTCAGCATATTAACAAGAAATATTTAAAAAGAGTTGCTAGAATTGGAATCCAAGCTGGTAACATTAAATTAAGGGAATCTATGTAAAACTAACTTACGTACCCATTATTAACCATTAATCTTAAAATAGATGAATTCATAGATGTTGGAATCATGCACTGATAATTTAATATAAATGTATTAGGCTTGCTAATAATACTCTGCCAAAGACTGTTTCATGCATCTGAAAGAAACCAGGACCTAACTAATAGTACTTACATAATTTCAGACAGTATCTTAGTTGCAAAATATACATTATGTGTTACAGAATTTGAAAAGATAAAAACATTTTTTAAATGTTCCCCTTATGCTTCTATTGTATTTTTACTTTATTGCTGGTGATTTCTACTTTTGACTAGCTAATGGGAATGTATTTTTTCTCTGCATTGCTATTACCTCTTCCTGCTACTTTCCAGGTCACTAATTTTTCTGCTTAGAGTTCATTCTGCTTAGACCGATATGCTGTCTTTTTTAATGAGGTTATTTCTGGGTTATTAGCCTTCCTGTTATATGATACCTTATGTGAAAGACCTAATTGATGTAAATCAAACATAGCTTGCAGAAGAAAATCAAAATGATCTTTCTGATATTTTGTAGGTTCATGTGTATCTCAGGAATTTTGTATTTAAAGCTACTTTTTAGACAAGAGGGTTATATGTAGCTAATAACACAAATAAATCCTTTTTTATTCATACATTAGCAGGTTCAAAGAAGTGGAAATTGAAGAAATGCATTGGCATTTGAGTTTGCTGAATAAGCTTTAGATAGAAATTAGACTGAAAAGTATTTAGTGGGAGGGGTTTAATTGTACAGTTCAATAACCTCAGCAACATTTTTTTTATTACAACATTTTTACATAAGCCGTTAAGCTTTAGGTTAATTTTTACTGATATTTTCTCATCAGATTTAATAAATGGAAATTTAAAATACAGCTAAGAATAGGCTATACCGTGTTATTTCTTTTATACAAATCATACATACTGCCTTTTTAGAATGTATTTTTGTTATGAATTTTCAGTCAAAAAGATTGTGTTACTATATTTTACATTTTATTTAAAAAAAAAAATTATGCCCATCAGACATGTCCAAAGGAATTATGTGACTTTCATATGTATCTTTTAATTATAGAGAAAAGTAAAATGTAATTTGTTTTTTATCACAGAGGTTTTACTGTCTGACCTCCATTGGTCAAACGAAAATATTCTCTTTTACAAGTAGAAATACTGGTCACTCATTCATCTACTTATAATATACACATCCTATTGTGAGAGAGAGAGAGTGAGATAGTGTGTGAGAGTGTGTGTGTGTTTGTTTATGTGTAAAATACACACACTAAAGTGCTATTATTTGATAAGCTTTGTGTTCCCAGCTTACTAACTCTAGTTAACTGAAGTTTGAGTTTGTCCTTTCAACTCTCCAGTTTGCTCCCTGGCCCATGACGTAGAGAACGTCTTCCCTGTGCTCTGAGCTTGGAATATTCAGGGTCCTGGCCTGTCATTATTACTAATGTATTTAACCCCTATATTATAGTATTCGCCATAGACCTCAACTAGGCCATGGCTCCATTTTGATATTTGTTGTACAAATACATAAATCATACAGATAGTAAAGGAAAAGCCTTACTCGAAAGACCTTTGTAGCTTTCCAGTCTAGTATGATACTATTTACTATGCTGCGGCACAGAGCTGCTGAGCTTTGGTTATGTTGGCCAGCAATCTATTATGAAGCACCAGGAGAAGAACAAGGTGGTCAGCAGAGGTCCTGATTTTCTCTGTTTAAATATCCCAAATTCTCTGATACCACCCCCCCAAAATTCTCTGATTAAAAATCCCAAAATCCATGTTTTTCCATGATTGAAATGAAACACCACTATATCTATATCTATATCTATATCTATATCTATATCTATATCTATATCAGTTGAACACATGGTTTTATGGATATATTTACAATTTTAAAGCAATTTGGAAGCCTACCACTACCTATATATTATAATAATTATAATAAAGTAAGTTCTAAATACCTATACATTTTAGCATTTAATTTTTTTTAATCATGGAAAATTAGAGCACCTCCTGCCCCCTCACTCACCAAGACGTGGGTCCAGCTGTAGCTCTGTCTCCCACTGCTTTGCAGTGCTGAGCTTCCTCCCATGCTAGTTCTCACCTGCTGGGCCATGGTGGTGGCTTCTGCCTGGAGCTGGTCTGTGAGTGCAGAAATCTGTGGCGGCATGTGCTCCCCTGCATCTTCCTGCTGTGTCCCCCTGTATTGGCTTCAGCAAGTACTAAATGACTGCATAGTAACAACTGCACAGTTGGGGGCACATGTAGATGTGCCCACTAGGTTGTATTAACACTTGCAAATCAAGGGAAGTTTTTTTTTACTCTGTTCAGCACTGTTGAGGCCTCACCTGAGTACTGTGTCCAATTTTGGGACCCATGCTTCATGAAGGAGATGGACAGTTTGGAAAGAGTCCAGTACAGAGCAACAAAAATGATTAGAGGTCTGAGAAGCAGGACATGCGAGGAAATGCTGAATGAACTAGGGTTATTTAGTCTGGAGAAGAGAAGACTGAAGAGGGGTTTGATAACTGTTCAAATATATGAAGGGTGATTACAGACAGGATGGAGATGGGCTTTTCTTTGCAGCCATAGGAGCAGTGGGCTCAAGATGTAGCAGAAGAAATTTAGGTTAGACATCAGGAGGAACTTTCTTACTATGAGGACAGCCAAACATTGAAACAGGGAACCTTGAGAAATTGTGGAATCTCTATCCTAGGAAATTTTCAAGAGCAGGATGGACAGACACTTGGCTGGCATGCTCCTGCCTTCATCAGGGACTGAACAGATGACCTCATACGGTCCCTTCTAGCCCTACTTTCCTGTTAAACCTATGATCCTAAGAATCTTTGAAATATGCCATCTAAGTATGAATGATTGTTTGAACCATTGCTAGTTTAGCCAGCCTTGCTAAAAGATTCAGATAATTTGAGTTGTGCTCTTTATGTAGAGGTACAAATGTTGTAGAACATGGGAATAACTATGTAAATTCTTATGTTTCAATGTCAGAATATATTCATGAACAACCAAATGTTTTTGCAGGAACCTGAACAGGCTCACATTGAGCTCAGTGTCCTGGTATTTAATATAAAGTATTTGTCTAATGAAAGTATGTTTCTCCATAAACCCACCTGCTGAGTTTTTTAGTAAATATTGAGTAGCTGGGAAAGTTACAATGAATTAAAAAAAAGAGAACTTTTTTTCTCTCAAGAACATCTAGATTTGTGAAGACATGTTACAGAAAATGTCATCACTCTAAGTAGCAATTTAACATTGTTTTCATGGAAGAGAAAGCGTAAGCAAAGAAGTTTCTCTAAGTGGAAGCTCTATTAATATTGTTCAAATGTGAAGGGAAGAGAAAGGAAGATAGAGCATCTGACAGATTTTGGTTCAATTTGAAAAGTTCTGTAACCCCAGAAAACATTCACTTTTGGGAAGCAATTTTTATTTTTATTTGTAAGAGTACTTATAAACCAGTTGATGCATACAACATTGGTTTAAAGCTCAGATCACTGAGTTTTGGTAAATACTGTACTTTGTCTCTCAGATATGAATTACAAAATTACCCAAATATCTAATATCGAAATACAAATATCTAAAACAATTTTTGCTTCATAAGGAAGTAGTGGGATATGTGTATGTGACTACCGACTCACACATTTTTCCTAAAAAGAGCTCCCTAAATTAATAACTTTCCAAGAAATAAATGTAGCTATATATGTGCCACCACCTGGACTTTGCAGGTGCCACTGAATCATAGAGAAGAGAAGAATTATTTAATATTTTCTTAGGTAGGAGGAGGACGGAGAACGATGCATTTCAAATAAGTAATGCCACTGATCTCCATCCTTTGCCTTGAAAGATGAGGAAAAAAACTCAGATTGGTAACGTGGAAAATTGAGTTATTAAAAAGATAGAATTAATCCAATCTGTAGTTTTTATATATTTTTAAAAATAAAAAATGAAAATAGAGTACAGATATGGATTGATCCATATAATTTTAAAGTATTTCTGTTATTTAATGAAAACAATCAAATGTTTGACAGCTAAAGTCTAAGGAGCACAAATAGTTTTAGTAGCAGATCTAGGACATGTCTGTTGGCTTTGTAATGTTAGATGAGTCAGGTTCTAAGCTAATGACTTTTAATATACCATTTGGACATTATAAATTTAAGTGAATGCCTTTTGGTATTAGTTCCACTACTGTGGTATTTCAAAAAGTCACTGCACAGATTATGAGATTTGCATGAGTTCAAAAACTCAAAGAACACAACAAAAGGCTTAGGCAAAGGGAAAAGCGTAAATGTAACAGGTAGGCTGAAACCAGTTTCTTAGGGCTTTGTTGCTCTGTGTGTTTTATAGTAGTAAGCATTACCATACTGTATTAAAAGTTAGAACATGTTCTGAGCAGTTGCACAGTAATGCTTACTATTTTCTCAGCCCATTCTGGACAGTGCTGGGTCCAGCTCCTGCCCCACCCCTGCAGCACTGACCCTGGCACCTGACATGGCAGCTTGCATGTCCATGCGCATGCCTTAAGCCTGTGCTCTTCTTGCTGCATTCCCAGCATTGCCCAGCCCATGAGCACTTGTCTCCAGCACACCAGGGTATGCTTGCACTCATCCATTGGCTTTGGGAGGAGGAAGGCACAGGCAGTAATGTCTGGGAGAAGGTGCTGCTCCTAGCACTGGATCAACACTCCATTGGATTCATGGGGTGAGCTGGGTCTTTTCCACTGGCAGTCTTGAGCCAACAACTCTTGTGTAGTGCTGAATTGGGTCTGACAATCAACCTATTGTTGGTCATAGCCTTTGTAAACCACTGGAGCTGGTTCAAGACCCCTCAGTGGTGCTGGGACTGGAACCGACAAACAGCTGATTGTCGATCCCAGTCCTCACAGTTCACCAGAATCTTGAACTCATACTGTCTCTATGGAGCAGTTCCAAAATAGCTCAACGTGTGTTACTTAATATGATCTGGACACATTCTTCCCACAAAACTGCCACTGTGTGATTACATTTAGCATGTATTTTACTGCTTGAACACTGGACTCTTGTGTTTTATGTGCAGATAGCAGTCCAAAGTGTAATGTGCTATATGGCCCTTTATTGGATGTAAATTGGCTTAATTAATGAGACAGATTAAATAAATGCAATGGGTGTAATTACTCTCCAACATATAAAGCAGATCTACAGTTATAGTGATTAATATCTATTTTGACATTTTTTTTCCTAAACCATTTCTATTAGAAATCTCTTGTGGAAATTGTTGAATGACATTACCCGGTATTGGGAAGGTGGACATTAACATGTATTTTGAGTAAAGGATGCTCACCAGCTGACCCTAATATACTGCAATTTAACTAAACCAGTTGCACTGTCAGTAGATATCATTTCTGAAGGGCCATCTCCAAGGACTGGAAAAAGTAGAGAGATCCATTTGAGATTGCTTTAAAAGAAAAAAAACAAAAAATAGGCAAAGCAATACTTGAAGATTGAAAATGAGATATTAATTACTACTGAAAGCAAGTCTCTTATTCCGATAATATTGTAGCAGTTATGTCCAACTCATTACTAACGCTTCAGTTGATTGAATTATGACATTGTATTTTATAACTTCTGAACAGTACTGTAATTTACACCCTTCTTTTGTACTCTGTAGTATCCTGCCTATTCACCATGAATGGCATATAATTAAGGCATGACACCAAATATTGCAGCTATTAATCTACATACCTGCCTCAGTTATATATGGCTTACCAATCTCTTGCAATGGGTGTAATATTACAGAACTTAATTAATTGCACAATATTATACCTATTGAATTTTTTCCCTATCTTATATGGGGATCAGTATTGAAATCTGGAAAATTTTCACAAACTAACAATCCAAAATAGGAAAGCATGTTTTGTTTAATTGAAGGTTTATCATTTTGACACTTTCAAAATATTTAATTTCCATGTCAATCTTTTAAATTTATTTTTAAATACAATTAGCTTAAAGATTTATTAAAAACTTCCCAAGCAGCATTACTTTTTTGTCTATCTTTCCCTATAGCCGTTAGCAGCACTTCTGGAAACTGCTGTGAAGTTGCCAAATAGGAAGATTTCTTAACTTCATGACAGAGACCCCTGTGGCCATGCAAGCTTTTGGAGTTTTCAGTTTAAAGGAGTAATTAACTGAGGCCTAAATAGGGGGTGTTTATAGATGCGCTCCAGGAGTATGTGTGTGTGTGTGGGAGGGCGTTAATTAGAGGAGCTCTGAGTACCACTCTAATTAAAGCACCCTGAGTGTCACATGTATCAGCATCCCCATGTAAAAAAATGGAGGTGGGGCACTTTAACTAAAACTTATTGAATGAGCTTTAGTTAAAGCACCCGACCACCATTTTTCAGTGTGGGGACACTGATACACATGATGCTGGAGTCTGCTGGAGTGCGGTAATTACCACTAATTAATAATGTAACTAATACTATTATATATGACAAAGTAGATTTTCACTTTACAGAGCAACCAGGTAACTGAGAAGACCTTAATATACTGTAATTTAACTATACTAATTGCACAAAGAGATCTTATCTATCTATCTATCTCTCTGTCTCTCTCTCTCTACCTATCTACCTATCTATTTTTGTATGATATATCTTTTTTCAGCCTGTAAGGTGTGAATCTACTCTGCCTTCTACTTGACATCAGACTAACATGGCTAACTGTCTCTATACAAATACATGTCTATATGTTTTTGTTGCTGAATTCAGTTTTAAGTATAAATTCAGAAAAATACCTGTTATAAGACACCTGCTTTAACCAGCTAACCTGTTGAGTCATCAAGCTCAGTCAGACTGTCATAATGAGTGAGAATTTCATTGCTGTAGTAGCATAAATAGGGGTGAGTGAGCAGGGCACCACCACGAATGGCCTGGCTACTGCTGCCACCCAGGAGGTAAAAAATAATTGTTATGCCTCTCTGTTGCTGCACTGAACTTTCTTGGACAGAGCAATGTCATTGCATTGCATTGTGAAACAGGTTGGATTTAGGTCAGATATCTAAATGAATAATGGTATGTTCCACTTTATATAGTGCTTATATAACCCTTTCCACTTCTACCTTATTTATGACCAAAGAGATGCAAGCAATTAAGAAGTGAAGGAAATCCTGCCTTCCAAGAAATGGGGTTCTAAAGAGGTGTATTCACACCCACCTTTAGTAACCCAAACAGTAACAATAAGCCTACTGAGGAGTATGGAGAAGGAGCTAAAGAACAGTAAATGAAACTGAAATTATACAAATGTAATAACCAAGCAGCCCTTGGGACAAAGCTTAGCGATATCTGAAGGCCATTCAGAGAGTAGCAAAAACTGAGTATTTGTTTCGTTCTACAGATTTCAGTAGTTATCTGTGAATAATATATTCCCTTAATAATACTCAAATTATTGCCATTGCTGCTGAATGAGTCAGTATGACTGATGTAAGGCATCTGGAACACACTTCCATCACAATTTCCTGTCATTGGAGATCTGGATGGAAGAACATCCCCCACAAGTACAGACTGGCCTATTTAATTGGCAGGATGCATATATCCTAATTCATTCTCAAGGTGGCATGTATTGATGACGGTTAATGTTACTTGAAAACAAAGTCCCTGGAGACAACTATCAATTCCTAGCGTGCAGAAGGGTTAACCAAAAACAAATGATTTTTTTTATAGCACTTCCTTTCTGTAGTGGTTCTGATTACTAATTCTATTAAGGTAATAATTTTCATTCAGCTAACATTGGAGTTTGGGGGTCCTAAAACTGCGGGGTCTACCTGCTTAGGTATATAAGCAGCACATATGTAAACTACAATATGTTCTTCTGGGTATGGCCTTTGATCTCCCCCTTCTTCAGACTGTTTCAATTTTAAGTGGAAACCAAGTAAATATAGGACTTTATTGATATATTTTCTGCTTTAACAATTTAAAAATTGACTTGCTCAGTTATTTTCATGATTAATTAGCTTAGGAGAGCAAATGTTTTCAGACCCCTTTTTTGTCTTTATAGGTCTGTGGTGCTCTTTGCTCACTGTGAAAGGAATACTAGTCATGAAAATAGCCTGTTATGAGGTGGGAATGAAGGATAGATCACAATACTAAGTTGGTATTATAGCTCACATCAGCCAGTGGCGCTAAGAGGGTAGATATCAATCAGTCCTGATGTTTTTAAGAGGTGCTGGGTTTGGCCACATGCCATTTGTGAAAGGCATCACCAGGCAAAAACATGCCTCTTCTTTTTCCACTCTTACATATTTGTATCGTGGCTGTAGCCACCATCGCTTTTGCTTGAATGGCGTTGTATCTTGCACCTCTTCAGGTGCTCAGCGGAGGCTGGAGTTTGTCATATGAACTAGATATTGCTAGTCTTTTGGACTTTGAAGCAATTGCTCAAGTCCCATTGCAAAGGCATGAACCTTGCAACATATAAACACATCTGCAGAATCAACTGTATTCTTTTCTTAGAGGTTTCCTCATGCAGGAGCTTCCTGGGTCTATAGGTCTATACATCCATTAGAAATTCTGATTTAAACAGGCTGCTTAGGATACATGCAATTTGGATAATTAGGAATCGAGTATTCAATTCAGGGTTCCCAACAGCTCTCATCCTTTGCCTGCTTTTAGGGAAGTTTGTTTTTAGGTTTGTTTACTTGCAAGTGAAATTTCTGTCCTGTTTCTGTCCACCTTTGCTATCATTCACAAAGATATGTATCTCAAATTAGGGGCTGCTTGTGTGATTTGAAAACTGTGAGGGTACGGGCATAGATGTTTCAGGTGTGTTGACTATCATACTCCTTACTAGGGTTTTCCATTTGGCATGGGAAGGAGGAATGTTGTGTGCTAGATTTATGGAAGAGTTTTTAGCATTTGCTATTTCAGGTGTATGAAGTGACTGGCACTTACTGCTGGGACTATATCGTAATTTAATAAACCTTTAATTCAGAGAGGTCTTTAAACTACTCAGAAAGAGCAGTTTAAACTCTTGTATCTGCCTGCCCATAAAAGATGGATAGTATTACCATTCACCTGGGGACTATCTTCATTAATACATTTGGACAAGATACCATTCACTTTTCTCCTCTGTGCTCTGTGTGGCATATTGAAGGTTCAGTCAAAAGTAGAATTGGGTGGGGAAAGGAACATCTGATTCTATTGGAATTGAATTTTCCTTTTTATTACTTTTGCAATTTACCATTTTAATGTATTATTTTGTAATATTGTTCTTTTTTACTACTGCAGTATTAGTATGATACACACATCAATTGCATTATATTAACATCAAGTGAGAATATTCTTTTTTTCCCTGGGCTGATAGTGATGAAAACAGTAGAAATAAGGCTGAGCTGCAAAGCATAAGGTCATGTCCAGAACAAAACCTATGCAAAGTTTGAAGGAGTTGTATGCAGACATGGAGTAACTGTGGGGTGGAGGTGAGAGTGGGGAGTGACAATAGGGGCAACCACTCCAGGTGCTGATTTGTGGGGTCAGGTGGAAAAATTAGCTGCTGCCAGCAGCTACATGTTTGTATTTGTGATTGCAGCAGCAACTGGAAGTTGTTTCTGTGTTGCCCTAGGTGTTCAGCCACATCCCTATACTGCAGCATCCTGACCTCTGTTACAGGCCTACCTGGTATTCGCAGTTATATATGTCTGCTCAAATATCCCTGACAAATACTCAGAGAGAACTCTTCAGCCAATGTCTGTTTAAAATATTGTTCATTATTGTGTTTTGATACATTCATAGATGTTAAGGGCTGGAAGGGACCTCATGAGATCAGCAGGTCCAGCCCCACTGCACTTGGGCAGGAAATACTGCTGGGGTCAGATGACCCCAGCAAGGTGAATGTCCAGACTTTTTTAAAGATTTCCAGAGTAGGTGCTTGTACCATGTCTGGGGGAAGTCTGTTCCAGACCCTGGACACTTGAACCATAAAGAAGCTTTTCCTTATGTCTAATCTGAAGTTATCCTCTAGCAATTTGTGACTGTTATTTCTTGTCATCTGTTCACCTGGGGTGTCTTGGTGAACAGATGTTCCCCCAGGCCCTGAAGTGTGCCCCTTATATACTTATAGGCTGCCACCAATTCCCCTCTACATCTTCTCTTCTCCAGGCTGAACAGTTCCATGTCTCTCAGCCTCTCCTCATATGCCTGCTCTCCAGACCTCTAATCATATGCGTGGTCCTCCTTCGGACTCTCTCAAGTTTCTTCACATCCCTCCTGAACTGCAGCACCCAGAACTGGAGGCAGTACTCCAGCTGCGGCCTCACCAAGGCTGAGTAGAGTGGGAGGGTGACATTCTTAGTCTTGCTTGAGATGCATCTGTAGATGCATGCCAGTGTCTTATTTGCTTTGCCAGCTACGACATCACATTGGTGGCTCATGTTCATTTTAAGGTTTATCATGACCCCCAAGTCTCTTTCAGTTGTGCTAGCAAGTGTAGCACCACCAAGCCTGCAAGCATATTGTGGGTTATTTCTCCCCAGATGGAGCACTTTACATTTCTTGGTGTTAAATGCCATCAGATTTTGATCTGCCTGCCTTGTAAGCCTGTCCAGGTTGGCCTGAATCCTCAGCCTAACTTCCAGCGTGATTGCACTCCCCCGTAATTTGATGTCATCTGTGAATTTTGCTAGAATGCATTCAGCACCTGAATCATTAATGAGTATGTTAAAAGCACTGGCCCAAATATTGAACCCCGAGGGATGCCACTGGTCACTGTGCACCATGTTGACTCAATTCTATCTATTAATACTCTCTGGGTCCTTTCTCAGAGCCAGTTATCTAGCCACCTGACCATTGTCAAGGCCACAGTTCTCCAATTTTTTCACGAGTATGTCATGGGAGACAAAGTCAAAGGCCTTTTTGAAATCCAAGTATATGATATCAACCTCATCTCCCTTATCCAGGTGGTGTGTTACCTGATTATAGAGGGGACTGAGGTTGCTCAGGCATGACCTGCCTGCAATGAAGCCAGCTCTCTAGAGAGTTCCTGGTCAAGCTCTTCCTCTTGGTTTGGAGGTCTGTAATAAACTGCTACTTCTACATGCATGGATAAAAGGTTAAAACTGCACACCACTTATGCAAAAAGGCTTTTGAAATATTTTTTGACCTCAGTTGAATGTGCCCTTCCTTTAATTTCTTGAACATGAGCTGTTAGAAAGTTGGTAATGGCACAAGTCCAGCACAGTAGATAATTAACAAAAAATTTGGTAGTAGGTGAAATAGAGTACCTGTTCACTTCTCCCTTTCTGTTCATTTTTTATTCCAGAACATTTGAAACTGTGGTTAGTGCCTTATTTCATTATGTCTGTAATTCAGAACCATTGCCTGTTTATCACGTCTATCTTACAAGGTAAGATACAACTTCTGTATTGTCACAAAAGGAAAAAACATTGAAATATTATTACATCTTGATTTTTGTTGTGTTGTATTAGTAATGTTTTTGGTATAGTAAAAATGAATGCTTAATAAGACGCAGACTAATGGGAAGTCACTAGTTACAGTAGAAATATACCAATATGATTTAGTAAGGTCTGTTTCATAGTCATTTTTAATGCCAGACTCCTACACTTTTCCGAAAAAACACTTCTTGAGAATTGCAGAATGAAACAGATGGAAATAGAAGACCCTTAGAAGATCAGTGTCTGAAGTGTAGAATACTAGAAATTTTAAACATCTCTTAGAGCCAAGATGCAAACCTGTATCATTTTTATTTGATCAGTTTGCTATGAAACACATTCTTTCTAAGTAATTGAGATTTCTGTTTCTGACATATTAAAAATAAACAAGGCACATTTTTACAAGTGACAATCTATGTCACTGATCTTTTATCATTCATACTACCAAATTCAAATAAGAAATAGTCATGTTGTGATTTGATATTTATTTTCGGTGGCAGCAGAAATGTAGAGGACCTGAAAGAAGTCCTGGTTATACCAGAGCTAGGAACTCTGCATGTATTTCTACTTAAGTTATTTTCTTATCCAGTATTTTTGAAGGCCAAACCACACTAATTGTGCATATTAAGTTTATGAAACTGAAGGAAATTTTGGAGAACATATTAGGCTCATAAGGTTGCTTGAACCTTGCTTATTTGCGACTACCATTGAAAAGAGCTATAATATGTATATATTCTACAATATTACAAATTATTCTTTATAAACAAGTGTGGCCATAACATTGCACATGAAACCACTTCAGTTTCATTTTCAGTAAAAAGACGGTCATACTTTCTTTGTTCATTTTGCTGTGAATTGGCACTTAATTTTAATCCACAACATTAAATTAAAACACTAGTTCATTGCTACTAAATAATAGGTGGAAGGGGAGAAAAAGCCATTGATGATCTTTAGATTGTGTTTTAATTTTTTTTTATCTAAATGGAAGCATCTAAATGGAACTAAATTTTTGTGATCTAAATAGAAGTCATTCTTCCTGGGATTCATCCTTCTGCTACTCTTTACTATACAATAAACAAAGTGGAAAGGTCACATCTATCTGCTTGTAATAAGAATAATAATACAAACAAATCTGAGATGCTATGTCAGCTGCTGTTTTTTTGAAGCAGGACTTGGTAAACTGGGGTTACTGCAGAAGACTGCAGATGCTCTGTTTGATCAGTCTCCTAATTAGCAGAGGCAAGAACATTAAGGCGTAAATCCTATTTTACTGCTAAAATATCTAAATATAATCCTTCTCCATCATATTCTAGTCCCTGAAGAAGTGTTAATGCAAATAGTGGGTGCATCCTCCTCTTTCTCTTTGCTATATCATATGACTTAGTCTTAATGCTAAAATGAAGGTGTCAAAGGTTTTTTCAGGGGCTTGAGCAGCATGGCACCCTTTAAGTTGAGACCCAGCTATGTGTTCAGCCAATTAATGGCATGATAAAACAAGTAATAAACTGCAAAGTTATTCTACAAAAAATGTGTAACAATTTTGTAGCTTGTTTCTAAGCACACCATTAGTTGAATGTGTGGCCAAGGGCTCCAGCAGCTGACAAGGCTTGCAGTAGAGTAGTGGTAGCGTTCTTGGTCCTGCCTCCTCTGTGAGCCTTATCAGCTGTGGGGCTCGTGCTGGGGGTACCATGGGAAACACTGCCCTCACTGTGAGCTCTATCAGCTGCAGGGCTCGTAACCCTGGGAGCTGGTGCAGGGGCAGCTTGGGATCATGTGATTAAGCACAATGGAATTTAACACATGATCCCACAGTCACACTTCCTGCCATGTGTGTGTGTCATGGCAGGAGGCCTGATTTTGTGCATTAGATCCCATCGCACCTTTACTTGTGTGTGTAGAGGGGCCCTGAGACCCATCAGTAGCACATGTGTGCCACAGAAATGAAACAGGATTTGGACCTGCATTCACTGAATTTTCTAGTCCCCAAAATGACGGTCTTTTTCATTACAATAAATGTCATGTCAGCAATATAGAATTTTATACTCTAGTATCACCCGAGCAATAATTGGCAGTGAGGCACTGTACAGACAGACACACAGGATGGGCCCTGCCCCTGCAAGAGTACAGTCTAAAAAATAAACCAAGGATATGAGAAAAGTGGTATCATTGTCCCCATTTTACAACGGAGCTCAGAAAGGTTAAGTGACTTCCTGATCATAAAGGATGTAAGTAGTAGAATTGGGAGCTGAATCCTGATGGGCAAGTCTGGTTCTTTAACTTAAAGATGAACCCTCTGCCTTAAACTCTTCCACACACAGTGAAAGCTGAAAAATATTGTGGTAATATTGGGGTGATGTTATAGTTGTGATAGTTCAGGAAAAATGCAAGAGTTTTATACAGTTGGTCCAGTAAGAGATATCACCCATAAAATCCTTGCCTCTAGCAAAATATAATTTACTTTTATTTTTATTTGATTTTTTTGATTTCTGAACTGCTCTCCTCCCAAAAGTCATAAGAACAGATGAAATATTAAAGTATCATACACACACAATGGAAGAGGCGGTCCCTTAGGTATGTAGGGCCCAGGCCATATAGGGTCCGTGGTGCTGCTGGTAAGTTCAGGTTAACACTTTGTTTGGCTGATGTTCTGTTACTACTCTCTATATCAAACATTTTTTTTACACCTTCTTGCCCTTTCTGTACCAGGATCAACAAACTGGCTTGTCATTTAAGTCCCTTGCTTATTGGTAGAGTATTACAGAGTATTTTAGCAAAGGTACTAACAATGAACATTTTTATTGTTTCTTCTATTTCAGCTCCCAGCAAATGAATTCTTAACTAGTCAATGAACGTGTAGATGACCAATTTACATTGTATTCCCTGAGATAGAGTGTTTAAAATTTATACTAGCTACAGTTCAACAGCGCTGAGGGCTCCTAAACTCCTTTTCTTCACTTGCATGCATTCTGGCAGGAAACATTATTCTTTTGGCTAACCTGCCTTTCTAAGGGAATGAATTTGTATTCAGAGTTTTGCAAAAGATTGTAATTAAAAACTAGATTTATGCTAAGAAGATTCCTGGGGTCCTGGATTTCCCCTCCATTTTACACTCTGTTTTTACACTGCTTGCATGTTTTTTTCAGAATGAAGTGGTAAATCTGCAGTCATGTTGCGCATCATGCAACCTGCAGAGATATCATAAGAAAGTCAATTCCCCATACTGTTTTGTCCAGATTAGATTGTTTTATAAATTGGTTTGGAATGTGAATTTCCTTCTTTGTAGTGGTTCTTCATTAAAAGGCATCTTTACATCATGATAAAACTTAAAAAAATACTTAATTTCATTAATCTGTTTAGCAATACCAATATAATGAGCCATAATATTGATTTTTTTTTAACTTAGGATTTAAAATCTCTACTTCTTTCTACAGAATTAAATGCTTCAAACTGGTACTCAACCTCTTTACAGTCACATCTTTAATTTAGTTGTTATAATTAGGCATTAACTGGTGTCAGTGGTATAGCCAGTTACAGGCCATTCTGTTCTGCTTGTCTTGATTATCACAGTTTAGATGTAAAGTAAATTAGAATGAAAGACTATACAGTCCAATTACAGATAAAAGCAGCAAACTGCACTCGTGTAATTAGATGCCAGTACTATTTTTCTTAGATTTTGTATCTCTGAGGGCATTTCTTGTAGCTACTTTGCTGAAGCCAATGTTTAAAGATTTTATAAATGGTGTGTGTCTTTGTAGCATCATCTTTTCTCCTTAAAGTGCCCTCTTCTGATACGCAGAAGTTATGTATCTGTATTCCTTTGTTCCGTGAAAATCTGCTATTCAGCACTGCATGATATGTTGTTATTTCCATCCTAGAAATGTGTAGACATTAATCAGCAAACGTGTGAGGTGTTTTAACACATGTTGCTAAACCTTTTCAATCAAAGTGATGGGGAGTCACCTGCTTTCCCAGTCTTATGGTGAAAGGGCAAATATTATCATTCCTTTTTCCCTGTACGTTTTTGAAAAACAAAAACTGAAGAAGTTGATTGGTCCAGTATGTGTTTCATCATGGATACATTCTTATTTCACTGAATTCAATCTACACAAATCTAGTTTAAGACAGAATCATTGCCAGAACTCATTGCCAGTTACAAGTTTTAAGGTACAGTTGCTCCCAGAGTTACCCGTTGAGGAAGTACTTTAGCTGGTTTCACTGTATTAATGTTATCAATAATTAATTGGTTATTCTATTGTCTAGAGGGTCCAGCTGTGATCAGATGCCCATTGTCCTAGGTATTACGAACAATCTCTGTTTTAGAAAGCTTATAACCTAAATAGACAAAGAATCAGAGGGGAAACCTGGACAAAGCGTGATGAAGTAACCTGCCAAATGTCATATACAGAAGGTCAGTGGTAGAGCTGATCTCCCAGGTCCCAGTCCAGCATACTGTCTGCTAGGACTTGCTGACTCATTAAGCAATCTATTGCAGAAGAGGCCCCTAGACATTACTAATACAGGAAACAACAATTTAGGATTGAATCAGGTGTCGTCCCCACTGAGGCAGAGCTCCTACTCCATTGCAATAATTTGTGACAGAGCTGTAGGATTAGGTCCTTCTTAACTGACAAAGACTTCAACTCCTAATTTCTTTAAATATTACTGATAATAAAAATGAACAATTGTTCTTCAACGGAATGGTAACCATGCATGTGACATTATTGATACTTTTATTGATAAAGGCAATAGAGAAGATTGTACTAGGACACTTTGTAAATGCAATGAATATTTTATCCTAAAGGAAAATGTGAAATATGAGCTATTTGGCTTTAAGCAGTCAAAGTGTAATGGATGTGTCCTTCAAGGGCTCTGAGAGAATCCTTGGATACATTGTAGCTGGTTGAAAAAAATTTCAACAGAATGATTTTCTCTTGGGGGAAGAAAACCAAGCAAATCTGTCTTCTCAATATCCAAATGTTTTGTGGGAACATGTCAATTTGGCTGAAATTTTTTGATGGATGAAAAAGTCAAAATATTTAAATTCAGCTATATGAGAACATTTTGTTTTGACAGTATACTCTCAAGTAACTTATTTTCAATCTATTTCTTATAATATTAATTTGTATATATTATATTTACTTATCTATAATTTGATTCAGTATTTTATATACAAGATGAAAGGGAATGAACACCATTGAAAAACATATTTTGTTAGTTCTTATTTTTTCCCCAGATTTGTCATTATAGTTTCAATATATTGACACTTAGTTCCAATCTGGATCTAATTTTTTAAAGATTTGTTCCTTTAAATATTTTTTTCCCACTGAATAGAAACCTGACCTAGTGTTCTCCTTGGGATATTGAATCCTCCCATTGAAAAATGCACATCAGTTGGTCGGTTTGTTTAGCTCCCCATGCATTTTCTATGGGTTTTTTTCTCTACTGCAAACTTCATACATGCATCATCCCTTGCAACCTGAATTTGGTTTTGGCCATGGGTAATCATTGACTAGCCAAAGTGCTAATTTATGGAGACTTTAATTGCCATTAGAAGAACCTGAAAATAAAGGACTTAATATTATGTGAATTCATATGAATTCATATCAAATTGGGAACATTCCAGAAAAAGTATTTCAAGTGGTAAAGGGAAAAAATAAGCCTTTCATTCAGAGCAAAACTGCACGTACCCAAGTAGGCAGTATCAGCATGTTTCCTGCTCACACTGAGCACAATGATGCCATGGATTTATCTTTGCACTTTCCTTTGTATCAGACATCTTTCAGATATTTGTCAGACCAGGCCCTGTTTCAGAAGGTTTCCTTCCACTTTGATGCAGATGAATATTTTGGATACTCAGCAGTCATGTCATATCTCCTGTCATGTCCTGATTCTACCATGGTTGCGTTGAAGGTTGTGGTGCTCTCTTGGTGTGACAGCTAGTTCTCTAACTTAGTGTTCTCTTGATAGATACGGATCCTGCCCAGCTGTTGAATAGGACCGAGGCTCCTTCCATAGAGCACAGGATAGCCACGTAGTCCCTTATCCTTACTGGGCACGTCTACATGAGGCGCTGACTGCTCAGGAGCTGATAAATACTGCACAGTAGCTCATCGCAGCACAGACAGTGTTAATATGTTACTGTGCAGTATTATTAGGTTACTGCCTAGTAGCATCACCTAAAAGATGTTTGTTCGTGCTGCTGCCCAGTAACTCTGGTTACTGCACATTTATTTCGTACTTGCTAGTGCAAGTACGAAATAAATGCACAGTAACGACTGCACAGTAGCGTCTCATGTAGATGTGCCCACTATTTCTGAGAATACATTGGCACTCCACTTTTCTAATTTTCTTGGGCAAGTAAGTTTGCCCTATTGTCAAGGGTATGACCAGGATATGGATAGTCAGGGCTTGGTCCTAGAAAGTCATAACCCAGGGAGTCAGATGCTGACAAGGTTAGGAACAGACAAGATCCAGACTGAGTTAAGAGTTAGGAATCAGCAGCTGTAGCTATGAAGGACCAATCAGCAAACTAAAACCACAAGGCAGAAACCAACTCTCAGAAGACAAGTCTAGACTGGACACAGGAGCAGAGTGGGGTCAGGAGCCAGCAGGTCCAAAGCAAGGGGGAAGGGGCTGGCAGTTGTGGGGCCAAAGAGGTCTGGAACAAGGAGCCTGCACAGTCAGGTTTCTGTTCAGTGAGCAATGAGGCGAATGGGAAAGCAAAATCTACCCTTTATCACACAGCTAATAATATAGCCCCCATCATTGTAATGGCTAGGGCACAGGACTTTAGTGCAGGCTTTTGCTACACCTACTTATATTGCTCTTCAGGCACTGCCTTTAGCCTAATGACATCCAATCTATGGGTCCAGTCCTTCAAGCACCTTGCAAAAATAAGCCTTGTCTTGAAAAGTACTGACTGACTTCTGAATAGTACAACGGAAGCCGATACCAAGGATCAGGTCTACAGTATTAGGGCCACATACTTGCAGATACTATGGCCTCAACTCCAGCTAACCCCATTTGTTACCCATCACACCAGTTGACTGTTATAGGGATGGATAGCAAGTGTACTGAGTTGCATGGCTGATAACAGCAGCATTGGATAACAGCTGGAGTCTGGAACAAGGAGTCAGCAGGCTGGCAGGAACCAGCATCTGGAAAATTAAGACCCAGCAAGCAGGATACAGGAAACTAGAAAGAAAGGCTCAGAAGCCCAGAGCTAGACAAATGGGCATCTGTTCTGTTGAACAGTAGGTAGCTATGCCCATGCAGGCAATTGGTGCTTGCTGGGGCAATTTAGCCTGCTTGCTGCCCTGACTCCTGATGTGTACTTGCAACTGTTAGACAAAGGACCAAATAAGTGAATCTGCATGCATATTTGTATGTTTGTCTACTTTTTCATCCTGTTATTATATCTATTGCACACAGTTGGCCATTTAATCCCACAATTCTTTAACAACATTTGCAAAGAAACATGTAATAGTAATTGGATACAGCATTATTTAGATCCATCTATTACATAAAGCAACATCACAAAGCATTTTTATTTGTAGTCTCTCTTGCCTTTATGTGGTACATGGGTTAAATATCATTGTGCCCCTTTCACAGATGGGGAAACTGAAGTAATTAGTATAATAAAATGAGGAAAATAACCTTGCTTCAAGAAATCTAGTGCATTCTGCTTAACTATTCTTCACTTTTCTCACTTGTTTTTGGCCCAAGTTGAACTGATTCATTGCATCTCTTGTGGCTTTTACACTTAAAATAGCCCTATGAATACCTGGCCAGAACTGAAGCTACTTGGAAATATCATGCAAGATGTCTGCCTCTGGGAATGCTTAGGGTCTAGTTAGCACATACATCTTTTCCCTAGGCATAAGGTTGTTTTACTATTTTTGTAGATATAGTGGGTGTATCTACATATGCAAATACTTCTGGGTAGTTTACTCTGGAGTAAGCCCACCCTGAGCAGGCATCTACACAAACAGAGGTTTGGAAACAGATTTGTCGATCATGACAGCAGTCTGCTTCTGCCCGCTCTGTCCCTGCAGCAGCCAGAGGGAGCTTGAGGCTTCATCTGCAGCTGCTTGTGGTCAGAGGCCATGTTTGAAAGCTAGCTCTGCATACTGCTCCCTGGCCACCTGCTTTGCTGGCCCAGAGCAGCATGCAGAGCGCTGTGTGAGTATGCTGCAACTCTGTCATCAGAGCCTGTGCCCACTGCCCTATGGCTGCTCTACCCACAGATCCTGAGAGTGATGTCTAGTGCCCTGGGTTCCTGCTGACCACTCTGATTGCCTTACTGTGCTGCCGCGTTGACCACTGCCTGGCCCAGGTCAATCTTGTGCCTGGCCACCCACCCCCATGTGGCACAACTCCCTGGCCATGCTCACTGTGCCTTCCCAGGCTCCCTGCCACCTCGCTGCTGTGGCCCGGACCCCATGCTGTTGCCCAGACCCTAGCAGGGATGCTGATACCATGCATCTGGACACCACCACTGGTACCATCCATTTGTTCCTGGGGCTCCAGCCCCATTGCCTATGGGTCCACCTGACCCTCCATGATTGGAGGCTGCACATAGGCTACCTGGACAGTTGGCCCCATGCTCCTGCATGTGGTCTGACAGGTCCTCATAGATATGTACAATGGAGCTTCCACTTTGCGCCAACTGGCTGAGGACCTCAGCCTCGCCCCATAGTGCCATGAGGTCCACGGTATCCTCCTGGGACTAGTTGTAGCTCTGGGAGGCATTGTGTGGCATTGGGGAGGCATTGTGTGGCATTGGGGAGGATGCCAGTGTGGCTCCCCCAACAGCTTTCTGGGCCTGCGCATGACAGTCCCAGTGTTGCTCGGCCTGAGTAGATGCATGCAGTGCCCAGCTCAGGGCCATAGCATGCAGCAATACTGTCTGGGGCACCAGCGGTTGGGTCCAGGCAGGCTGCTGGAGGTGGTCTGGAAACAGCTGGAGTGGGACCTGGTGCCAGGCCTGGCAGCTTCCTGCAGTACCCAATGCAGCATGATGGCACAGGACAGGTAGGTGCTTGGTGATGGTGTACCTGGGCCCAGCACTGTGGTGTGAGCAGGCTATTGCTGCTGGCCTGTGGCCTCTGCTGCAACATGCAGTGGCCAGAGGCTGGCTGCAGGTGGCCCAGGGCCCCAGCGTCCCTGCCAGCCTTTAAGGGTCTGGGGCTGAGGCAGGCAAAGAGCTGTACTAGCCTTGGTGCAGGAGAAGCTCCCAACCCTGTGGTCCTGGGGATAGGTTTCAGGTAGCCCCCTGGGGCTGGGGCTGACCAGGAGCAAATTTGCTCATGGTCAGCATCCACACATGTGTTACTGTGCAGTAACTACTCAGGAGTTAATTTGCTACTTGTATTTACAGGTAGAAAATTAAGTCCTGAGTACAGCAGCATTTTGTGTAGCCATGCCTAGTGAGTATGTGAAATGTTAACTTAACTGCTGTAAAACGAAGTCCATATTCAAAGGGTGAAAGGTAGGGAAATTCCCTAATCTGTCTTGCTGATCTTCCAAAGAACAACTTTTAGGTTGGGAGAACACTCTAGTAGATGTTGATCCATTAAATTCATTTTTCATGGAAGTCATAAGAACATAAAAAAGTAGGGTTGGAAGGGACCTCACGAGGTCATTGGGCCCAGCTTCCTGCTCAGGAGAGGATCATTCTTGACTAAACAATCCCAGTCAAGAGCCTGTCTAATCTTCTCTTGAGAATTTCCAAGGGATGGAGATTTCACAACTTCTCTAGATAGCTTATCCAACGCTTGACCACCCTCATAGGCAGAACATTCCTCCTAATCTCCATTCTAAATGTCCCCTGCTGCAGTTTGAGGCTGTTGCTTTTCATCCTGTCTCCCCTACAGCCTCTTTATAATCACTCCTTCAGACAAGTGCTGTCAAATCCCCCCTTAGTCTTCTCTTCTCCAGAGTAAATAGTCCTAATTCCTTCAGCCTTTCCTCATAAATCATGCATCTCAAACCTCTAATCATTTTGTCTCTCTCTTCTGGATACTTTCTACTCTGTCCGCATCTTTCTTGAAGTGAGAGTTCCAAAACTGGACATAATACTCCAGGTTTCCTTGATTTGCAAGCAATGTTTCTGTTAATACAATTCAGAATACTGTTGTTTTTTTGCAGCAAGAGCACATTATTAGCTCATATTCAGCTTATGGTTCATTGCAACCCCCAGGTCCTTTTCTGCAGTACAGTAGCTTAGCTAGTCATTCCCAAGTCCAATTTTGTGCATCCAACTATTCTGTCCCAACTTTTTGCTTCTTCTGATTGAATCTCTTCTTCTCTTCTCTCTGATTGAATTTTGAACCGTTTTTTTTTTATTTATCTAGGTCAGTCTGGATTCTAGGCTAGCCCTTCCAAATATCTGCAACTCCACCCAACTTCATATTATCTACAAATTTGCTAAGCATGCACTTGATCCCATCATCTAGATCAGTGGTGCCCAACCTTTTTACCATATGGGCTTTAGGAGTGGTACAAGGTCCCTCTGTGAGCTGGATCTGGTTGCTGGTATTAATCCAGCCATGTGAAGTTGTGCAGCCTGACTTTGATCCATCTGCCTGGGGGCAAGGGCAGGGTGGAGCAGCCCCAATCCACACGCATGGGTGGGCATTGTAGAGTGGCCCTGATCTGGCTGTGCAGGCAATGAGAGGGGTAGGGGAAGTAGCCTGGTCTCATCTAGATGTTTGGGTGGCAAGTGTGATCCTGACTGCAATGGCTGGACAAAGCTGGACAGCATGTGGAGCTTCCACTGGTCCCCACTCCCAAGTTTTCTGACCCACTGGGGACCTCTGTGGGCCAGAATTGACCTGCAGGATGAAGGTTGACCAGCCCAGAACTAGATCGTTAATGAGAATGTTAAACGGTATTGGATCCGGAGCAGGCCCCTGGAGAACCCCACTTGATATCTCCTCCTAATTATACAATGAGCCATTGATGACTATTTTTTGAGCACCAGAGGCATCATGAGCTGCATATCATGTAATGGTCCATGGCCTCTTCTTTAGCCTACGTTTAGGCTTTTCTGTATAGTGCTAGCAAACAGTCTTTTCCCACGCTGCACGCCTGAAGAACCGAATTCCTTTCTGTCCTGTGTCCCCTCCACAGGAAACTCCTTTACCCACAAAAGCTCCACTATGGAGCCCATGTTGTGTGCAGGACCTTTATCACCATGAGATAAATTTTACTTTCTAGGAATGAGGAGTTTAAAGTATCTCTAACTGCTGTAATATTACAGAAAAATGCAGAGATGGGGCTACAGTTGGTTGAAAAGAATGAAATAAAAACTGCTATAGTGCTTTGGGTATTAACACTGTCAGTATTTCTCTGTATTTGCTATATTTGAATACCATTTTAATATACTAGTAAAGGGAAAAAGACTCATATTGCATGATTCTCCGGGGTTAGGTTAAATGGTAATTTATACCAAAATGATAATCAGAAAACATTTAGTAAGTTTCCATTTTTCAAAGCAATGTAAAAACTTTCTGTTTCACAGCAAGTGTACAGTAAATTATATATGTTGATTTAAAGAGATTCAGTTTTACTTGATTAATTTGCTAGAGATCGTTTAAGGTGTAAGCAAGGCATATATTTTCTTGTGAAACCAAATTGGTCTGACCCTTTGCTAATTTTACCTACAATTAGTTTGGTGTAATTATCACAGCATACAATTCAGTCTGCTTCCACAAAAAATTATTGTTCATGGGGTCATAAAACTCTTTAAAAATTGCTTAATGAACAACCGAACCATGGGTATGTCTTAGAAGATGAGAATTGCTATTAAATATGTAGTACATGAAGTTACAGTGTGTGTACAGTATACACAACAAGCTCTTTGTATAAAACAAACCCTGGAGGAAATGCTCCAATGTGGAAAAAATATGTGGTCATCTAATTAAAGACTGAGCTATAACACATGTGCATAATGCAGCTGAATTAAAATTGCTTTGGTATTTTTAATTTTAGCATTTCCTAGCTTTTAAGGATTTGCCTGCCTACACCACTTTATTGGTGGGTCGCAGCACTGAGGTCCCCAAGTGTGTCTGGCTTATATGCAACTCACCTAAGCTTGCAGGCGTGTTTCATGCCTGGCAGTACATCAGTGAGTACTCTCAGGTCTTCAGCTGCTGAGAAGCAGGTTGGGACAAATTCATTGGTGAACTTTCAATTTTGTAGTGTGCCTGTGGACTCAGGTGGGTATGGTGTGTTTGGGTCCCAGCACTGGGGTACCAAGCAGGGCAGGCAAAGCCTAGGTGCCTGACTTCAGTTCTTTGTCAAACATTAACCACTCAGACAGGTTCCCCATTTTGCATACCTGCCTTAGGCTGAATTGTTTAGGTACATTTCTTCTGAAATGATTACAGGTCACATCCCCTGAATTGTGGTGCACCCAACTTGCTTTCCATACTCCTGTATGTTTTACCTTCATTTTTTTGTGTAGTAAAATAGCTTATACTTCACTCAGAAGTATAGCTTACATTTCACTTCATACTAATGCATCCAGCAGCTCTCATGTCCTCATCCTATTTAGAAAGTTCGCCCAGATTAAAATTTCCAGATTCCTGAAACTGTACTTGTGTTCTCGCCAAAGTGCCCCCAAAATCTCCCCCCCCCGCCACTCCAAAATCTATAGCATTGGCCAGCTTGTCTGTCCTATATGGGTGCTTTACTCTGGGGGGCAATTAAAAAGGGTTTTCTGCACCTGACTCCATTACAAGAGCGAGAAGAAGGCAGGAGGGCTTTCCTTGTAGATCTGAATGGATGCAAAAACATGATCACTTTGTTTCACTGCATCATTTCTCAGAAAAAGATGGAGCAAAAATGACTGCCTCTTACATAGACACGTATTTATAAATGTTTATATAACCCTGTGTATGCAAAGCTCCTCCTTTTCATCCCTATGAGGATGATTTTTGCTAAAGGTGCATTGAATTGTATTTACCCTCCTGAGAGGCAGAGATTTTGGTAGATGAAACCACGTAAATTTGTGTTTATTTTCTGTCTATGCAATTATGGCTATATTGGAAAAAAATAGTTCCCAGACAGTCTGCAAATTATCTCCCCTGGGATATAAATAATGCTTAAAGCTACAGAGAATGTTTGCTATTTGTGTTTTTTACCCTAAGTACAGTAAATCTGTGTTTTATTATACATCCAGAATTAGAGAGGAATGGGGCATTACCCGTAGTCTGAGGGGATGTACGGGCATTACATTTAGATTGACCTAACTAAGGTTAAGTTGCTCTAAATGCCTGATTGTATAGGTGAGTTGAGAGCCTAAATTGACCAAAAAATGGCATGCTCAATCTAAGTTAGTTCACCTGAGTTGATGCACTAACTTAGTCTGAGGTCTATGAAGGGGTTTACTTGATCTTGCAAACACCTGTACGTCTTTGCTACCCAGTCCTGGGACTAGGAAAGCCCAGCCACTTTCCCTAGCTCTGGGACTATGCTATTTTCACCCTCCCCTTGACTGGGCATCCCTCCGCGGACCTGCCAACGCCCCTTCAGACCTCCTAGTTCCCTCTGATCGGTGCAGCTCCCAGGCACAACAGATGGCTGCACATAGTGCTCCTGGTGGTGATTAACTGCTGCACACACCACTCCTGGTCTACATTCACCAGTTACAGCAAGTGACTGTACACACCCCAGGGATTTTATCTAGCATCGAGATAATGATAAGTATTACTCTTCCACCCCTATTAATTCAATCCCTTTCCTACTTTTTAGTGGGATGAGATCTTCTCATTGTTTATTACTACCACACTGCAACAAGTACTATGCTTTTAGGCTGATTTGTAGCCTCCAAGTTGAGGCCACAAGGACTTTCACAAAATTTTATTAGCTCCCTCTAAGCTATAGGTGCAGTAGATGCTTTGGGTGGGAGATCCTAAAGCAGTCATTATTACCCTAACTCAGTAATGTTCACTCGGTCAACTCTGATGGGATTGAAAATCCCACCTTCATGAACTGTACTTATCTGTTTTATTATTTATCACAAAGCCTCCATGAAATGCCATCTTGCTTATGATACCTTAGCCCCTAGTTCCTTAGTAAGCTAGCACCATACATCTTGGTATTCTTCCAAACAGTAGTCTTTTTGAGACAGAATTATCTGCAACTTTAAACATTCACTGGTAACATTTTGGAGGTAATAGATGGACATTTTATTGGGATGAAGTCACCAGTTAAAAATAAATCAGGCTTATAATATTGTGAAGCCAATAGTCTATATAGACCACTTTGCCCATGAAACTGGAGCCACTCCCTCATAAGCAAGTCTATTAAAGAATGTCTGAATGATATTTATGGAAAACAAATGGCTGGATAGGCTTGGTTTCTGGAGTGGTTTCCATATAAGGATCCTAGCCATGCTGTAATAAGAGTGATAAAGGTGGGTAAGAGAACATGAAGACTAGGCCTTATTGATATCTTTATAGCAGAGATCTCGGAAGTTTAAACAAGCCTTATGAAGTTGGACACTTATGCTGATTTAGGGTAACAAGCATAACAGTTACACAATTAGAAGTATACTAAGGCCTGGATAGTTCATGAGAGTTTGGGAACCAGCTGGGGGTTATAGAAAGTTATGGGCAACAGCTGCACTGGCTTGCTGAGTTGATAGCTGTGGCTTGTATTTCAAAGATCCCCTTTTCTTTGCTCCGCTGTGTGGGATAGCTGATGTGCTCCAGCTGAGTGGGGAAGCTGTGCCTGTTGAAGCAACAGCTTTAGCAAATAGCTTGGTGGCTTGCCCTTCGCTCAGTTACCTACAATGAATGAATTGGTTCAGAAACACTTGGGTGTAAATGGTCCAGGTTCTACTGTACCATGATGTGTTATTTAAGAATCATGGTGGATGGCCATCAAAATGGTCAGCAATATAAATATACTGGTCTAACTAATATTCCTGACTTTGCTGCTTGTTTTCTCTGGCAGGTTATTATGAAAGTCAAACCGAGGGAAGTGTCGATCTGAGAGTATGCTTGATAATCGCTGTTGTTTTCTGTCTGACACATACTCATAATATATTCAATTGTGCTGATTTTAATTAATGCAATTGTTAATTATTTTCCTGTATCCCTTGTGCTTGTCGTTTTTTGGTTTTTCAGAATAATGCTGAATGATGCAGGCATTCAGAGATCTGTGGATAATAGTTTTTAACATTTTTATCATACAGGTATTTCTACAAAATATGCAGTATTTTTCTCAGTTCACTGGGGTAAGGAATAAATAAAAAGATAACTTGAAAATGTGATATAGCAGCCTATGCAGTTTGGGCCAGGTCCTCAGATGATGAAGATTAGCTTCGCTCCATTTTTAGTTTGTTAATTGTATCTGTTCTACCTTCAGTGTTGGAGCATGTTTTTTTTCTCCCTATTGATCAGGAATTTCCAATATTATCTACACAAAAGTTTTTTCTTGCTATTAACTATATGCCTGCAGGATTTGTACCCTATGTGGCAGGCTTGCATATTCACATTTTTCAGGGGTACTCTGTAGAACATCTTTTCAGAATTTGGTGTGAAAAACACTATAGAATAACTTATAGTTACATAAACAAATATGTGACTGACTATAGCAGAGCTGACCCTAGGGGTTTGCAGGGCCCGGGGTATATCGGCCTGTGCAGGGGGGTGGTAAGTGGCTGCAGCATGGAGCAGGGACGGGGGGGCAGAAGGCGAACAGCTGGAGTGCGAAGCTGCTGGTGTGCGGTAGCTGCAAGGAGTGGTGGCACCCTTGGTATGTGCCAATGACGCTGTCTACGGGGCCTGTACAGCACTGTCTGCGGGGCTCCCCCAAAACATGGGGTCTGGGGCGGTCGCCCTGATTTGCCCCCTCCACAAGGGACGGCTCTGGATTACAGTCAAGTGTGGCATGAGTTTAATATTGGCTATGTTCTATATTATGAAATGATGGTGAAGACCTGTTCCAATTGATATTAATCACAATGCTATAATGAGTTTCACTGGAAACAAGATTTCACAACAGGGCCTGAATTTCAAGATTTTCTGTATCTAATTTTGCAAGCTACTTTTACCTCCCAGAAGTGACCTCCATGTCTTTTTGATATTGTATATTGAGGTCTACGGGAATTTGATCCAAACATTTAAAGATGGATTTTTACTATTTTTAAAGCACAGTAAGTTAGAAGTAGCTCAACTTTTTATCCCACTTCATAATGTGGGTTTAATTTCTCCGTGTGTACCTGAAGTGGAAGGAAGTATGATTCAAACTATGTAAATACAGATAAAGCTTATATAACAGTGCAGTCACTTTTTATTATGTAGACCTATTATCTTCCGAAAGAATACTTTTTATAATATATTGTATAATTGCATATGTAAATGGGGGGGTATATATTTATGTACATATATAAATAAAATATATGTTTACCGTATATGCAGACACAGATGCACACATACTACGAAATAAATGGTATGATAGTAAACTTAAATGTTGTAAATAACAGAAACAGAAACAAGATAAAAAACAAAATGAAAAAATAATTAAAACAATAACTATTCCATTCATTCTGAACATATCACACAAGATTGCATTAGGAAAAACCATAAAAAATGTGCTTTTAATCTGATAGTAAAAAAAACCAATAAAATAAAAATGAGATCCATTAATGAAAATAATGGATCTTATCCAAACTAGTTAAACACTTAGCTTATATGATTTTGTTTCCAATTGGTGATGTAGTAGTCTTAGTTACATACTGTGGTTGTTATAGTGCAATTAGTACCAGTCATTGCACAGTGTTACCATTTTAAAAACAACAACAAAAAAAAGAACAGGTCTATAGAGGAGACATTTGCCTTACCAAACTATAATTGCAGTGCTGCATGAAAAATTTCAGACTTCAAACAGGGAAACTGTTACTAGGAAGGGACTGAATCACACTTGCCTTTCTGGAAGAAGAAATCGAGGCTGAGAGTGGGTTAAAAAGGGAAGATGAGGAATAGATCTCTGACAAAGTGTTTTAAATTATAAAGGATTCAGGTGTTTGGAATATTAAATCCTAGGGAGATGGATAGGTGAGATGATTGTATTGCTTTGACGGACATCACTTTTTCACAAAATTACCTACTTGCCACACAAATTGGGCTTCTCTTTACTCCTAGGGTTACAATTATTTAATCAGAAATAAAGAATTGTGAAACTGAGATGAAAGAGTTGTTTACGCTATTTAATCAAATCCACATTTTAAGTGTCCTGTCTGAATAGATTCTTGGTTTTCCTTGAGTCTTTGTCATGTGTTGTCAAGGAACAAATACAGGACAACTTGAGAGGTGTAGATGTGATTATAAGCATGTATTAAATTGCATGGATATGTGATTAATTCATTAAAAATCACAAGTCACAAATTAATTCATCACATGGCTCTCTAATTTTTCACATGGCTTTCATCTTCCTATAAATGGTGGCTATATGAAAAATTGGAGAGGCATGTGATAAATTGCAGGCCCATGTGATAAATGAACTTATCATGAACCTTTGGCAGCTTTACCTGCCTTCTGCCCACTAATCCATCTCTCCTGGGACTTATTTTAATGTTCCAAACTCTTGAGCAGATTTAATCAATCACCAAAGTTTTAAAATCAGCCTGTCCCAGAGATGTTTCCTCCTCTTGCCGCCAAATGTAGGATTACTAGGTGAAGGTCCAAAAAGACAAGCTTCAGTCCTGTGCCATTGACAAAAAAGAGATTTCTGTATTTAGGTGTGATATTCATCTGCTGCCTCTTCTTTGTGCACTACTAGAAATGGGGACTTTCCAACATTGGAGTAGGGCAATTCCCAGTGGATGCAGGAGCTTCTTCTTCAGTCACTAGTTGCATATATGCAGTGACTGAGGCATCGCTGATGTGTACATTGTTTCCCACAATTACTATAGTGTTGGAAATTCTTCTTTTCAGGCTGGAGTTCCTATAGGAATTACCTGTTTGGGTTTTTAGTATAATTAAAAAAAATACCTTTCCACTTTTTTTGGGAAATAATAGTTTCTGATACCAGATTGTGATACCAGGGAAATATAGATTTCTATCTGGGCAAAGATGGCTTCAGCAAATACTACATGTAAAAAGATAATCTTTCATGCAAGTAAAGTTTATAAGAACAAACTCTACAAAATGGAGAGAGTAACTTTTATGAAGAAAGTCTATGCCTTGCTTGGTGAATAGGTCCCTATGCTACCATAATAATGCCCAATTCTACTACTACAAACACTTATTTGTTCAAAGTGAATATTAACATTGTAATTTACTACCTAATTACAATTTTATAGTAATAACTGAAAATGTGGTATTAAAATCCTTGCATGCCTTGCTTCTTGCTATTTGACTATTGTTAGTAGTGTGGTCTGTGATTTTGTCAATATACTGGCATTACAGTGGAGATTTCTTTAAAAACATTAACCTTGCTACTAGAACTGTTTTTCACATCCTTCCTAAGTTTATTATTTTCCATAATTTTTGTAAAGATATCTTAAAGGGACAGATCTTACTCCCACTGAAGCTGATGAATAAACTTCCATTCATTTCAATAGAATAGGAATTAAAACCTGTGAACAACCAGTACGTACAGCTGGTCTTGTATAAAAGGCACCATGCACTGTATTCCTTTAGGAAGGCTTTATAACGTTGTATCACTTTTTAAAAAGATTGCTGTTCTTATCAGTTAATTTTAACAATATTTTCTTGAAGCTACATAATTAAAAGGAAAAACAATGCAATACTGATTTTTCAGAAATAAGGTACTACTCAAATTTCTTTTCTTTATAGTGAAAAATGACTGATGAAGATATTGATTTTGCGGTTTGGGGTTTTTTTTTGCTCATTCTGCAAAAAAAGAAAGTTTACTGTTTATACCATTGCAGTCCTACATTTTCTTCTTTTAAAAAAATTAAAATCCTAAACCTCATTTCACTTGGAAGAGAGGATTTCCACGGGATTTAAATTCTATTGGTCTCCTGCTACCTGGAGCTGATACAGTTGTTGCAATATTGAATTATGTCAAATACAGTGGCTACCAAAAAAACAGTCACCGTTTAGTATTTAGTTGCTATATAATGGCATTAAAAACTGAGAAACAACAGGGGTTTAGGTAGAGGAAAATACTCAGGCATCTCAGTGTTGCAAGGTAACTGTAGATAGAGAAATTCAGTAGCAAGCATTTCAAATTATACTAAAAATATGCTTTAGGTAAGAGAAATAGAGCTCAAATAAAGAGCGACCAATTGGATTTCTGTGCACACATGTATAAAGAAAGTATCTGCGCATGTGCTTACGTATGTGTAGAAAATACATGATGTTGTGGGTCTGAGATGACGTTTATCTTTGCTAAGAAGCAGAAATCACAACTGTGCTACTTACAAGTTAACTTCCTCACTCATGAAGATAAAAATTGTATCAGCCCTAAACTGTCATTTATTCTGTCTGCATACAATACATGCTATTGTGAGATACACTAGTTATCTTGGCTGTATGAAAAGAGCACAATGATTGCTGAGTGGTGAAGCCTAAAGTGAAATCAGCCTATCTTGCTGGTTAAGGATAAACACCGTATCAACAGTCCATTGTGCATTCTGTTTATAGGACATTTTCAGCATTTGTTCATTTTATCAATAAGATTCAAATTGAAAATTCCCTGAGACAGCCAAGTACATGTGATTTGTATGCACTTACCCTCAGAAATCTTTTTCATTGGTCTCACTCCTGAGGGAGGGGAGAAGAAGAGAGGTGTGACCATTGTTCCTGACCTTTTGGTTGTCATTTATGTGTTACATGACAGAATGAAAAGATCCAGAGTTCAGGGAAGAAAGCAAGTGGTGGCTGGGGAATGGATGATATTTCATTGATTTTGTTTCTTTGTTAAATTGATTGTTTTCTTGTAAAGGAAATGGGGTAACCATATAGCATTTTTTGTTGTTATTAGTTGATTGTATTTGTTTTACTGTGTCATTTTGCTGGCTAAGTTTTTGTTGGCATGGAACTTTGCAATCCTAAGTAGCGGTTAGCTGCACATAGTACAAGTCAAGCTGTGCTTATGCAAAAATGGCTTAGACTATCTCAATTCTGGAATAACCTCAGTGCAGAGCAGATTCCTTTGCATTGTATAAGAGCAGCTTAATGACAACCCCAGTTTACAGTATTTATCACAGTGATGCAATTTTGGCCCTTCCTGCAGGTCATCTCATAGGGACATGGAAAATACCAGTGAGTTTCAAGTCAGTTTTAGGAAATAAAGTGATTATTTCATAAACTGCACACTATATCCTAGAGAAAACTGTACTTACCTGCAACCCTGAGACTGAATTCTCATCCAGCTCTTCCACTATCTGAGATTAATGTTTCTGGGCTATTCATAATCTTTATTATCATAGGTTATTATCATAATGTTGTCTACGTTAGGGGAGGGGAGATTGCTGTTGATCACCTGTTTCAAAGTTAAGGTAACTGAGTGCTTGCCCAAATCGTATCAGATAGAACTGAAACAGAGTCCAGTTTTCTAACATAAGAAGCAAATTGTACCCATATTGTTGCATGGTTTCTTAATGGGAACGTGGCATATGAGGGGTTTAATGCATTTAACAGAGCCAGACGGTACTATAAGAGCTGTCTCCCAAGCACATGGGATGACTCCCTGTATAGAATAAAGCATAATAGCATTTCCACTCCCCAGTCCCATAGTTGTTCTGAAGGCTGAGGTGTCAGGAGAGAGTGTTTTAAATGGATAGCAACATATGGAAGATTTGGCAAGAAAGGCCCAGGTTGTGAAGATTTTAAAAAATCATGAATGCTTATGGGGGGAAGGTACATGCCCTGGGTCACTGTTAATATGCTATAGAGCCTTTCACTTGCAAACCTTCAGTTTGAATCCTTCCCGGTTCCTCATGAATTGAAATGTGCTGCCTTCTAAGAGTGGAGATATATTCACAGTCCCAGTTCCAGCTTTCATATCACAGTCTGACTATGTGCTCTGACAATCTCTGTGTTTTAACTGCAGAATGAACTTGACTTCCACGCATCTGAGTTAATATCTATCAGATGATTAGTTGTGCTACCTGAAGTTGTAGCCTGTACCCCCTGATGGGGAGGCCTGCTCAAGTTAAAAGCATCGCTGTGGGGGTGAGATATGAGTTAGGAATGACATTTGAGTCAACTTTGCCATGAAGAGAAGCCCAGTGTACAGTGCTTCATACAGTGAGGCATCATCTGGTGTGGTTTCTCTAGTAAGAGCTCCTATGAGAGGGATCAAACCTGTCTTATTTGTGAGAACTAGGAAAACTGTTATTGCCACATATACAAGGAAAGAAGGAAGGATCCATTAAACAGAATTCCTTAGGTTACCTGTACCAATCTTATTTTGGGAGGGGTATATGCATAATAATCTTCACACTTCTAGGATTGGTAACAATGAATTTAATTCAGTTACCAAAACTGTCAAGTGTTGAAGCTGCCGCAGAGGATTGGTGTAGCATGGGGATAGCCTGGTCACTTCCCACTTTTCCTGCTATACAAGCAGTGGGGAGTGGGAGTGACGTGACAGCCCTACATTAGCTTTTCACTACTGAGGAATAACTCTTCATTGTGGTGATCATTCTTTAGCCAGTTTCATTGGCTTTGGGGATATATTCTTCAACACAGTAGTTGAATAAAAGCATGCCACTCTGGAAACTGGTGCTTTTGGGCATTTTTACATGTGCTCCAAGGTGGATGGTGCTTCTAATTAAAGCACCTCCCACATCTCGTGTATCAGCATCCCCATGCTTCAAAATGGCAGCAGGGACGCTTTAACAGAAGCTCATTAAATGAGCACACTCCACCAGATTCGATTAATTGAGTCTGCTCCGACACACTGTACTTACAGCACATTGGAGCAGCCCCCTGCGTGTATACGGGCACCCTTTAATTTGAAGCAGTGTGCATATGCCTGGAACCTTTTTATTTTCCTTCATGTCAAAGAGAATTGTTTGGTTGTGTGCCAAAATGAGACAAAAAACAAATGGAAAATAATTGAAATTTCTCTCAGATCAGAAAAACCTACAGTTCCGCCTATTCCAAACTTACAGGTTTCAAAGAAGAAATTTGAAGAGGTTTCTTTAAACTCTCTTTTTCAGTATACCTGTCTTTGTGTTCAAGTCATGTTCAACTGTAATATTTACTATTAATTTATAATGATTGTGCCGGAGTGGGGTACTGGACAGGACTAGGAATGTGGTCTGGGTTTTGTTTGTAGCTCTGTATGCTATGATCTTGGTAAGTCAAATAACCTCCTTGTGCCTCAACTTCCTCATTTTCCTATAAAATGGGATAAAATTATTATTTTGCTTTACAAGTGATACTGTATGCACAGTTAAATTTTAAACCTTTGTCAGCCTTAGAATGGAGTACATTCAGATAGTAATGCTATGCAACAGAAATGCAGTAGTATTATTTATTAATAAAACACAAACTATATCGAGAATAGCTATATAAGCAAACTGCTATACATGTAAAAGTAAGAATAACCAACAGCATGCTGCAAACAACATGGTATTTTTATACAATCAATATATGTGTGTATATATATTTTCATATATACCATGAAAATAGGTCTTTTGTTCTTTGTCTTCCAGCCTAAAACGGCCAGTTTTAAAATGTCTTGTTTTTATTAGAATGTGAAATATTTGTATGCTAGTTTATTCTCTTTGTACTTTTTCTTCTTTGCCCACAAAGTTTCCTTCCTAATTTGATGTCTGCTGTCACGCAATACAGCTTGACAATCTCTGCTGCTTTATTCTATTTTTCGTACTCATAGCAAACTAAAATTAATACCGATATTAGAAACATTTATTTACAATACAAGATAAAGAAAAGCTTATGCCTAGGTCACATTTCACCTAGATCATTAGGAGGCTTTATAGTTTCAGGAGATTAGATCCTGTATGAGAACAGACCAGGTTTCTTTAAGTGCTCTGAGACATGGGCAACTGAGCATCTGTGTAGCCTGACAGATGTAGGCTAGCAGCACTATCAATGAAGACAGATACAGGTTGCATTGCAATAGGCAAGCAGCTTGAGGGACATTCAGCAGGATTTTCAAGGAACAGCAACGATTCTTCAATATTAGTAGAAGATGATTCATTAACAATAACAAAACTGAGTCAAGCCACTGAGCTACACACAGACACTGGGACACTGAGTCTTTAGGGAAGTATTATTCAGAAATTAGAAGAGAGTCACACGGAGAGTCTCCTCTGTAAATTTAAAGTCTGAGTGTCTGCTGAAAATCTTGTTGTTTGGGGGAATATGGGATTCTGATATAAGGGAAAAGTTTCACTACTTATCATCCATCAAAAGGTCTTTGTTTCTATGAAAATAATGCTAAGGCAGCTGCAGTCATTAGAGAGACATCATAATTTTGCTTGTAAGTTCTTATCTTCTGTCAAAAGTATTTTGTCACAGGATAGAGATGGCCAATTCCACTGCCAAAAAGCCACTTTGCAAGATTGACAAGAGAGATTAAAGAGGATACAGAAATTTGGAAGAAGTTCTTTTAACCTTTTAATGTGGTGCCATCTTGGCAGCAGCAAACCTCATGGTGGGATTAGTTAGAGACCAAACATTTCTGGAATTGCTCTCTTTTTTGTCTCTCTTTCCATTTGGGGGTATCAATTAACAACAGTTTCACTATGGCAGTAAAGCAGGAGAGGAGACAGTAAATAAGCAGCAAGCAAAATTAAAAACAGTAATGAGCCTTATGAATACAGGGTGTTATAAGGCTTGAAACACATTTAGTTTAGAGCTAAGCATGTTCTGGGAAAACATAATGACATTGTGGATGTATTGTCTCATTTTACATTGCAGAGATTCCATTTATTGGCCCTGGAGGCTGACAAGGAACCAACACCTGTGCCCAAATGTTTTTAGAACCTTGGCAACGGAAGGCATGTTCATTATGCAAGAGCGCGGTAGTTCCAAGTGTGCTTAAGGCATAGAAGAATAGCAGACTTTTCACTTGCAAGAAGAAAAACAGGTTAAAGAGCAGGACAACTGGCATAATAGAGTTATTAGTGTGAACAACCTTGACGAAACTTCTGACTACTTGGAGTGCACATTACTAGTGGAAATCGTGTTTTTTTGGTAAGCTTGTTTGGTGACCTAAAAATCGATGTTGGTGATCACATCAGAATTGGGAAATCTCAAGAAAGAAGCTCATTTTCTCTCAGCAGGTCAGTTAATATGCCAAGATTGATGATCTCTTTTGAATGACAGAGTCCCTGTCTACCAGCAGCACCTCCTATTTTGGGACAAGAAATGCGTGATTTCTCTTGGTTGCTGATTAACGCTTAATGGAGACCATTATAGTAGTGAAGATGCATGTTGTTCTAAGGAATGTGTATGATACCTTTGAAGAATCATAAGATAGGTGGTAAGAGAATGCTTGAATAAGAGAACTTACGCATATTTGTGGATGACACAAAGTTGGGAGGAGTTAGAGGGGCAGGACTAAGATCCAGAATGACCTGGATAGAGTGGAAAAATGATCCACAATCAATGAGATGAGATTCAGTAGGGATAAGTGCAAAGTTCTGCACTTAGACTAATTCCATGAACAACTACAGACTGGGGATGACTGGCTAGGTTGCACTACTGCAGTGAAGGACCTGGAGGTTACAGTAAACCATAAGGTGCATATTGGTGGTGTGCAAAGTGAGCTGTATTTAATTTGGCTTCTGCCCAATTTGGGAGACAGTGATCAGTTTGTTGATTCAGATCACTGTCCCATTTCGATTTGGCAGAATCTGAAGATTTGATTCTGATTTGGAGAATCGGAGATTCAGCATAGACACATCTTTAAATGCTTTTTCTACATACCTCAAGGTACCATGCGGCTCATGAATGCTGCGATGATGGGGTGGATGGAGTGTCCCACAGGAGCGCGTCTCTCCCCCCGGCCCCTGCGTGCTTGGCGGTGGACTTGGAAGTGGTTCTAAAAAGTACTTCTGGTCCACTTCTGGCTCTGCTGATGAGTGTATGAGGGACAACCCCCTGTGCCCCCCCAGTTTGGCAATTGGCTACAGGGGGACCCTGGGTGCCCCCTAGACCCAGGAGGCACCAGTTGCTGAGCCAGGGGATGGGGGAGTCCCCCATGCACTCCACGGTGGACCCAGAAGTGGACCGGAAATGCTTCTGGTCCACTTCCAGGTCCACCACTCAGTGCACTGGGACCCCTCCCCCCCACTCCCATGTGAAGCTCCATCTCCCCCAGCATCTCAGTGTTAACGAGCTTCCTGGTACCTTGAGGTATGCAGAAAAACATATAAAGCTGTGCCTATGCCCAAATCGTTGAATCTCTCTGAATCAATTTGGAGGGTTTCGATGTGATTCAGGGAGATTGAAGGGTCTCCTGTTTTGATTTGGATTCAGAAATTTGGCTGCCGAATTGGGCCAAATCTCTGCTGAATTGAATTGGCGACCGAAGCTTTGCATAGCCTTGGTGCATATGAGCAACATACTTTGTTTCAAATAAACCCAACAGCATACTGAGTTGTATTAATTGGAGTGTAACTTGCAAATCAAGAGAAGCAGTTCTTTTACTATTCAACACTTGTGAGGTCTTACCTGCAGTCCTGTGTCCAGTTATGAGCCCCATATTTTAAGAAGTATATGGACAGTTTGGAAAGAACCAGACAAAAATGTTTAGAGGATTGGGAAACAAGACTTATGAAGAAATGCTGAAAGAATCAGAATTATTTAGTCTGGAGAAGAGAAGACTGAGGAGAGATTTAATGACAGTTTTCAAAGGCAATTACAGAAAGAATGGATATGGGCTTTTCTCTGTGGTCATAGGGGACACAACTAGGAGCAATGGACTCAAGCTGTAGCAGAGGAAATTTAGGTTGGAAATTAGGAGGAACTTTCTATGAGAGTTATCAAACACTGGAACAGGCCACCTAGAGAAGTTGTGGTATTTCCATCCTTGGAAGTTTTCAAGAGCAGGTTGGACAGATGATTTAGTCAGGGAAGCTTCTGCTTGAGGAAGGGCTGGACTAGATGACCTTGCCCTTCCAGTCTTACTTTCCTATGATTCGATGTAAGATGAAATGCTTGCAGATTCTCTAGGGTTTGATGAGGAGGGCAGTGTTCTATCAATGGGTCCAGCTACACGAGATGTTTACTGAAGAGCAGACTAATTAGCTCTGCAGTAAACATCTCAGCATCTACACATGCAGGGCTTAAATTAGGCTGGAGTAAACTAATAACCTGTGCAGCAGGGTAGTTCTTATAAATACAGTACTTTTTACTCTGCAGCACTACATGTGTTGATGCTGCTGCTGCTGGCTGGGGCACAAGGGTGCTTCAGTGCGGGGGCTGCCTGTGAGCTAGATCCACACTGGAACAACTTTGGGCCCCAGCCAGCCGCTCTGCAGCACATTGAGCGACATGGGGACTAACCCCTTCCGTCCCCTGGCCTCCTTCCAGCCAGGGCTGCTGCTCTGACCCAGCTCAATGTGCTGCAGTTTCAAGTGCACATGGTCCGGAGCAATAAGCTCTGGCACGATATGCACTGGGGTTTATTGCATTGCATTAATATGCGTGTGTAGACATGCCCAGTATGTCAAAGGGTGATTACTATAACAAAATATCAATTATTTTTCTTAAGATGGCAACAATATGTATATCCTCATATGAATACATTTGTCTGCAAAATCAGTGTTGTAGTCAGATAAGTGGTTAGCTGTGTTGACCTAAAGTCAGGTAGGTGGGGTGACACCTTACAGACTAACTTACTCACAGGGGCAACACACTGCTTCATTTGATACTATCAACTGCAGTCACTGTGTGGCCACAGATATGCTAACAGTAGAATCCTATAAAGAGACAGCAGATGAACTTCATTTTTTAATTGGACAGGAAGGTTTTGTGAATAATCCGGTATTTTAGTATTGCTCAGAGGTAATTGGGATATTTTGTTTCTAATTTGGCTGTCCAAGAGGCATTAGTGAGGATCAGATTGTCTCATTTGTCCTATCCTGTAACTTGCTAATTCTCAGATATCATGCCATCAAAGCCATTTCCAATCACCGCTGTAGATAGAAAACGCTGGTTGTAAAACAGTGAGGTCAAACATAACACAATGAAGAAAACACATCAGGTCATCTGGGTGTCTTTGTGCAGGAGGAAATGATTTGGAGTATTGGAAGCTTGAACTGATAATCTCAGTAAAAAAAAAAGGATTTACCTTTTTTGAGACATGCTTCCAGATGCCAAGATCACTTGGTCCGTGCTACTATCCAGATGAGTTTGGAAGTATGCCAGATAACAAAAGGCAGTTGATAACACCAGAAAGGTGGTATATCAAAAAATAGCTAACTTTTGCAAATTTGAAGAAGTAGAGGTTACACAGAGATAGGTCAAACCGCTCCAGAAAAAAATTTAGCATTTTATGGTAACAGAATCTCTGTATAAGAGCCTGTGAACTTTGATATTAAGGGGCACCCAAAAGGTTGTGTGCTTTTCTGAATATAAGAATAGGAATAAAAATTTGGAGGCCCTTATGCAGTGAATAGTCTATAAATGAGAACACAACTGAAAACAACACGGGATTATTCATGCAGGGTTAAGCTTTGCAGGATTGATTCTATATTGAACACGACCAGAATCACTGAAAAAAGAGAATTTACTTTTGTAGTGTACACTGTGTCCTGCTATGTAAACTAGAGTGCATTTACCATTGGCAAAGAGGTTGGTGGTAATGAGCTTGAGTTAAATGCTATCTTGTACTTCTGTACAATACACAAGATACAACTGGTATATCAGAGGTCATTTGCAAGATGCTTCTCGTATTGAGCTGTGTAACCTCTCCCCTGTGAGTGAGCCTTGACATATTCCTTGCTAGAAACCTTGTGAACAAGCATTATTGTCCTCTGGAGCACTGATGGACGTGGGGGCGGGAGGGGGAGAGAATAATAAGAACTTTCTACAGGCTGAAAGTAGAACCTCTTTCTCTTGGAATGGCACGGATCTAGAAGTTGTGATCTTAACCTAGCAAATTAACACATTAACATCCTCCCACCTCCTTCCTACTTGTTTCTGTATCTAACTAGCACTAGTATCCAGTGATATATGCAACTTCTATCTTTGGCTATTGCCATTGATGTCTCCTCCCTTTGTTGTCAGTGAAGGTAGACTGATTCAACAATATATTTAAGCAGAGGCTTAGCTTCAGGAATAATAATAATACCGTTAGTTTCCAAAGGACTACTTGCATGCTAAGAGTTATGCATGTGCCAAATTATCTTGCTGAATTGTGGTCTAAAGTGTAACAAAATATAGCCATTACTGATTGCAAAGTCCTTTGAAATCAGTGTAAAAGCTCCCATTGTCTTCAATGGACTTTTGATCAAGCCCACTGAAAAAAGGTTTGATTGCTTAGTATAACAGTAGTAAATGAAAAGATCCTGAACAAATGGTTGCACAATGGGAAATTAATGCTAATAAACAGCAATTCACACCTGTTAACTATTGTAAATAGACTAGCAGTCAGCATAGATGGTGTGCCATGGGCTTTCCACAACTGCGTGTGCCATTAATCCATCAATTGTTCTCTGGCAAGCAAACCAATTAAGTAGGCATATTTTGTATTATTAAGCCCAGAAAGCTACATTAAAAGAACATTATTAAAGTTGCTAAGTTGCAAACTCAAAAGTTAGAAAATACCAAAATGAAAGTTGCAACCTTGATTTATCTCCTTTATATGATAGCATTTTTGGCTACATGATCACATTTTTTTTCCTGTAAGACCATGCCTCATTCAGCGCACAGGATGGGCAGTGTTCAGCTCATATATACAAAATATTAAATATTTTGCTTTCTCGTCATTATTTAAAGCCTGATTGTAGGCCTTCAGTGTATTTACACCTTGCTCTGAAGACATTATTAGGAAGCACCTGTGAGTGATCTGTGAAAAATTTTTAGTCACTTGCCTAGCATCAAGTAGGACTTCTACAGCCAAGGCAGCAAAAGAATCTAGGAGGCCAGGGTAGCCTTCAACTAACTTAACAATGAAATCATCTTTTTGCCTTAATGCACTTGCCTCCCTCATTCATTTCTGACTTAACAACTTCTGCTACAGATCAGGTAGGGTTCCTATAGCCAGCAGTCTTTTTCACAAAACATACCTGGTCCACTCTGTGCCCTGAATGGGGAAGGGGATCTGGGAGTGGGGTGGGGAATGTATGTGATCATGTAAGTAAAGATGGTAAAATAAGGCATACATGTAACTTAAGTGGGTAAGCTAAAGTTGCATAGCTAAACTCAATTCTCACTTCTCCTAACAGTTGCATACTTGATTTTGCAACCTAAATTCTGTTCCTTTAACAACTTTTTGTGTGTGTGTGTAATTTTGGAAAACCATGCCAAAGCCCAGAAGATCCACTGTCTTGTGGGTGATTTATTAGTGGGGTCAGATCCACCATGCAACCTTCTATCACTTGATCTAAGGGGAGCTGCAAGTTGCAGGAGAGAATTGCATTCTCTGTGGAGCAGGGGAATGACGCACAGATTTTGCCAGTAGGTTTCATAGGTAACTGCTGACATCTGAACAATGCTGAGATTCTGGAATCTTGGCTCTGCAGAGCATCATTGGGCATAAAGACTCTTCTGCTTCTCTTCCTCAAGCTTGACCAATTCCTCTCTGTCCCTCCCAAATTGTTGTGGTCTTAGTCTCCTTCCTGGATGGCTCCTTATCCCAGTCCCTTTATCCCCTCTTGTCCAGCTTTCTCTTTTCCTTCCCTTCTCCCTGTCCCCTTCTCCCTGCAAAAGAACCTGTTTCCCAGTCCCATTCTTATAGGACATGAGAACCCTTGCTTTTCTGAAGTGCATCATCTATTTTGTTAGGCAAACCCAGTGATCAAAATTTGAAGTACACATTTGGATAGATATTGATATTTGAAAAAAGGCATAATATTAATCGTGAAGGTGTTATACAAAATGGCAGGATTTTGACTTAATTTTCAACATACCAATCTGAAGCATCTGTTAAGGAGGAGACGACAGTGATGACTGGGATAATATGTTTTTATATAGTGCTTCCGCATTAATTCAATGCTTGTTACATGATTTAGCCCAAACTTTTCAAAATTCTAAATGAGCAAGAAAGACTTTGAACACATTATTTTTAACTACATGTATTAACCTATTTTCCAAATTTGATACCAGAGTTCCAAGTAGGGACTGATCGTTCCTAGTGTCTGAACTGAATTAGGCCAGATCTTACTGATTATTTATTAGCCATCCATTGCCAGTTTGCAACTTTTTGTATTGCCCCCCCCCATTTATTCAGTTGTATTTACATTTTTTTGAGATCACTAGTGTAGTGGAGGATCTGATTGAATTTTTCTACTACTCATATTCATTACAACTTTCCCACTGCTATTAAATGGATCAACATTACAACTCAAAATGAAACAGCCAGAAATCTTGGGCTTGAACTCTAACTGAGGAATCTTGTTCCTTGGGTCTAATAAATCTGAACATCCTACAAAAGTGATTGGATTCAGGGGGTGGGTTGCTTCAGTGGAGACCTTCGAAATATGTACAGACAAGAAGTCACAGTGCAGGGAGTGGTGAAAGTTGTCCACAGTGAGCAAACATGAAAAATTCCATGTGTTGCGCTTGCAGCTGATACTGAGCTTAACCTGGAGGGATAAAAGGAGAGGCAGATAGAGATGACAAGCTCACACTGGGTGATTCAGATAAAATAGCTTAATTATCAAGAGAAAGAGAGCAAAACAGGAGGTGATACACAATTAAAATGGTGTTAGACTGTGTGTCCTGGTCTTTGAGCCTTTTAAAAATAAAATTTATTTCTCTGTATTGTCCTCTCTCTGCAGACCTCAGAGGCATTTCTTAGTCGTAGCTCCATATTTAGACAGCCTACTTATCATTATTCATCTAAGTCATCAAAATTTTAAAAAGGACTAAAACCCTGATGTGTTATAAATAAAATATGGAATAGAGGACAGTGATAGAATACAAGTACGCTGTGTTTGATGGACTTATATTCCACTAGTTGTCCCCTTCACAAGGCATTTGGGCTGCATTCCCCTTCTTGTTTTCTTATTGCTTTCATGTTATTAACAAAAAATAGAATATGATCTGTAGCTCAGCTGAAATATTGTAGGCAGAGTACTATAGCATATCCACTCCCATTTCATTCAGTATTCATATACTTTATATTTTTTCAGCTGTACTTGCCCTGTACCTTGGCTTTTATTGCAGTAAATTAGTTCTGTTAGAATTTCCCCTTTTTGCTCACATATTTTTAGCTTAGCTCTATATTTTAACTGAAAGGTATTACTTCTAGGGATGACATCATGATTGACCACTAACATGGTCCAGCATCTGAAGACAAGCAAATGTCTCTTTGGAGTAGTTTTCCTTTCCCCTGGTTTTATAGTTATGGTTTATTTCTCTGAGTTTTGAGCCCAGCTTAATTTTTATTTGTTCTACAGAATCCCAGACACTATCATGGGATGGGTCCTTTATATATAAACAAATAAATTCCAATATATACTTGCTTTTAGCGGATTGCTTAGCACATCTGTTTTCCAGAGGTACTAGTACCTTCACAAGCTGCATAAGATCTCTCTAGTTGCATAGGATTAAGGGAGAATATCATATTTTAACATGTACAGGGTTTCCTATTAAAAAGTAATCATTTACTAACAGTTACCATGCTCTGGCATATCAGATGCTCCAGTGTGTTTCAATGCTTGGAATACAGAAGAACTGCCATATTTCAGATACAAAGGGGCATGGTACCTAGTGTTAATTCTTGACTCTTTCATGCTGAAAACTGTGATGTACTCCAAACACTTTAAAATTGCTTCATTTTCAATACCTGCAACAGTAATGTATACATGCTCCTGGAAACAATGACATCTTTCTGTATTACATGGGTTCTTGTAGAGATGAGATAAGTGTGCAAAACATAGTTCAACAGTCAGGCGACTTGGTTGCAGTTAGCTGAACTGTGTATGTGTAACTGAGTAACATTTGCCCCTTTGCATTTAGTGCATAAAACAAGGAGAATAGCCTCTGATTCACTTGCTGTTGTTTACAACACAGCACATTACAGTAGTGTCAAACCCCATTTTTCTGGACACTGTAAATTCAGGCCACTGTGTCCATTGTTTTTGCCGCTAATTCTAGAATGCCGAGTTTTTGTTTTCAGTGGTGCTTTGTAAGGGCTCCATAATTTCTGTTAGTTTTGAACGTTTTTCTTACAGGATATACCCATGACCTTGTTTTCTGTATTTGTTTGTGTAGTCTAGGCCTGAAATGAAGACTCATCTGTTTCTGACATTCTTGTTGACAGCTTTGGTTATAAAGCGTAGGGTGCACCAGTATTAATTGAAGAGGAGACATGAAGTTAAAAAAAAATAGGACTGCTTGTGCACATCTATGCACCACAAGAAATGTTGGTATCAGTATAGTGACTCATGTCCACATTTGCATGATACAGATGTTGATACCATCATGAGATAGCACTGGTAGCAAGGACTAAAATCACAAAGATAAATTGCATGTTACAGTGTGTACATGTGCCAGAGCCAAACTACTTAGTAGAATCTGGCCAGTGGGGAAGAACGAGGCAGTAACAAATGGATCCTCAAAAGCTAGTCTGGTGAATGGGGAACTGCCTAAGATAGCCAATAGAAAATATGAAAGATGGAGGTGTATCTTTAAACCTTGTGCCTTTCTGGCACTTATAAGCCTAACTCTTGGCCTCCTTCTTCATAGGATGACTCGAACCCTATCTTGGAGTAAGATTCTGGATCTGGCGCTTCCTTGTCTGATGGCAGCGGTTGTAGCTATTATCCAGTTGCATAGCGGTTATAGCACACACCCAAGGTGTGAGATAGTCACGTTCAAGTGACTGAAGGGATTGGAACCCACATCTTCCACCTCTAAACCACCAGGTCAGGCTATTCTGAGTTTTCAGATAGTGTTCAAGTCAGTGGAAGGAAATAGAATCCAGGTGTCCTCTCTGGGGCAAGTGTTTTTACTATTGATGAATGAAGCCATGCTCATTTTCTCTCTTTCACTAATGAATGTTTAATTATGCCTCACAAATTGGAACGACTTTTAACAGGAAGGGTTTAGGGTATTCCATCCCCTCATTCTCTCCCATTTTTGGGGTTATGCTATTCTCCTGGTATATGAGAGATGTGGGTTGGAAAGTCACAGAGAAGGGGATTACTCCCACTTATTCTACATGTTGGGTGGTTGCCCCTATCTTCATCTCTGGAAGGAAAGGGCATCACTGCTGTACCTCCCCCACCTTGTATTTTGCAGGCACCCAGTCTGAGCAAGCTCTGCCAGTAGTAAGTAAAGGAATTCCTACGGCATGAATCTTGATAGAATTAGGCCTGATATTGGTACCAACTGAGGCACTTCTGGGCATATTGTTCTTAGAAATGTAGGTATCCGTGCACTGTGAGTACTTCCAGCGTCAGGTAGTGACTTGAGGCTTTTGACACTCCAAAGATGGGACTTGATGGTTGACTTTTGTTAGTCTCATGCCATGTCATTACACTGCTCCCAACTGTACTGAGGCAGTCTGTCCTACTACTATGCTGATGTAGGCCGGAAACTGCAGATATTGCAGCTACCTGGAAATTACAGCAGATCTTCTTAGATTTTTCCCACAGTGCTGTTCCCTACTTGTCAGTGATTGCTCTGTGCAAAGTCCACCAGTGTTCTGTAGCCACTGCCATTGCAGAAGTGTTTATTTCCTTCCAAAATGTTTTTGTAAGCATGGATGTAACTTGTGCAGGTCAGGTTTCCCAGATGTTTTTCCTTTTTAAACAGTGAAACATAGGGGTTTCATCAATTCATCTTGGCTTTCCTTGTAACACCTTTTTGCCCTTATCCAGCAAGCCTGAGAGCAGGGGAAACATTTATAGGTTAGTTGCAACTCTGTTGGGAGAGTGTTATGAAATATGAATTAGATTTGTGAAGGGTAGGTTATGGTGGGCATGACATGAGCGAGGGACAGACATTCAAAAAGCCTGAGCCTGAATTGATTCAATCTTTGCAGGTTAGTCTAACTTGTCTGGGCTGAATGAGTTTGTAACTGCACAGAAATCCCCTCTGGACTGAAAAAAATGCAGGCACATGCCTGGAGTGGCTCAGGCTAGAAGGCGGGGGGTGCTAGAGTAGCCCTCCCTTCCACATTGCTGAACTAAAGGGGGTGGGTCAGGCCCCAGCAGGATGGTCGGATTAGGGAGGGGTGTTGCCACCCACTGGTCAGTGAGGGAGCCGTCAGGGATTTATTTACACAGAAGGGAGCATTTATCACCCCAGTAGCAAAACAAAAGGATCTCTCTTTAGTTCAAGCTTTTCTTCAACAACTTGTTCCAAAGAAGGAATGGAGGGACATTACCAGCTACCTGCTGATTAGCTCCAAAGAGCCCTAAGCCTGTCCTGTCTCCCTTTGTCTCATCTTCCACAGCACAGACCATAACCAGCATGTGGTCTGCTACCTAATGCTGAGAGGTGTCTGTGTGAGGCAGAGGGGAGGGAGGAATCCTTGCTTCAGCAGGGAGTGGTGGGGGGGGGGGAGCAGGAGGAAGCCAAGCAGATGCCCTGTACTTGCAGTCTCTGCTGGAGCTGCAGCTAGGGAGCAGAGGGGCAGAGCCAGCATTGCTGGCTTGAAGCAGAGCCCCACCTAGAATTGCAAAGCAACTGGGATACTGGAGGATTCTGATTTAACTTGAAAAAGGAAGGGGTGTGGGACAGACATTGCATAAACTGGTTTGACCCAGATCACTAGAGTCTGATATTACATTCAACCAGATTTATCTCAAACTGGTTTCAGCCATTTTCAAACTGGTTTATGTGCACCGAGCTTCTGTTCTGTTGCAGGTTTAAACCAGTGTCTGATCACTTAACCTGGTTTATGTGTAATGACTGTCTCTAGCAATGAGGTTTTAATTTCACATGTTCAAATAGATCCTGCTGTGACAGGCGCTGGACTGTAGAACTGATATTTAACCTCCCACAATATGCTGGCATATCAGTGCTGTTGTATGTGGAACTGGACAGTGTGTTCTTCACAGAATGGATTCATGGTATGGATTCTTTTCATAACTGCATGAAAACAGAACAATAGTTAATACAGTCAACTAGTTAGTCTCTAAGGTGCCATCCTTTCCTATCTTCTGCCAGTCCATACTGGTGTGGAAGATGAGTGTTTTGTTCCTCCAATTGACTACTTCACAAGGTGAAAACAGAGACACAGAAGTAGAAGGAAAGAGTATGAAAAGGACAGCCCTGCAAAATAAACCAGGTCAAACAATGCAAAAGGTATCCTGATGGGCCCATTTGCAAAAGTACAGCATTGGTAGGAAGCATCAGTAGAAATCCAACATTATTTTCATGAGAATTTTTTTTCTTTAATGCAAGCTGTTGTTTATGCAGAAAGAAATCAAGAAAGGGAACACATGGGAACATTTGTTTGGAGAAGCCTCTTGAAATCTAACTACTGATGATCACCACTACTGCAAGAGAGCATTGTACAGTATTTGGCAAATGGATTCACAGAATAAGAACCACTGCATCCATTCAGGAAGAGACGAGGAGAGGCCAGCAGCAAGATATGAATTAGAATGGTGCAGGCACCCTTTTGCAATAGCATCATCTTCCTTTTTTTTAAAGAAAAGGAAAAAAAAACCTAAGCACATCCGCACTTAGTTTTTGAGAAAGTAGACAAGACGCACAGACAAACTGCCAACCAGATGGTCAACTTACTGTGGAGGATGCATTTAGAAGGGCAGCAAAGTACAGACTAAAAAAGCCTACTGTTTGCATGCACAGTACATATCAGGCCAAAATTCTGCCTGGTCCCTTTTACATTATGAGATAGTAAATGCTAACTGTGTATTCTAACCTTGCCACTGTTTGTGACTTGGTCTCAGTTTATTGTGGCTGCCATTTCTGCCATTTTGCACCCACTGTATAATGCAGGAAATGCTTTGAGCTATATTTGTATTTCGTGAATGGGATTTTTCATAAGTGTTCTGTGTTGGCCTAGGACCAATGGAGAACACCTATTTCCAATACTTAGAAATTTGGCTCTGAGAATACGGTTAGCTCCAAGTGGTGCACTTTTGGAGATCCCACCCTTATTGTATAGCGTGAACAACATAATATAGCACCTCTCGCTGAGGTTTTAAATAATCAGTGTCTGGAGACTCCAGCAACAGCTACGGGCAGTCTATGGAAAAACTTTAGTGTATATATGTCATCTGCTGGCATGTCACTGAATTATAAAGGCTGTATGGTGTCTGCATTTTCATTGCATATTTCATTTAAAGTGGAATTCATCTTTTAGTTCATAATTTTTCTTTCTCTTGTTGTTTAAAACTAGGTTTGGTGTACTTGTTTTCATATTTCACAGAGCACTTTCAGAGACCTGTAATTTTTTACAGCATGTCTTAGTTTTTGATTTTGTTGTTAGTTTTTAACAGAATTGTTCTGTTGGCTTATCAGTTGCATTGTTTGGCTTTATTTCCTAGTGATGGTGTTAGAGCAGCTACCATTAAAATGTCAATATGTAACTACAGATACTGCCAGAACTTGACAAATCTGGTCACTAATGGTGAGTGGGAACTGTTCCCTGGCAAGTGCACAAGATTAAACCATTCATTCCGACAGAATCTGAGCTTTCATTTAAAAACAAAATAGTTTCTAGCCTGTATACTTGTAAATAGCTTCCAAATAGAGACCCACTCTGAACCAATGCAGTTTTATCTTCCTGAGTCTCCAGAACCCTCCTGTATCACTGCTGCTCCTCATAGCTCTGTCAAGCCTTTGCATATCGCCGTTGACAAGAGAATAATTTTGAATAGCAAATAAATTTGAAGAAACTGGAAATGAAAAAGTCATAAATCATTGAATAAATTATTTATTATGAATTATTCACACAGTGTTTACTATGTTCTTCATGATTTTTTACGTTTTAATGATAGTTGCAATTCTTTACTTTTCTTTGGCATAGATTTTTCCTGGATGGAGCTTGGATATTTGAAAATAGGGTTCTAGCCTGAAAAGTGACTTTAATATGAAAACCCACCTGGGTATGTTAATCAGGACCTGAAATTTAACCTGGGATGTGAAAGTCAAGCTGGAGTCTTCTGTCCTTGTCGAACACCCCTGCCCTCTATGAAGATCCTGCAGGGCACTTTGGGCCATCATGTATGTGCATAAGCAGCCCCACGGTCGTCAGGTTATGTTCTCAGCAGCACCTAAGCCACCTTTTTTGTAGTGTTATTTCTGGGGGGCATTATTTAAAATTGTTGGGATTGAACAACTATAGCCAGTCATTTTTTTGGTCTGTAGAGTCTCTAGGCATGTTGAGAACATAATGTTGTGAGGTTCCTGGTTTAGGGTGAATGTGCAGGGCTGCTCCCAATGGGAGAAAAAATCTCTTTGCTTGCATGCTGAAAATGAAACTCAGTAAGATGAGGTGAATATTGAATCCCCTAATTATATTTTTGTAAATTCAAACTTTTAGTACCGAAGCAGTGTGGCCAGTATTTTGCGGTAAAGTATAGGCAGTAGGATTTCTGTTTCCCAATAGATTTGATAGAAGAAACTTGTCTATATGCTGTCTCTACACTCTGTCAGCCTAGCCAGTCAGAAATCATAGGTTTACCATTTAATCATGGAAGAGATTTGACAGGGTAGCTATGGCAAGGTGAGCAGGGCCTTAGCTCTGGGTGCTGATTTAAAGGGTTCCCCAGAATGGAGGCTCCTTGGGATGCCGCTGTGGTAGCAGCTGCTCGGCTAACCTCTAACTGCCGGCATTTCTGTCCAGGGTGTTACAATAGCCAGTTACATCTCTGGCCAGACTGCACTTAGAAACCTGTTTATATATATATGCTTCTCCCCTCTCCTTCCACAGTCTCTTTTTACTTATTCTTTAGTACCTTTTATTATTCACACCTCTACTGTCTCTCCCCATCTTTATCTTCTCTGCTCCCTTGGTCTTCTGCTCAAAGGAGGAATCCCTAGAAGAGCTTTCAGTTTCTACTCTTAGCTCCACATTCTGCTGCTGATATGTGTGTCCCAAAGGGCTTTGTACTTGTCAATCATTGGAGCAATAAGTGCCTTTAGCAATGATTTGAGACAGTAATGCTACAGCTAGTAGCATCCCTGGCTCTTGCCTCCAGCTTTATTGGCAGGGACAAAGATGATTGGGCTGTGATGTATCAGCTGCAGGAACTTCAGAGAGAAATAGTTTGCAGCTCATTTGTGGACAAATAAAAGATTCTGATGAAGGAAGGAGGCATATGGGGTCTGATTTGCTGCTGCTGCTTCCCTACACCTTGCATGATCTTTTATGCGGGTGTCTAGTACCATTCTGAAATGGTAGTGTTTTACTCCCCCTTTACTGCTGTGTATAAGTCTGCACACATAAATGGCAATAAAGAATCTAGCTGACAATTTCTAGACAGACAACCTGGACAAATAAGAAAAGTTTACGTCTGTGATTTGTTAAGGTGCGGATTGGACCACGTGGAATGATCCTGATGAAAAAATATTTATATATTGTGGCTGCCTCCTCCATGCATTTAATTCATTAGGGCCCTTCATTTTAGTATCTTCGGCTCTCTTCCAGCAACATGCGTTAGCAGGCACCTCATTTTAAGCACACAACTAGGTCAGCTAACTTCAGTGAGATGTGCTTTAGTTCTTTGCTGGTTCAGTGCATTTGCCCTATCTCTTTGGGTTGTGATCTCAAGGTCAGGACTGTAGGAAAAAGGAATAAGCCAGGTCAGTATTTGGATAGGACAGGGAAAGAATGCAGAAAGCCTGCTTGTTTGTTTGGTAGGTGATGCTCTTCCTTCTCAGTAAATATTGATTTCGGCAACATGGAGTTAATCGACAACATTTTGCTGAAGCTGTCAACATTTAGCTGGGTAAGACAACACTGAGTTTCTGACCATCTGTGGTCATTAAAGATCTCATCTACTTATTGCAAGAGTACGGGGCATAAACCAAATCACATTTCAACAGGATGGCATATTCTTCCTTCTTAAACTGCATCTGCATTTTATATCAGATACATATCCATCTCACTGGGTGCATCTACATGAGAGGCAAACTATGCAGTAGCCTAATAATACTGCTCAGTAGCATGGTGGACAAAACCTGTGCTAATACACTACTGTACAGTAGGATTTTGCTACTGTGTGGTTAGCGTCTGTAAAAACCCATGTGCTGATGCTACCGTGTAGTAGCACCAGTTACTGCACATTGATTTAGTGCTTGGTTATCCAAATACTAAACTTAATGCACAATAAATATGGCACATTAATGAATGTGTGGATGCACCCACTGTTTCATTTTCAGTGTATCATGTATAGCAGTTATACTGCTAGATTATTTCTACAGTTCATTGAAAAATGACTGCATGAGGTTTCCATGTGGCCTGAAATTCCAAAAAGGGGTTTCTTGTTGCAGAAGTGGGGCCAAATGGAACTAACGTCCTTTTTTCTTTTTTTTTATAAAGTGTGAAAAATTCTGATTCATTTTTGCAAATGTGACATGTAACATATATGTGGGCAGTCCAATATGTTTATAAAATGCTGGTCTTACTTGCTCTGACTTGCTGACTGTGAAATAAATGAAATTGGAGTAGTTGTATATATGTCAGTTAGGGTTGAAACTGGTCTTTATTTGAGTTACCGGATGTACTACAAATACTAAGGGTCCACAGTTTTCTGAGTTTTCGGTGAGTTGTAGTTTAATGTAGAAGAACATCTGACACACATTGAGACCTGGTGTGCGTGTGTGCGTGTGTGCACGTGCATGCGTTTAATGAAAGGATCTACATGCATCTTCTATGTAAGGCAAGTGAGAGGATCATCTGTCTTTGGGGGAATGATTGTCCGCATTCTCAGTGAAAGGTCAGGGACTGGTGGGTATTAATTAATCCAGCTGGGCACACAGCATCCAAGGTTTAACAATGTCCAAGTTTTGTATAATGATGATAGATTC
>NW_017728915.1:22636986-22669486 GCF_001723895.1 Crocodylus porosus | reverse complement strand
TATTTACCTCTAACGCTAATGAACAGACTAACAGGTCAGTAAACCTGAGACTATGCTTATCCCTCAATTCAATTTCCATTCAATGTTTGTCTGAAACTAGCTTTTTCTATGTGTGCGAAAATGAGTTGGGTCCCCCTGTGCATACAATACCTGTCAGATGTGTAACAAGGTAGTTACAAAAATAAAGTTGCATGTGAACCAAAACAAAATAACAGTTTCATATTAAATGCAAGTACTGTGTGTGCTGCAGTGGGACTGTCCCTCATGGAACTGCTGAATGAAAGTCAATACATCTGGCATGATTATAACACTAATAGTTACAGTCCAGATTTTCAAAACAACTCAGCACCTACAGTTGGGATTAGATTTTCCAAAGAGGTCAGTTCCTATTGAGGAACCAAAAAAAAAAAAAAAAAAGAGGACCAGCTTTTTCAAAAGAGATCAGCATTTTGAGTGCTGAGCTCTTTTTAAACATAAAAAAAAAAAAAAAAAAAGAGGACCAGCTTTTTCAAAAGAGATCAGCATTTTGAGTGCTGAGCTCTTTTTAAACATTAGCCACCCATCAGCAGTGGGAACACCTGGCCACTGGGGGACTTTTGCAAATCTTGTCCTTATTTAGGACCCTTAATTTAAGATTGTAGATGGTATGGCTTTAATTTTGTGTACTGAATATTTGCCCTTAACTGTGGGTACCGCTTGAACATCTAACCCTGAAGGCCTTTGAAAACCCTGCCCTTATAAATACTTCCATATCTATTTTTTCAGCCAAACAAAGGACATAATTTACATTTTTATTAAGAATAATTTGCTTTGTACAATATTAGCTAGCAACACATTTTTTTTTAAAAAGATGTTATCTTTATAGAATTGACTTATTTGGAAACTTAACATAAGCTTTCAAGCCCACAGAAAATATGGCAGCTTGTTTCTGTTTAAAATATGTTAAAAAAAAGAACCCCCCCCAGTCATTTACTTTGAATTTATTTAACTACCCTATTTTAAAAATAATTTACAATGTTATTTTAGACAAGAACCCTTCATTCCAGACATTGAAACTAGCTGCACAGCACTGAGGCACAGACTTTCAAACTGTTGATCAGGATTTTAGCCATGTAGTTCTCCCATGACCTGATTATTGCTTTGAAAATATCTGGATTACATACTGACAGGAAAAACATATCAATGCTGATGTATAAAATATGCCTGTTCCTGAATGTAATCAGGGACAGAGCTTCTGTTGAAGCCAATGGATACTCTGCATGTGGCAGGGAATTGGGATGTTACATTTTTAAATGTGGATGCCTGCATAGCTTTCCAGGTGCGAATGCCTTTAAAAGTTCATTTTGAAGTGAAGCCTGTTCATTGTCCAGTGAATCTTGAAATCCTGAGTTTATCAGCATAATTAGTGGCTTCCTTCAAAGCATCCTTACCCTGGGTATATTGTAGGGTGTGTAGCTCTAATTGTACTCGCACCACATGATTCTGAGCGTGCCTGTTCTGTTGCTACACGGATGAGAGTTAAAAACTGAGTTAGCAGACTTTAGGAACACCTGCTTTGAGCAGATGTGTCCAAGAGTTACCTGCTTCTGCCAAAATGGAGCATGAACACACATCCTCTATCAGACAGGTCTGTGTATTTGGAACATTTCCCCAAGTTTCATGAGTTCAAGACCCAGGGAGACTTTGTCAAGTCATCAGATCGTTACAGAGATGAAAGAAAATTAGGCTAATAAGAGGAGAGAAAAAAAGTGCTGCATTAGAGGATTTTAGTGTGTAGATAGGAGGCAATAACTGTTAGTGCTTCAGAGGACCTTTTGTAATGAATGAGACCTCCTGGACCCCCTACCTCTACTTTACTGCCTTGATACCTGATACTGTTGTAGCTACACTCCCTGTGTGGCATGAGTTCCTAACTTTCATTGAAGTCAGTGGTAGTTATTTGTATCCTGTGGAGATCTGTCAGAGCAGGAAGAGAGAGATCCTTGCAGGATAACAAAGAAGCTCTTCGAGCGGGTGGGGAGCAGGGAGCGGAGGGGGAGTTTCTTAGGAAGAAGTGACATGTGAGAGTACATTTGTGGGAAGTCGTGGAGGGTCAACCCTCATTGTTGAACCTAGTACAAAGGCTCAGGCCAGACTCACCCTTGCAATGGGCAGCTGGTGCTGTTGGTGGGCTAATCCCTGTTTCCTGTGGCAGTTTGCTGTGTCAGATGCTGCAGTAAAAGATACACAATTGATGGGGACAGTAGAGATATTGGAGGAGAGCAGAAAGAGCTGTTAAAGAGACACCAGAAAACCCTTAGGGCTTTTCAGCACTCACAAATGTGACTGGGTTTTAACACTGCAACTAACTTGCTTGAGAATTGTAGTGTAGACAAGGAGATAATCATTTTACATGCCTGTGGTGATCAGCATTTTACCTGCTTTACTTGGTTAACAGGCCAGTTTTGGAGAGGAGGGTAATAAATAGGGATGAAAGAGAAACAAAGGGAAGCGGTGCGGGGAGAGGAGCTGGAGAGAAATGGAGGGAAGAGAGAGAAATATAGAGAGAAGGAGGGAAGCCAGGGAGAAAAATGTTCAGAGAGGGGAAAGGGTAAAATAGAGAGACAGCAAGGAGGCGAGAGAATTATGGAAGCAAAAGGTAGATATAGATCACTTTAAAGGCATCAATAGATCTTTCTCTTGAGAGAGTGAGTACCTCTGGGTTGGTACACAACGTGCAGGGGACTCCGTATGAGACGAGAACATATGAGTGTTAAGCAGGCTGGGTGGAGTGGGAGGACATGGTCAGTCTTTTTTTAAAAGCTGCATGCCAAAATTTGGGAAATGAAACACCAGGAACACAGGACTTGGAACAATGCCTCGAGGACCTCTGCAGCAAGGAAAGTGCAGAAGGGAGCCCAGACACAACTCTGTCTATCTGTCAGAGAATCAGGAAATACAGCCAGCCATGTTAGTCCAACGTCAAGTACAAGGCAGAGTGGATTTGCATCTTAAAGACTAACCAGCATATCTATATCTATATCTATATCTATATCTATATCGAATGTAGGGCTTTTCAATTTTAAGTGTCTGGAAGCTGGGGCTGGGAGAGCAGGTGGGGGAGCTGGATGGGGTGGTGCTTGGGGAGAGCTGGTGGGGCTGGGGCTGGGTGGGTATCCCCCATGGTCCCCTCCCCCCACCTCCAGCCCCTCCGCCCCCTACTTACCAGCATGGAGTTCAGGTCCAGCAAACTGTGGCGGTGAGTGGGGACCTCCTGAATCTCCAAATCAATTCAGAGGCTGTAACGCATAGAAGGGGGTCCGAGTGTCCTTACCAAAAAGTAGAGGAAAATAAAGCTTTTTTTTTTTTTTTTTTTTAAAGGCAGCAACACGGAACTGCAGATGTATGATTCTGGTGTGCTTTTATTTCGTACCTGGCACACACAGAGGACATGAATTGCTCCCCACTTCCAGCCATTTAATCTTTGATAGTTATAAAATGTCTACTGTACATTGAGATTTGAAAAAGGAAAATAATCCCACCCCCCCATCCCTTGTCTGTGCTCCCTGCAGTTTCTGCCACAGTCACCAGCCTAGTCTTAGCCTTGTCCTCTCCCCAGCCTACTCTGCAACCTTGAAGGGTGTTGTTCACCAGATTCTGCTTGATATGTTAACAGTTGGCCACAGCCCTAATTATAGATGCTTTTACTACTGCTCTAGAAAGAGGAAAATGCCTTATCAAGAGGGTACAGTTTGTATGGCACAGCCTCATCATGACAGACAGCAGTATACAAATATTAACCTTTTTTTTCATTTTGAGAAAAAATCCTGGCTTAGAAAATGTCATGCTGCTGTGCCACTATCTCATTACCTTTGTTACATTTTAATACAAAGCAGAAAGTGAAAAGGAAATGCTTTCCCCGTTGTTTACATTTCTTTCATGGGTAAGCCAGCTATGCAGCTTATGTATTTCTCCTTAAATGTTGCTCAGTTATCTATCCTTAGAGTAATAAAAAAACCCCCAAAAAAGTCTAATATCACAATAGTTCCTAAAGTAGAGATTTTCAGATTTAAAGGCTAAGCAGAAATTTAAAATGATTTTCCTAGATTTCCGACCTAGATTCTTTTCTTGCTCTCAATGCATTTTGTCCTTTTAAAGGAACCAATATGTTTGTATAACTGATGTGAAACAAGCTTGACTCCAAAAAGATTTAACTTAATATCTGGCTAAGCATTCAGAGGGTAGTCCATCTGTGGAATGTACATTAAGGACCCTGGCTGGAGCGCAGCTAGTCATGTATGATATCAGGCACACAAATGTGACGTGATGCCCATATACTCTTGAGTATAATTCGAAGTGCCATGCAGCTCTATGGGTAGAGTAGCTATAAACACAGTTGTCACAAATGAGAAAGAGTACAGGGTTATATTCAGACTGAAGAATGAAGAAGCATTAGAACCAGCTATCAAGTCTTAATCAAAGTGTTAATTAGGATATTACAGAATTTATAGCTAAAATATAATCTCTGTTCAACATCCTTGTGGCACACATTTAATTAACTATTTCTTCACCCAAACCAAATGCAGATTTAAAAATGAAAGTAGCTCAGGGAAACATTGAGGAATGTACAAACATAACCAAAATGATACTATTTTCATAGTGGATTTTTTGTTATCTTTTTCTTTATAAGAAGACCAACACAGAACATGTGATTATCTTGTGTTATTAGGAATATGTACACATTTAATCTACATAATCATCAATCTTTATGTAAAAATGATTAGTAAATAGGGTTTTTAAGCAACTGTTTAGTTTACACATTGGCATCATAGATTAACTTATTTCTAAAACACTTGATTTTATCACTCTGCTTAATGATTTGTCACATGATTTATTGGGTAAGATGATGAATCATGTTAGATTTATTGTTTATCCTATAAATAGTGCAACAAATCATTAAACAGTGATAAAACCCAGCAGTTTCACAAGAAAGTCCACCTATGTTGTCTTCACATACAATGCGCAACTGTTTTGCAGTAATGTGACAATTCTTCCCTCCAGTTTTATGATATCAGGATAGAAGGGATCAGTGTACATTAAATGGTATTACACAATAATGGTGGAGTCATAATCTTATACTTCAGCCATATTTATTTTATACAGAAAAATAAAGTCTAATGTCTGTTGGATGTTAAATTTGCAAATTTATTCATCATAATAAAGGCAATATTCTTTGTTAGAAAGACATTAAATGTAATGGCAGTTTTTCATATTATAGCATGTCAATCATGTTTATCTTGCCTTGTTCTTATGTTGTGGCTGGCAAAAGATGTTGCACTGATCCTAGAATAATTTGCAAAGGTCTGAACCTATTCTCTACTTTCTGTAGTATAACTTAAAAACCAATATTGAATAAATATGACGTTTAGCATTCAAATATTTGGAGCACTGGGATTCTTTCAGTGTGGTGGTTTCTCTTGTAGGAAATAGCAAAATGTAGCCCAGTGGCTGGTCCATGATGGATAACAAATAGAAACAATATTGTTGGAAAATTACCTGAGTCATTGCTGAATATGGCAAGACTGTTGCATTCTGTAGAGCTGGCCCTGTTTCACAGTATTGTAAAGTGAAGTGGTTTGGACCATTCATATACTGGGCTACAATATCTGTTTTTATTGGTTCACAATGAACTTTCACATTTTGACTGCTGGATTTCCTTTTAATTAGCTGGAGGACTGAAATCTAAAGAGTAAAAAGGGTTAAACTGAAGAAGGAAAGCACTCAGGTTTTTTTTTTTTTCCTTCATGGGTCCTAAATTTATTAAAGATCAAAAATAGTTCACAGTCATGGGACCTCCTTCATGCAGCTACTATAGCTGTGTTGGTTAGAGCCTTCAGTTGTTTTGCCTACCAGGCCAGATTACCAGTTCTGCAACCTTATGAGCCCTAGCAATGGATCATGACAAGGCATTGCACAACAGATGTTTTTATCCATTGTTGCAGTTTGGCCATAGATATATCCAAATATCCCCTTCTCCTTCTATTCCTTTCACTCACTGCCATTTCTTTACAGCAGCCATGATGATTACAATCACTAAACTGAATTGTCAAATTTACCTTCCTCTGTCATGTACCCATTTGGATGCCAAGTCCAGTCCTTAGAAGCCTAAAATCTGGTTGATCAAATGTATGATTTGGGCAATTAGATTTGAACCTGATCAAATCCTGCAAGGCAAAATAAAAGGACATGAGATTTGCCCCATGCCATTTGGCTGCAGTAAGAAAGGTTGTTGCATACAATTGAGCTGTATAGATTAGGGTCCAGCTCCTAAAGCTTTAACCTACAGAATAAATCTGCCCTATTTGTTGACATACTGCACATGAGCCAACTTACTCATAATTCCTCCATCTGTATTTTCAGATGGGGAGATGTACTGAACTCTGCTCCATAGCACACAAGAGTTTTGGACATTACTCTGCCTTTATATAGAAGTAATGTAGCATTCCTGTGATTTGGGGACTTTGGGTCCCCATAGAGAACAGGATTTGGATCAGGTACTTTTGTACATTTGATTTATTTCAGAATGCCCATTTTGAGCGATGTGAATGTGAAAGTTATATTAAAAAATAAAACCCCAGAGCAATATGCCCCAGAGCCATTAATTCCTTCCTCGTTGGGTGCATTTACATGTGCTATTAGTGCAATGCAATAAACTCGGGTGCAGTTCACACCAGAGTCATTTGCTTCTGGGTGCAGAGTTTATATGTGAGCCCAGGACTGCAACAGTGTGAGCTGGGGTGAAGCAGCCCCAGGCCAGCAGGGGGAATGGAGGGTCAGCCCTGGGCTCTGTGTGGTGGCATTGGGAGGTGGAGGGGCTGGCTAGGGCATGAGGGTGCTACAGTGCAGAACTAGGTGGCAGGCAACCCCCACACTTTAGGATCCTTGTGCCCTAGCCAGCCCCTGTCACAGTCTATACATGCATTTCAGTGCACTAAATTACTCCACCATAGGATAGTACTGTTGGGGACACCTATGGCAAAGTTATTTTACTGCACCCTAATGCTGGTGTACATGTAGACTGTGATACTTTACTGTGGAACTAATTAGTCAACTCTGCAGTAAAGTGCACATGTAGATGTACCCAGTGGGTGCTTATATACAAGCAGTGAGACTGCTCTGACATGGTATAATTACAGATGGATAATTACCATGCTCCAGCAGACTTCAGCATCGTGTGCACCGGTGTCCCTGGGGTTAAAAATGGCAGCAGGGGTGCTCTAACTAAAGCTTGTTCATTGAGCTTTAGTTAAAGTGCCCCCACTGCCATTTTTAAGTGCAGGGACGCTGATACACAAGATGCTTTGGAAGCTTTCATTCAAGTGGGTCTTGGAGCTGCTCTAGTTAAAGCTCCCCCCACTTCCAGAGCATGTGTATAAATGCCCATTATACCTGATTGACAGCCTGCTTAGTTTCTGATTGAACAAAAAGAGATTGAGGGACAGGCTATGTGAGATTGAAAGGCAAAGCTGTTCAGAACTGAAAAGAAGCACAGCGGTCCCAAGACAGTGGTCCCTGAACTGTGGGCAATAGTGTGGGCAAAGTGAGGTGCTAAAGCTAACAGCTTACTTTGCTCTCTGTCATTCAGGGTTTTAACTTTTTAACTCCTTGTGGTCATGAGCAATGCTGGAAGGTCTCATGGGCAGTAAGTTCCCCAGGAGGTATGGGTTGGAAACCACTGCTTTAAGGGCATTCTGGAGGCATATTCTGGGAGGGAGGGGGCTGTTATGGAAAAATGAGGTGTACTGAATAAAAACCGGTAAGCATGCAGGAGTTTAAAGCTATTTAGAATGGGATATTGATGGTTCTGAAATTATTAAAGCTTAAAAATGTTTGGCTAACTGAGATGAAAAAGGAATTTAGTGGGATTCAATGAAGAGCTCAGAGGGATAATAGTTAAATCCAGGAGAAAAAGTGTCATGACAGCAATCAGCAAAAAGTGCGTGTGCATCTGTGTGTAAGAATGAGGGAGGGAGAGACAGTCTTCTCTCCATCTCCTCTCCTATTTCGTCTTCTTTGCACATACCATACATACACACTGAGATGGTGTTTTTTGAGGGGGAGGGCCTCTAGCTGGGAGGTGCTATAGCTGGTATTGTAATACTGGGTCCTCTTCAGAGTCAAAATCTTCAAAACACATATGCAAAGTCCTATGCTTGGTGTCCCTCTGGTAAAAGATTATTTCAGATCCCCTAATGACCTCTATCAGTACCTTCTTCTGAATATCTTCCAGCTAGTTCTCCTTTAGTCCTCAGTGCCCAGTGTAGTTGAGTGGAAACCTTCTAACTCATCTTGGGAAAGTATCCTGTGGAAGTTTCTTGGTAACTATACACGCTCGTCAGAACATGGCCAGGGTCTTAGGAGCAACTTGTGGGAAGAAGCTGGGGAAAAGAAAAAGTTCTTTCGAACGATTGTTTTGTAGGCAGAGAAGGAGAAAGTAGCTCATAGCGCTGCAACCATCAAGCAGACAGTGACTGCACTATAAAAGCTGAAATAAAGACACTTCTCAAACTAGGTGATTGCATGAAAAGGTTCATTCCTGCAAAATTCATCTCGCTAAAATGTGTGTGTAAATTTGAGACCTTTCCAATGTCACTATGTAAACAAAGCTCTTTAGAAAAAAATATTGCTTTGAGTAATTGTCTGTAATACCTTCGATCTGATTTTAATACTGTATTTATTTCCTTTGAGAACTTTTAGAAAAAGTTCTAGGATACATGAGTGTGCTTTCTCCCTGTGGGCAGTCCAAGGTGTTTGTAGGAATTTGATTCAGTTTAAGCCCCGTACAATTACCTTACTGTTGGACAAAATATTGTGTGCAAATGCTGCCAGACTACAAATTCTGCTGTTATTTCTCACAGAATTTATGTTCCTCTTCCATGATGTACTTTCAACCTTTATAATATCACCAGTTGATGTTATGTCAATGATATTTTACTGTAGCACTGATTTTAAGGATGTATTTGTCAATCATTGCGGTTTATTTGTCTATTAACCTTTGCTAATGTTGAAGGCATGTTTATTTTTGAGGGGGAGGCAATACAACTGCTATTTAACATTTGACGTTTGATGCTCTTAATTTGATGGGCTTATGCGTATAGTTTTGCATTTCACACTAAACTTAAGCATGCTGCTTCTGCTGTGGCAGGAAGGAAAGAGTTTCTTATTCAAATCTTCAGTCCTGCCATCACGTAATAAGCAATCGAGGCCCCAAAAGGAAGGAGCCTGAAAATTTATAAACAAATTAAAAACCACATTCATTAAAATTGGTAACTAGAAATATATGCTCTGTGGTAGGGGTCTCAGAATTTTTTGGGGGAGAGGACTGGGTTTCATAATTCCAGTACAGGCAAGGATCTTTCTGGGTGATAACTTTTACTAGACCAATTGCACGATTAGAATTATGGTGCAGAGTTCAGGACACTAAGACTATGTACTTCAATCTCTGCTTAGTTTGCGTATAGGATCATTTGTCACTATGGTTTAATTATTTCTTGTTCTATTTGCCTGCCAATATCTCCTGCCTTCCTTATCAACTCTTGATAATTGGTCAAAATTTGATGATTAGCCCTGATTTGGAGTGATGAATTAACCAGAATATACTGGACTATCCTCTATTCACAGCAGATATCATACTGATATTGAGAGCAAGTTTCCATCAAGACCCAGGACAGATAAAGACCTTTGAGTAGAAACTCAACTCATATTTTTATTTAAACTCAACCATTATTATTTTTGTTTTGTTATTGATATATTCAGCATTACTATCTGGGATAATGCCCTATGTTTCTCTTTCTTTATTGTTCTCTTGAATTGCATATCAATTTTTAGCATCAGTCAGCAGATTAATCTGAGTGTTTGCCACTACATCCAGCTGGTGGCTGACAGGGACAAGAATATAGCAGAGGACCATCTTTCTCAGAGGTAAAGCTACCTTGCTTGCAGCTCTGAGAGGGCACTACCAAATCCTGCATCCTGGTCCCTCTTCTGTGGACACAAATCTCATGTAGGCTTAGGAGACCCTAGAATTTAGGAAATTAAATCTAAAATTATGCTACGGTTTCCCTGACTTCCCCTTAGTCCTTTCATTCTGCCTGTAAGCCATCTAGGTTTATACTTTCACAGCATCTGAACCTTTCTAGCATCCAACAGCTATAGACTGATACTTTGGGGCCTGTCCCTGCCATGGCTGCTTGCATGGCAGCTCTGAGCCTGAGGCCTGAAATTCAGAAAGATGACCCTTTTGTACAGTCAAAAATTGGTACCTAGTCAAGAACTTGCCATCATGAGGATAATATGAGCTGACTGGTCTAAATTGGAGTTCTGTTCTTAGTGCTTTTTTGGCAACATCATCCCCTTCCCTCTGAAGCAATCTGCATTCCATATGGAGTTACTCAGCATCGATGACTGTGCAGAAGCCTCCTAAATGATACAGGTTGCAGTACCCCCCTCCCAAAAATGTATACCACAGTGGAAGAGTGGGCTCTGTTGTAAGTAGCAGGCTGAAAGTATTGCTTCTCTCCCACCTTTTCCCTTGCTCCTGCATCAGAAGGCTGGGACTTTCCAACTTTTCTCTGCTCCCTTATAACTGGAAACATCGACTCACATGTTGTCCTCTGAACACCTGCAAGTCTGGCTGGAAACCCATCCCTGCTGTACCTAGAGGCTAAGAAATAAAAGTCTTAAGTGTTCTCTTCAGGGCTGGAGTATAAACTAAGATTATCAATTCCACAGCAATCATCCCAGTAGCCTGGTGAAAGGCCTCATTGAGGTGAAGGAATAGCAGTTAAACCTCAAATCCATTTAAATCTACTGCTACTGTGGGTAGTATCTAATTTAAGTGTCCTCCCACCATGTCATTCACTGGTTAATGTGTCGCCTGAATATGACTATCACATTTTTCTTTATTGGTAGTCTTTAGCATCTCCCATTCCAGTCCTCCATGCCAACCAGGTGACTTGGTTGTATACAGAACAAACCGTGCCATTAGGAATGTACTATTGGGTGTACTTTCTCATGGTGCTTATTTGAAACTACCTTTCATAAGAGACCTCAGGAGGATGTATTTCAGTGAAGACAAGAATCGGTATTTAGTAAACATCCAAGTGGATTCTAGCTCTATGGCTGACAAACGTTTAATGTAGCTTATACTATATTATTCTTGCTTAACTTTGAGCTTTTGATTTAGCATTCTTGTTTAGCACTGGTATTCCACAGGGGATATTGTTGGGTTCCAAATCTTTTGTCAGGGTAATTGAGCATAACATCTTTTCAGGTTTGTATTTCAAAAGATGCATTGTCTTTCCTTGTCCATTTGTTCTATCAGAGCTATTCAAAACTTTTAGCTTTACAGATCCTGTGAGAGAATTTGAGTTTAGGTTGATAATTTATGTTTGTGCTGAACACGCAATTTTCTTTCTCAGTATGTGATGATTAATAGACTTCTCTGCATAAATTAGTAAGAAAAGATGATATAGGTAAATTGGTAACAAAACAGAAGACATTCATTAAATTCAGTGTTTTGCAAGACATTTCTAGTCTTTTAACTTTCTGTGTATAAAGCGTCACCCAACCCTGGATAGCCAAGGAATGAATGCCACATATCATTTATTTTCCCCTAATTCTTCTTTAAAATAATGTATATGATTTAAAAATATTGCAAGTAATGTTGTTCTCTTGCCCTCCCTGCCTCACTTGCCCTTCTTCCTTAAAATATGTGAGAAATAGTTTTCTAGACATGAGCAACTTTCTAAATGTTCCAAAATTTTCCTAATGGGTATGCCTGGATAATTGTCACCTTAGTTGAAAATTAAAACACCCTGGATACATTGTCTGTGTGTTTCCTGACCTTTGCCCAAACGCCGTACTGGATTTTACACAGTTATTTACAAATGACACAAGTGAGCAAATGTGGGGGTAAATTCCAAATGGTATATTTGTCTTTTCAGACCAACCAGAGGCACCAGTTGTTTTATTCAGAAAATTGAAAGCCCATCTTCACTTACAGGCATTTTTCCATTCACCTTACATTGTGTCTGCCTGGCTCTGAGAACAAGGTGAACTCTGTGGTGAACAATTTCTTCAATTAATTTAGTCCTCTTTTCTGTTCAAAATTTAACTTGTGAGTAAAGTTCAGTTTTCACTAATCTGCCTATTCCAAATTATTTAACGAAGGGTTTATACCAACATATTTCAGCCTTATGGATTGCTTGCCAACTGTTTGCTGTGAGTACTGTTTCCAATATTCATTATTCATGCTGTATGATTGGAACTCTAAATTATATGGTATTGCTTCTGCTTTCAAGATGACCACATGAAACCTTCTGGTGCAAGATTATTTGTAGCAATTTTTTCTTTTCATGAATAGTTTTTCTAAGAATTACTCATAAAAATGTTTGTGGAAAGCAAAAAAGTTGGGTCTTTGAATACCGGGGAAGTTTTTTTCACAGTTTTTATTAAAAATTCATTTCTAAATACCTTTTGGTGGTATTTGCCCATCTTTTTCATGCCCTCATTTTGGCCCCCTTCCCTGGGTGAAAAAGTGGCCTCTTTCAGGATTTCTCTTGCCTTTGATACACTGACTAAAGTGACCACAAATGCCTTGGACATATATTTTCCATGAAGTCTGAAGCAAGTTCAAGTCGGTTGTCTGTCTTGGTATTTGGATAGAACAGCCTCTCTTTATGGCATCCTTGTCTGAGACGCCAAAGAATTAACTATTAGAATTGGGGGCGGGGGGAGGGGGGCAGGCTGGGCTAGGCTAGCAGCCAACCGCACTAAAATTACTTTTGTAACCACTCCAATATGTGTACTAGAATTTAGGGACTCCGATATATTCAGACAGAACAGCTTTACACAAAGGGTAGTTGAAATATGGTCTGGAACAAACTGCCGAAGTCAGCAGCAGAAGCAAATAGTGTAAATCAGTTCAAGAAGGACTTTTTGAAGAAGGAAGAGAGAATAGGATAGAGCTACTAGCTAGAAGTTCAAGTTTCAGATGATGAAACACAGATTGATTTGTATTTCCTGAGGTTATGAGGGCAGGTCTTCATGGACCATATCATCCTCTTTGGGCTGTTAAATGTTTCTGCATTCTTCTGTGCTGCATTTCATTCTCGTTCAGTTTGGAATGATGCACATTTCCCCCCCTTTTCTGTATGGGCTTTTTACATGATATATTATTGAGTGGAATATATGCCAGGGAAATTCTGTTTTCTAGCACACTGGTAAACCTCACTGGCTTCATATAATTGCACTGATGTAACAGAGCACATTTTGGCCTATAGGCTTTTAAAAATTAAGGCATGTTAATTCTGCAGAAGACCAGTATAAAATACAATACAATACTTGGATCTAAGTTATGGCAAAGGGATTTCAAAGGTAAAATCAAGCACTTAAGTGTCTTGTTAATTCTGGAATGGTGTTATTATTCTCAGTGTTTGCATATAACAGAATTTATAGGCAGGCAAGAAGTTTGGCTGCTGGGTGGGATACTAGTCTAGCAGTCAAGAGGCCCGGGTTCTTTCTCACACATCCACAGTGTATAGCGGTAGGCAAGTCAGACTGCCTCTCTGGGTCTTGGTCTTATTCCATTTGTGATGGTCTATGGATGAGGAGCACCAACAAGCAATGGTGTTGATGGCAACAGACTGGTAAACAGAGCCCCCCAAATATGTGCATCATACAAGCTACTGAAACTCAGCTTTTGGAAAGAAAAAAGCAGAACTTTTCCCTTTCGCTCAATGTTCCAAAGTGTTTGGATAGTTCAAACTGAATCTTTTTTAATTTGCTGTGGTAGGTTCTTAGGTATTGAAGTCAAGCTGACCAGTCTATACTTCCCTGGGTATAAAAAGTTCTCCTTTCCCCCCACTTTTTGAAAGATTGGCTTATGTTAGCTTTGCTTCGGTCCTATGAGACTTCACACACCATCCAAGAAGTCTGCAAATATTATTGCCAGTGGCTCTGAGATTTCTTCAGCTAATTTCATCAGCACCCTCAGGGAATTTCATCAGGTGCTGCTGACTCAACTTCATTCAGATTAGTCAAAAGTTCACTGATATTCTCTTTACTTATCACAAACTGCATCCCTTCTCATTCTTTTTCTATAGTAATTTTGCTAGTCATCTGGTTTTATCCTGCAGTTTTCAATCCTTTATGAAAAAAGGGGTTTATATTTTTCACGCTGAAGCAGATTGTGATGGTGGATTGTGTAAGGTCACTTTTGCTTACGTATATTGTTCTGCTTTTGGGGAAAATGTTTAAAAGCAAGCAAACAGAATGTGCGCATTGCTTTGACTTTTAAGCTTTCCCTCCTTAACATAAGACTAACAGAGGACAGGTGGTGAGCGAATCTCAAAAGTTTCATAGGTTTGGATTAAGTCAGATGAGTACCAAATTATGGATGTTTAGATAAACCATCTATCCACTTGGATTCTTAGCTGAAGTAACAATTTTTCTATGCAGACTCCAATACTGTGTCTCTATTTGGCATAAAAATCCTTTTTGTCTATTGTTTATATATTAAGTAAAGTGCCTTTCAAAATTGTAGAGTAATGTAAATACTGCTAAATGTTTCTACCTGTATTTCTCACTTCCAGCATTGCTGGAATTCATGTGTGTGATCCCACAGGAATAAAAAAGTAATAAGAAAAAAATTAAATGAGTATTTGTGAACTATAAAAAAAAAAAAGTTTTATTCTTGTTTCATTGAAATCCATAAGCTGTGCCACTGCCATTTTTGTTTGCAGCTGCTTAGACGTAGATGTGCTGGTATTATGTTTAAAACCCAACAGAGTAGTAAGAGCAAAGCTGAGCTGGCCTTACAGAAACAGAGCAGCAGATGATTGGATCCTATTTCCCATAGGCTTCCAAGTCTGCAACTTAAAATGTCTTGTAACTCTATTAGGAAAGACCCATTGTGATCAATACAACCAACAGGGCCATACAAGTATCTCTCAGAGTGCAATGAAAATTGCACATCCCCTGGTACACAGGGGACTTAATATTTTTCATACAGATTCTCTTACACCACATCTAGCCTTTGTTTGCACAGTAGGTCTTCCCTGTGGTGTAGTCTTCTTGCAAAATATGGTAATGGAACTTAGTCTGTTGTTAGAGTTAGTCATTCAAGAAATTCAGTCTACTGTATTAGCTGAAATTCCTGTTACTGCAAAAGAAAAATAGATTTATTTTTACAAAGGCTTGCTGTAGCCAGGGAAGATTTACTTTACAAGACAAGTGGTTTCTTGCTACAGACTCATCTAAAATTATTTTGTAGCTATAGAATGTGAGCCCTGCAGCTTCAAAAATGGCAGTTTTGTCTGGACCTGGGGAGAAAAAAGATTAGTGGCTCCTTCTGAGTGTCCCCTTCCATTGGAGCTGGGATGGGAATGAACAGGAGGATGGGACATATAGCTCGAGCTTGTAGGCAGGCTCCTGGAGGAATGGGTCTTGAGAACAGTGTTTGGATCTGTATGCAAAGTGTAGTGTTTAGAGACTGCAGGAGACAGCAACTTCCCTTGGAAGGTCACAGCTCAGCCTTAGAGGCGAGGAAAATCTGAGCTAGTCGGTAAGTGGGGCATAAACTAGTACCAGCTGATGCCCCTTGTGCAGTCTCTGACAGCCAGAAGGCCACTGTCTGAAGCAGTTGCCATACATGTATGAAAACAATTTGGGGTTTTCTCAGCAGGTTGACATTTAGGGCCGATCTAGACCATTTTTCCTGGTCTGAAAAGTTTTAGCATGGGAAATAGCAGGAAGCTATCAGGGTCTTACAGCTTGACACTGTCAGGGTATCTGTGGACCTTTGGGAACAGGGAAGATTTTTAATAACCTACAAAACATGTTGCTTTAATTATATATGTTATATTTGGCACCTGACTTATTGAAGGCTGAGGGCATCCACTTTTCTGACCAGAGAACTGATATATTTTTGGCCAGTCTCTGGATTCTAGCTAAAGCCTGGCAAGAAACTGGGGAGACCCATCCAACCTTTCTTGTCTCAGGTTTCTGGTACCGAATCAGTACGATGGACAAGAATTAGAAGAAAAGTTAAGGAAAAACCTTATCTAAAGAAGCTGGAGAAAAGAGGAATGTGAGGATGCAGCAGAAACAAAATTAATTAAAACAAACTCATTAAAACACAACAAAGTCTAAGAAAATATGTTTGACTCATAGAAATATATGGCCTGAGTGTAAAATTATATATAAAGTTGGAATTTGGCCAGGTTCTAAGCCAAATGATATTGGTACTTGCAGAAGTTTAGTAACTCCTTTGAAGTAAGTAGGCTTACCTCAGATTTACACCAGCGTGAACAAAATCAGAATTATGCCCACTAGCTTCAGTGGCAGTTTCAGTTGTTCAAGAAATGCAAGAGTGGGTCTATATACATTCTTAGCCAGATTCTCAATATCAGGGCTTAAATGTTCTGATTTCAAACAGACAAGGTTCTTTGGGTAAATGTGACATGTTATTAGACCAACTTAAATAGTTGGAAAAATTGTTCTTTGCAAACTTTTGGGTACAAACTCCTTTCTTCAGGCAGAGGGAGAGTCTGCAGCTGGTTTGTGCTCTCTGGATGGGATAGAAGCGAGCGTGCAAGAATGCAGGTCAATGAAAATTTTCAGAAGTGCCTGTTTTTTTAAAAATAGTGTTAAAATTTTTTTTTAAAAGTGCTTATTTTATATAAAAAGCAAAAGTGCTTAGCCCCTCCCGGGTTAGATGAAAGTGGCTCAGTCATCACCTTTGGAAATAAATCAATTTCATTTTTATTAATAAAACTAAACTACTTAACTAGTCTAAGAGGCAATGATTGTTGTGGGTGACAGCCCAACTGCATGGCTGAGAGAGACTTTATCTCGCATTTGAAAGCCTCATTTTCTTCTCAACGTATCTGTGGAAAATACTGGTTAGCGCTGGACGTGATCTGGTAATGTGATGAATGCTTTGCCCCTGATCCACTTGAAACAAGTAATCATATGCTTACCTTTAAGTATATAAATGATCCCAAAGAAATCCAGTTCACTTCAGTGTGGCTGCTTACAAGCAAATGCTTTAGTGATTTGCTTAAGATGCTCAACATCTTGGAGGAGTGAGCCATGTTTCAGTAACCTAATCAAGTTATGGTGAATACAGGAGTGTCTGTCTTATCACTTTTTAGTTTGCTGTTCTGTGAAAAATATAGCAAATATTTATTTGGTTAAAAACATATTTCTTTTCCTTTTTAATATAAAAAAAACCAAAATACCCTTTCTAAGGTGTACAGGGAGTCTTTTATAGACAGTGTATTTAGCTCAAAGCACATGGAAAAATGACTACTTGACTATGTTAGCTTTAGGTAGCCTCAGGCTCTTTGAGATTAGTTTTAGATTCATATGCTGTGGTCATTCATTGACCAAGCTTTTTCAACCCTTGTACATATCCAACAAAGGATCATTTCCCTCAGGCATGGTTTTCTTTCAATCATATTTAGCAAAAACCATTAAACACACTTGGGGCTTGCACTGAAGAGAGAAACAACTTTATACGTACACAATTCAAAACATCTTTCCTCTTTGGGAAAAGGAAAAAACACACCCTGTTAAGTGTGTACATCTCAATTATTTTAAGTCTTAACTTTTGCCTTCCTTGCAGGGAGTTTCCATATGTTCCATACTATACTTGAATTTTTTTGATTTTTCATTGCTTCAGTGATTTTCCCAGATTTTAGTCATCAATTCAAAAAGCATTTGATTCTGAAAACAATACAGAGTCTAATAACTTCCAATTTCTGTTTGTAATGTTGATTAGTGATTGATGCAATAGAGGTATTTAAAGTAATACAATGGAATATTCCTAGTTTTTAATAGCTATTTCATTATTGTTAATATTTTATTCTTTAATATACATTTACATAGTATACAAAGACCTTTCACTTTTTAAACTTTATTTGTGGTGCTGTTCTGAAAAGAGCTTTCAAAGCAAAATAATTCAGAACTGGCAAGTAGCCAAAATAGGGGGGAAAGTTGCCAGCAACAGGTGAGTAGTTGTCAATGGTAGGTGGTGGATGCTTTTCAAGAGCACTTTGAAACCACAAATTTATTTTGCATTGTCTAGTGATTCTGCCTGAGTGACCCATGGACTTCAGTTTGATGAGACTCAATGCAGAAAAATATATCTGCTTGTAAGATTAGCTAACAAGGGGTCCAGAAAGGTGTACACTTGGGATTGGGAAGTATTCTCAGGAGGCTTATCAAGTGGGAGTCTTTAGTTCTAACAAAGATTTGAATTCAGTGCTTTTTCTTGATTAAACAAGATTGAATTTGGCCCATAGTTTACAGAAAATAGCAAAACTCCTTATTTTCTCCCATATTGCACACCCTCAAATAAGGCATGCACCTTGTTTTTGGAAAGCAGTATGGAGAAAAATGCACTTTTCTAGAATTAAGGCTTAGAGTTGGCTGTTTCCTGGAGAGGTTGTGTTGCAAAATGGTTTCCAGAGTCTCTCTCAGTCAGCAAGCTGAGAGCATCTGTGGGTTAACAGTGGGACTTTACCCTTCCTGCTTGCTGCCAGCAAGAGAAGCTGGCAGACATTCTGCAACACAACATCCTTATGCTTCTACTCCAATGAAGAAATTCAGCTGCTCTGCTTATACCACACACCCCAATTTTGGAGGGCTGATTTTTGCGGAAAAGTTACATGTGCTATGAGAATAAATACAGTACTGTTCAACTTTCTGCTGAATCTGCTTTCAGCATCAGAACTAGACCTTCAGGGGGCCATATGTTAAAGTGCATGCATATTCTTTCAACAGGTCTCTTCACATTCTGGCACTTGGTGTGAAATGTGGTTTAGGAGAATTTTTAAATAAACAAAAATCAGTTGTGGGAGCTCAGTTCTGTCTTTGGCTTAGCCCTATTTCATTAGGGTCCATGGGCATATGTCCTAGGGTAGAAATTGCCTTGAAATGATATAATTACAGGTCACACAGATGACTGCAGACTTGACTGTGTCTGTGGCCGCCATGGACTGTCAGCATATGGTGATTCTAGAACAGGAGTGGGAAAACACAGCCCGCAAGCTGGATCCAGCCTGCCAGGCCAGTCTATCCAGCTCATGCGGCCCCTAATAATTTAGAAAATGAATATGTATCTACCCCTGGTAGCCTGTCAAAGATGACAGGAGCCACTGGTGGTAGGACCCAGGGGGCCAGTGGCAGGACTAAGCAGCCACAGCAGCAAGGCCGGCCCAGCCCAGCCCCAGCCCCCACCACCTCCAGCTGGAAGCTTCTTCCCCCAACCCTGGGGCTGTTCCTGCCTCTCTGTGCCAAAGGGAAATTCAGTTAAGGGGCGGGGGCGGGGGAGGGAGGCAGGAAAGGACTGCAGGCAATCACTCCAGCCCTCAGGGCTGAGCTGGGATGGCTCCTGCAGTCCCAGTGATGCAGGGAACCACATGGTGCTGGAGCAGCCAGCAGGCAGTGGGGAGGGAGGGGGAGAGTGGAGAAATGGGTGCAGAAGGGGGGTAAGGGGCAATGAGTGTGTGTGTGGAGTGGAGCAACAGCTGGGCAGGCATGTGTGTCCCAGGGCCAGCACCGGCAGGACCTAGGGGCTCTGTGGAGCCAAGCGACTCCCTGCTGTTGCTGCTGGTGCAGCCTGGCCCAGCTCCATAGAGCCCCTGCCAGCCTGTGCCCTACCCTTGGCCCCCATCAGTGGTGGCCCTGGTGCATCAGTGTGGGCCCCGCACTCTTACCCAGCTGTTGCTGAACTCTGCACACCCACTCACTGCCACTGCCTGCCACAGCCATTTCCTGCTTTCCTGCCTGCAGCTTCCACCGCTCTGGCACCACGAGGTTCGTGGCTGCAGAACTGAGCAGGAACTGGCCTGGCCACCATGATTCTTGGCTGGCTCCATGCAGTGCCGGCCAGACCAGTCCAGTTCCTGCTGTATCCTGTAGTCTTGGCCGTGCAGCTGGGATGTGGTGGTGGAGGGGGGTGGGGGGAAGTGGCAGGAGAAGGGCAGCAGAGGCAGACGGGAGGGGGAAGTGGTGGTAAGCAGGAGGACAGGGTCTGCACCCGGGCTTGGAGAAGTGCTGGCAGGTGCCCTGCCTGCTGGGGTGTGCAGGTGGGGAGGGGAAAGACCTTGGAGAAGTGCTGGCAGGTGCTTTGCCTGCCACAAGGTGGGGGGTGCTGTGGGGAAACCTCCACACTTGCTACAACCCTCCTCAGCCACTCTCCCCCTACACACTCACAGTCCCCCACAAACCCTATACTCACCTATACCCCACACATCCACACAGACACCCACATTCTCCTCCACCCCACATGCACACACCCGCAACCCCCCCACACACCTGCACCCTCCCCGACACCCCACCCACCCATAATATACAAGAGTAAGATTTAATTTTAAGCTATTAGACTACCACCTCTATGTACACTACTCAAACACATATAAATCAGGACAAAAATATTTTTTGAAATTGAAATTAATAAACGTTGTAGATGTTTGATTTTTAGCATATAATTTGGTATTTTTCTGGTTCTGAAATGGCAAATCCCCATGCTGAAAGGAGTACTTCTGGGTGGCAAGGGGGGGGATATCTGATGGCAAAGGTAAGAGGTTAGGGGGCGTGACTTCTGGCCCCACGATAGCGACCAGAGGGCAGGGCATCTGTCGAGGTGTGGGGCTACCCCTGTGGTCCTTGATGGCTTGCCAAAACTTGGGAAGCGGCCCTCTGCCCAAAATAATTGCTGGCCCCTGCTCTAGAAGCAATATAGGGTATGGTTTCAAACAGTGCAGCTAGTAGTGTGATAGAAACAGCTGCGAAAGGGAAGCATTTACTTTTTGTTTGTGAATGTGTTTTCCACTCATTCATATAAAGGCCACTTTGAGGGTGAAGGGGGCATCCTTTTTCCTTGGAGAATTGCCCAATTTTGAACTCATCCCTGAATAAGGTTTGGTTGCCAGATCTCTTGAGAAGGCCCAGACACTCACTCTGCAATTCTGTCCTCATTCAATTGCCATGCCTGAAAAGTTTTAACTGCTATGTCTCAAAAGTTTTCAAGATCAGTGCCACACTTAGTTGCTTTAACCAAAACCTTGTATTGAACTTCTCTCTGCTTTCTCTGCTGAGCCATCGTGTGAATTCTATTGGATCCTGTTTTGTGCACACACACACGCACACATGCACACACGACCACATGCACACACATACACAACCTTTCTCACCATGGTTGAAATGCTTTGAAAGTCTCAGTACAGTGTATCCTGGCTCCGTCTTTGAAAAGCTTAAATCTTATCTTTTATTTCATTTGTTTCCTCTATTTTTGGTAGCATATTAGTAGTATTCCTTGGAGTTCCATTCTGGATGCCATGATATTTCATGTCCATATGCTCTCTCTCAGTTAGACTTGCAGTTTCTACATGCTGCTTTCTCTAGTAATGACAGTGACATTCATACACTTGTTTCTCTCTGCTGGTGAATCTTTGGTGACTACAGATGTTATCCAATATCTTTCAACTGTAAATTGGTAAGAATAAAATAATTTCTTAAAACTATGAACACATGCCTTTTTAAATTCTGAATAGTTGGACAGTTATGCTTTTGAATTTTACTGGTTTTATTATTGTAAGTCCCATCTGCTACAAGTCAGAATATAGAGCTGAGCTCAGGCCTTAATATGCAGGGGCATATTTTAAATGCTGTGAGCCTCTGACTCTCCACAGGGCTGACTGGAAGGCTTTATTTATTTATTTATTTATTTATTTTTGGCTTTACTGTTAAATTCAAGTGGAAGACCCAGCTCACCAAGAATTCAAAAAATAGCCTTCAACCAGCTCCAGGACAACTCCATGGATAATGCTGGTCTTGAAGTCTTTTATCTTCTGATAACAACTCGTCCCATATTAAGCTTCCTTTTGATTTCTAAAGCCCTAGACTATTATTTTTATGACTCATGCGACTGCTTAAGGCACACTTACCCTGTACCGAACCTAATATGTACTGGCCCAGATTTTCAAGAGTGCTAATTAATGTTGGGTGTTTCAGTTTCGCATAATTTGTTCCTGAAACAGACTTCATAAATGCTTTGTCTAAAATCATAATATATCTTTCAACGTAACTAAATGGCTTCTGATTTTAGGGTCTTCTCTTACTCCAGTTCTCATTTGTGTAATCTGTCGTCTTTGCTATTAGGCATTTGAAACTTCAGCCTTCAGAACTAGCCTTGTAACTAACCTTACAGGGTAAAGTGTCTTTTACACTAATGTTTAAGGTAATACTTTTATGATATAAAATTTTATCATATATGAAACATTAATGTGTGAAAAGCATTGCTTATATATTTATAGCACTGTTTGCTTCTTGGCTGTAAGGTAGCAGCATTACTTACCACCTGTGACATCCCAGCAGTGAAAATGATACAGGTATTTCACACAGGTAAAATAATTAGTTTGGGCAAAAATGAATGCAATTTTTATGTGCTCAGTCGCACAAAGTATTAGCCTTTTTTTTTTTTTTTAAACTGTATTGCCAATTTCTGGTGGTTACAAAGACAGATTATACAGAATGGTATTCGTTTAACTGTAAGTTAGCATGTTCTTTTTTTTAACCTGAAAATCACAGAGCACATATGGTTTGTTGCAGTAATGGTATGATATAAAAAAGGTAGTACACTTTTGTAAATGCTAAATGTTCTAGATCCTTTAAAAGTCTGTCCCCAAATTAAGGAAGATTGTTTAAATTAACAATTGTGTATTTATGATTTCTGTGTTTATTGGAGTTTTATTTCTACATATGGACTTGAACTAGGTGACTTCAGTTTCATGTCTAGAATCCTTCAAGGAGTTTCACTTAGTAATAAAATCATACAGTGACAATACACTTCCCTCCGTAACACCTGAATGATTGTGAATTGTTCTGAAAGGAGATTCCTACAGTTCTTTTTTTTAAGCACAGTGTAATATATGCACAGGATTTAATTCACTGGTAAAAAAATCTTAAATTTTGATGACTTGTGTGCATCTAATTATACGGTAAATTGGCAAAATATTTACACAATAAGTTTGTAACAATTAGGTGGCTTTTTAAAAAAACATAATTACTCTCATACAATGTTTTCTGACAATTGACTTATACATTTTTGTTTGGCTGAAAACGATTCCTTAGGAAAAAATATTGAGCTCAATTTTGTCCTGAATTCCAGCTGATGTATCTTTGTGGAAATTATTGGAGCTTCATGGGATATAAAGTGAGAAGAATTTCATGCTCTGAAAGCAGTCTCGTATTTTAGTCAGTCCATCTACTGGTAATTAGGGCCACTAAAAACCAGAACAATGGGCTTGAACCTACGCTGTTGGTGCCTGTGCTGTAGATGCTCTGCATTTAAAGTTGTCACCTGCCATTTTCAGGCAAGTAAGACTTTGGCTGTTGAGTTAAATAGATTTTGGCTGTCTGTGGAGAAGTCTACTCAACTAGGTCAACTACATGACCGTTCTCTGAGTATCTCTTCCCTACTTAGGTCTCTGCATTACAGGGTTACTCAGCCCTCTTCCCTGACACAGAAGGAGAGAATGATAATTCAGGACAGAGAGAAGGAAACTTCAATTTAGAGAGGTTTCTTTTAAAAAGAAGGTGAAGTAAATCTGCTTCACTTAAAAACAGTCCAGTAATATAGGCCAGGCGCTAAACAAATTAACAGGTTTTCACACATGATTTATGGGACCGTGTTTTAAATATTCCACATAATTTTGTAAATATCTTTAGAATTTGCCCACATCTTCTCAGATTCTAAAGGCTCTCTATGCATAGTGTTCATTAGGAGGACGACTGGAAGACTTTGAAGAAGCATTCAAAAAAAGATGAACCAAACATGGAGGAATAACAGCCAAAATGACAGCGTAAGGCAACAAACCCAAAGGGAAACTGGGATATTTCTTGTGAAAACCTAGCCACCCCAGAGGCATAATTACAAGCAGTAGATTTATGGAGTGGCAAAGTATGGGAATCTGTGGACCTACCTGCAGCCAGCAGCGGATGGTCGAAAAGCTCCGGTTAAAAATGCAAACCAAACTTTTCATGCATTTACAGCAGGCGGTATTAATTCATGTCATTTAGATTAATAGCAGTTGTTGTTCAACAATAGATGTTGATAAACTATCGTGGTTATAATTATATGCAAAAAGCTACATCTAAACTAAGCTCCCCCCTATACACACACCCTATTCTCTTATATGTATTCCCTCTGGCTGCATGCAAAAGTGATAACTTTAGCATGAAGTTTATTGGGAGGGGAAAAAACAGCCACTTACAAATAAAGTCTGACTAGAAACAACAGATTGAAGCTGTATATATTTTTAAGTGTTGCTTCTAACCACAATGTAAGTGTTAGAAGGGAGGGGAGGAAGCTTTATTGGGAAATATATTGGTTTTTATTTCAATAAATGCTCCTGGCTCAAAGGCATCCATAGTTTAACCTAGTAATCTGTGAAAAGTAGAAGGGCATATGCTAGCGGAAGACATGGGAACTGTGAAAGGATCTGTCCTTAGGACCTGCCTATCTTTCTGCTCATAATAAAAGCAAGAAGAAAAAAGAAGCAGTGTTATCAGTACACCTCTGCAAGTGAATTAGCTAGCACAGATTTGATAAGGCTTATAAACCCTCCAGAGTAATCGTGACAGTTTGCTGGCTTGGGCTTTGTCTGCTGCCAGTTACTCCTTGCTAGTGGCACTCTTTATTTATGCTTCAGTACCATGTTATCCTCTGGGCTTCAAACAGAAGGGACCTGTCTGTAAGTGTTTTGGTTGTGGTGTTAAAAAATAAGAGTGCAGCAAAACACATGCAACAGTGCTCAAAATCCGTTTCAGCCAGTTTCACTCCTTGTGGTTTTGCCTCCTCATGATTGCTCAGTACACACTGAGCGCGGCTAAGGTGGTATATAACTGACTTCCACTAGAGAGTGTCACAGGGTTATTTGAATGAATGAAGGAAATCAGAATGGATTAATTAAAGTTTTGTTGCAGATAACATTAGAAGAGCTGGGACCTCTGGCACAGTGGACAGATATGCTTTTGTATTTAAGTAAACTAGCACTGCACTTTTGTCCTTCACCCTGAAACTAGTACTGAGCCAAATGAACTAGGTAGTTATGACTTTTATATACTGAAAATTTTGTATGCATATTCAGATAGATGTAATGGTAAGTATAGGGTCTAGTAGTTTTAGCTTGTTTTCATATCTCAGCAAAGTGTGTAATGGCTTTACTGTGAGTTTTGATTTGGTACCATATACCTACTATAAGTATGAGTTTAGATTTTGGATCATTAATCTATGAAAAATGCCACACACTGGAATTAGAGAAGGAAAGGGTCTTTTGCAATCCATTAGCAAACTCTAATACCTGGAGTGAAGATGTATATGCATAAGTAAGGAAATTGAAAAACTGTGTTAAGTAGTCAGAAAGTCTCCAAAGGGAGATCTGGACAAGTAGCAACAGTAATACCATTAGATGGGTATTATTATAAAAAGGGAAAGGAATAGCTTGAAAGCAAGGACAATAATGACATTGAAAATGAATAAAGCAACATCATGATGTCTTGAAATTTTAAAAGGGAATTCAAAGGACTAAAGAGATCAAAATTTGAGATGGTAATGGTACTGATCTGCCCCTTCCTTTCCCAAATACATAGGATGCCCCATGAAAAAATCTCCTGTAAGCCTGAAAAAAAGCATTCTATATACATTGCCGCCCATACCTGTAATGTGTTAATATGAATAATGATGATGATGATGACAATGATAATGGGGTCAAAGTCACAGAGTCAAACACCTGGACACCAAGGTACATTGTCAGATGAGACATCAAGTGTCTTCTGACCAATTACAAAGTTGTCCTATTTATCCTCAGTTCTCCTCGGTGATTGGCCATGGGGCGGGGATCCCCAGACCCAAGAGGCACCAGTTGCCAAGCGAGGAGGTTGTGGGAGGGGACTCCAGTGCACTCCGCAGTGGATCCGGAAGCGGACCGGAAGTGCTTCTGGTCCACTTCCGGGTCTGCTGCCAAGTGCACGGGGGAGCCTCCACACTTCTGTGGGACACTCCATGCGCCCCAGCATCGCAGCATTCACAAGCCCCTGCTACCTAGAGGTATGTAGAAAAAACATTTAAAGCTGTGTCTATGTCAGAATCGTTGAATCTTTCCAAATCGATTTGGAGGGTTCCGATTTGATTCAGAGAGATTAAAGGGTCCTTTAATTTGATTTGGATTCAGAGAACCAGCCACCAAATTGGGCTGCATCTCCACCGAATTGAATTAGGGACCAAAGTTTCACATAGCCCTAGTATTCATGTACTTCCCAGTAAAGAACAAATTCAAAGCCCAGATGACTTAGAGCTGGGGAAGAGCCCTAAGGGGCCTGTAGAAGGAAGCAGCAGATGCTGGTGGAGCTGAAAACCATTCCCCATCTCCTTTCTTTCTGGAGTAATAACCTGAGAAAGGAAAGGAAAAGAAAAAAAGAGCATTCTTCAGTGATACCAGCAATTGTTAGCAGCCTAAAGCTGAAGTGTTTTGGAATAGCTAAGCCATTGCAGTGTATTAAAAAGGCCTTCAGATGAAGTGAAGAGAAACAGCAGGTAGTATAGCAGGAGCAATTATGCAAGATCTTAATGTAGTAAGGTGAACTGTAAGATAGGCTTGTGATATCATTAAGCAAGTTGTAACATCTTGCGAGTTGAAGATCCTCTGAAGCATCTTTATAAGGTTACCTACTTTACTTATCTATAACAATCTATGTGTGTGTTCTTAGAAACTTTCCAGTTGCCTTAGATATTTAAAAAAAATGCAGTTAGTTGAACTCATATTTTCACTGTTTCCCATGATGGGGACAAGGAATTAAGAAGGAACACTGAATTGACCATATCTGATTAATTCAGTTAAAATGAACCAAAGTTAAAGTTGTTGTGTCAGAAGACAGCCTGGAGTATATGGCTCTTGAGCATGGTAATTTGGTTTAGGAATCTTTTGAGATCTGTAGTGATTTTTGCTTCTTGTAGAGATATAAAATGTTACCAGAGCTTCTAAAATTCAGTGAAAGTCACCCAGGACTTTGGAAAAATCTCTCAGCAATTGTAAAAAGAAGTGCTAATGCCTAAGTGAACCTAATAAGTGGATTATTTCCTTTCTTTTTTTGGCTTTTCCTTTATGAAACCTGAATAGAACCAAATAGAGATGAAGCTAAAAGTGTATGGAATTTCCATGACCATTAGTGCTGGCCCAGACCATCATAGATTTCACAGATTTCATAGACATTAGGGCTGGAAGGGACCTTGCAAGATCATTGGTCCAGCCCCCTGCCCAAGGGGCAGGAAGTCAGCTGGGGCCATATGATCCCAGCAACATGGGCATCCAAGTGTTTTGTAAAGGTGTCCAGAGTAGGTGCTTGCACCACCTCCGGGGGGAGTCTATTCTAGACTCTGGGGACTCAGATGGTAAAGAAGTTTTTACTTATGTCCAGCTTAAAATGGTCTTCCAGGAATTTGTGACCGTTAGACCTCATCTTCCCTTGGGGTATCCTGGTGAAAACACATTCTCCCAATTCCTGATGCACACCCCTTATGTACTTATAGGCTGCCACCAAGTGCCCCCTGAGCCCGTGCTTCTCCAGGCTGAAGCATCCCATAGCTCTCAGCCTCTCCCCATAAGGCCTACTCTCTTGCCCTCTGATCATGCACATGGCTCTCCTCTGGACTCTTTCAAGCTTGTCCACATTCTGTTTGGAGCCCAGAATTGGATGCAGTACTCCAGCTGCAGCCTCACCAAGACCGAATACAGTGCGAGAATGACTTCCTGGGTCTTGCTTGAGATGCATCAGTAGATGCAATCCAGGGTGTTGTTTGCTTTGCTGGCTATGGCATCGAATGGGTGGCTCACGTTCATCTTGTGCTCAGGCATGACCCGCAAGTCTCTTTTGGTCATAGTGCTAGTTAGTGTAGCACTACTGAGTTTATAAGTATGGTGTGGGTAATTTTTTCCCTGAGGTGTGGCTTTTTTGTGCTCTTTTCCTTTTTTAAAAAGCAAATCATTGAAAGTTTAAAATCAGATAAAGACAGCAATTCTACTCGAGCTTGAAGATCTATCATGGAACTTAAACAGTTCAATTTGAAGTTTATAATAGTAAAAGCAATGGAAGAAATCTGAAAAAATACATCACTTTCCCCAAGTCATGTTGATAAATCTGTACCAAGTGATGGATTATGGAAAATACAGACTTATTAAAAGATACAACACTGGATAGGGAGATAGGGATGGGGAGAAGGGAAATGTATATTTAATAATCTAGTCTAAAAATACTTATAGTTTTTTTACTTTGCAAACAAGTCATGATTGTTTTGATTGGCAAGATGACAGAGGTAGGACTTACTGGATTGTTTCTCAGACTATTAAGATTTCCCAGTATTTTCAGGTACTCATTCACTGGCAGTCAGTTTGATAAAGAAAGTGAGCAAACTCAGAAGGAAAAATGGTGTTGGAATTAATACAATTACATTTTGCTAGGTTGTGCTTTGGTAAAGTGGAAGGAAGCAAAATCCACTTAAGCTGAGATTTCGGAAACACATGCTAATGAGATTTCCTTCTGATATTGCTGCCTTCTGATAGAGATTTAACATTTTGTGAGCTATATCTTGTTCCTCATATGTCTGTAGAAGACCACCTGCAGGCTGTGTCCTTTCAATAATACAGTCCCATGAAATGTGGCCAAAACACAATTGGCCATTGAAGCCAGGCCCAATGTTTGCTAGTCAGCTACTCTCATCTGTTAGTGAGGACATTATTTCAGCGTATTCAGTTCAGGTTTTGCTTGGAGAGAGAACATGGAACTTTGGGAATTATTTGATCAAAAATAATTGAGTTTGGTTAGTTTTATAGATTAGAGTTCTTGGGCTGGTGCTACTTAGAATAGGGTGTGGCAAGTATACTGACAATTGGATGCAGAATCCCTGATGGTGTTCCTGGCTCTGCCCCTGGCTTTATGAGAAATTTCTTTAAACTAGTGACGGTAGATGCCAGGGGATGACTGGGGATTGATCGCATGCCCCATTCATGTACTCTCTCTCTAAAACATTTACTACTTGCCATTGTTGGAGAGAGGATAGTGGGGTAAATGGACCATTGGTCTGACCCAGAAGGGCATTTCCTATGTTTTTGGCTAGAGACAGACACTACACATAAACCGGTTTTAGTGATCAGAAACTCAGTTCAGTGCACATAAATCAGTGCACATAAATCAGTGCACATAAACCAGTTTAAAAATGGCTGAAACTGGTTTAAAGTAAACCTGGTTGAATGTAACTGATTTGGGTCAAACTGGTTTATGCAATGTCTGTCCCAGACCCTTTCCTGGTGAAACTTAAACCAGAGTCCCCCAGCAGCCCACATGCTTTGCAGCTCTGGGCTGGGCTGGGCTAGGCAGTGCTCTCTACTCCAAAGAACAGGATGGCCCTGCTCCTCTCCTCTCTAGCCAGAGCTCTGGGGGGACTGCAGGCACAGCATGGTCTGCCTGGTTTCCCTTGCTGCTCAAGCACTGATTGCCCACCCCCTTCCTCTCTCCCATTTCCCACAGCATGGATCCCAGCCCCAGGGACTCTAGGCATGTGGTATGCTAGCTAATGCTGAGGTGTGTATGTGTGTGTGTTCACTGGGACAAGACAAGGGGAGACAGAACAGAGTCCACTTAGAGCATTTTGGAGCTAATCAACAGGTCAGTTGGTAATGTCCCTCCTTGGAAAACAATGTTTAAGAAGAGCTTGAATTAATGAGAGAGGCTTTTGTTTTGCTGATGGGCTGATAAGCCCTGGTTTTATCAGCTCCCCTGCTCGTTTGCAGTCCTGTCAGGTTTGCAGGCAAGGGGAGATTGAAGAGCTCAGTATCATCAACAGATACATGCACTGCAAACCTCCCCTTTTGCATTAGAGTGCTAGCCCGGGGCTGGGGCCTGACAACACTCCTACCCTGTGAGCAGCAAGCAGGGGAAAAGCCTGAGGTGGCACAGGCCAGTGTGGGGGTTTAAACCCCTCCCTACTCAAATCATTTTGCCTGGGCCTGGCCACTCCCTCTCCCCCTGAGCTCAGCACTAGCTGTAGCGCCCCCCTCCCCCCCGGCTTCTAGCCTGAGCCACTCCATGTGCCTGAATTTCTGGAATGAAAAGGGAATGTCTATCCACTTCTAAATCTGTTCAAGGTTTGCAGGTTAGACTAACCTGCAAAGATTGAATCAATTCAGGCTCAGGCTTTTTGAATGTCTGTTCTTAGCTTTGATGTAATCTTTTTTTAACTCCAAATATTGTGTGTACCTGTGTTACAAGGTTCCTTGATTAATGTTTAAGAATTATGAGACACTATTTTCTAGAAATATAAAGTAATATGATTAATTCTACTCTGCTGATTTTTTCATACATCCATAAATAGCATCCTCAAGAAAAAATACAGTAGAATTATTTTCAGAAGCTTTTAGATAAGTATCACTAGCTTATTACCACATATATGTGACTTTGAGAGACGGCTTATGCAGCCATACTATGTGCACATTTACTACATAAGGAATTTCTAATAGTCAATAGAAACTCCATCCTGAAGACTTGGAGAACGTATGATTCAAACTTTTTTGAGTTAATCATGGACTATAGAGCAAGCACGGAGTAAGTTGATAATGTAACTTGAAAGATTACAGCCCAAATTGAGAGAGAGGCAGTTGTATTTCTTACTGAAAAAACAGTGCAACCAGTTATGATCTCCATCACACTTCTGGTGATAACTAAAGGCCAAATCATGCCCATTAGCTTCATACAAGAGGGTTCCCAAACCATCTGCCTCTTACCTCCTCCCTGCCCCAGTGGAGCCCATAACAGATCTTGCTTGTTTTACATCTCAGCAACTCATTTTTTCTCATAGTGATGATGATCTCTAGGTAACGGTAATGTGAAATGAGGTGGTGGTGGTGGAAGGCCTGGCAACTGGGACAAAACACATGGCCAGAGTGACTGGAGAAATTTCTGTAAGGAGAACTTTTCAGGGCTTTCTTTTTTCCCCTTTATTTTCTCCCATCACTTTTCCTGGATTTAGGAGATGAGTGGACCTTGAGTACAGAGCATTTCTCTCCCCCCCTTCCCTCATAATTTTCTCTGACTCTGACAGAAGGTTTCATATTCCCTTGGCAAAGGTTTTGAGAGCCACGGAGTGCATGTGGCATAGCTCTCCCCTTTTCTCCAACTGAAACTGTTAGCTGCAGATATTGGCTATCCTCCAGTGGTTAGAGCTACTAGTTTGAGCAGAGACATATTCATGGTGCAGGTGAACACTAAATTTACCTCCAAGTGTTTTAAATGTCAAATAAGATTAACCAGCCACTAATCTGTCTACCAATTCAGGAGAAATTTATGCCCCCCAGCAGTGATGTTAAATAACAGAGAAGATAACTCCTTTCCTGCCTTTTGGGTGTTCAGCATATGACTATCGAAGAAGTACATGTTGGGCCGTGCATCCAGTTTACACATGGTTCTGCTGTTCTTTAGGTCTTCTCTTTGACGCTGCACAAAACTCTTAGGGAAGAGTCACTAAAAGAGAGTAGCATTGCAGGTCTCTGTTGTTAGTACAAATCTTTGAATGTTATACTTTAGACAAGGCCTAGGAAAATGCTGACAATTTGCCCTGATTACCGGAGCTGACAGCTAGCCAGTGATGTAGCAGAGAATTTGCAACACCAAAGGCTTACCTTTGCTAGAAATCAGGGTACATCACACCAGGGCTAATTCCTGAATATCTTTTTCAAAATTTTTAAGAGGTAGGAAGAAAATTCTCATCCTGTGATGTAACAAGACTACCCCACCAGTGCATAATTTTCTTAGATGTTTCAGGGGGCAATTTGTATTCTTAAACTTTAATAATACTCAGTAGGATAAAGCAATAAACATACAAGGGATGATATAAAAGCTAAAATGGCTATTGGACATTGAATATTCCTGGCCTAGGAAATAGTAATGGGACTCATCTCTTTGAATCATCCTTAACATACTGAGGAGCAAGTAAAAATCAATGAACCTTCCTGCTGAAACAAACCCTGCGTTTATTGGAAGTGGTTGCAAGTTTTTAGGAGAACCTTAAATTAGAGCCCACCTAAAATAATCTCAGAAAATCTGAAATAATAAACTGGGAATTGAAGTAAAGGTATTTTGCCATGGCCTAAGAAAGAACTGCCATTGCATTTGACCTTGGGAGCTAATGAATACCCCAGAACAAATTAGTATATGGTTATGACCTATTACAATATAAGTAATCTTCCATGTTTTTAAATTGTTTTTCCTAATACCTAATTCTCTTTTAAAACTCACTGTCATACTTGGAATGAAAATCAAAGCTAGGTATTTAGAGGTAGAAATTTGTTATCAATATATTAGTTTGTACAACAAGTTCCTTTTAGCAGTTTTTTTTAAAAGA
>NW_017728915.1:22632954-22636886 GCF_001723895.1 Crocodylus porosus | reverse complement strand
TCAAACTTTTTTGAGTTAATCATGGACTATAGAGCAAGCACGGAGTAAGTTGATAATGTAACTTGAAAGATTACAGCCCAAATTGAGAGAGAGGCAGTTGTATTTCTTACTGAAAAAACAGTGCAACCAGTTATGATCTCCATCACACTTCTGGTGATAACTAAAGGCCAAATCATGCCCATTAGCTTCATACAAGAGGGTTCCCAAACCATCTGCCTCTTACCTCCTCCCTGCCCCAGTGGAGCCCATAACAGATCTTGCTTGTTTTACATCTCAGCAACTCATTTTTTCTCATAGTGATGATGATCTCTAGGTAACGGTAATGTGAAATGAGGTGGTGGTGGTGGAAGGCCTGGCAACTGGGACAAAACACATGGCCAGAGTGACTGGAGAAATTTCTGTAAGGAGAACTTTTCAGGGCTTTCTTTTTTCCCCTTTATTTTCTCCCATCACTTTTCCTGGATTTAGGAGATGAGTGGACCTTGAGTACAGAGCATTTCTCTCCCCCCCTTCCCTCATAATTTTCTCTGACTCTGACAGAAGGTTTCATATTCCCTTGGCAAAGGTTTTGAGAGCCACGGAGTGCATGTGGCATAGCTCTCCCCTTTTCTCCAACTGAAACTGTTAGCTGCAGATATTGGCTATCCTCCAGTGGTTAGAGCTACTAGTTTGAGCAGAGACATATTCATGGTGCAGGTGAACACTAAATTTACCTCCAAGTGTTTTAAATGTCAAATAAGATTAACCAGCCACTAATCTGTCTACCAATTCAGGAGAAATTTATGCCCCCCAGCAGTGATGTTAAATAACAGAGAAGATAACTCCTTTCCTGCCTTTTGGGTGTTCAGCATATGACTATCGAAGAAGTACATGTTGGGCCGTGCATCCAGTTTACACATGGTTCTGCTGTTCTTTAGGTCTTCTCTTTGACGCTGCACAAAACTCTTAGGGAAGAGTCACTAAAAGAGAGTAGCATTGCAGGTCTCTGTTGTTAGTACAAATCTTTGAATGTTATACTTTAGACAAGGCCTAGGAAAATGCTGACAATTTGCCCTGATTACCGGAGCTGACAGCTAGCCAGTGATGTAGCAGAGAATTTGCAACACCAAAGGCTTACCTTTGCTAGAAATCAGGGTACATCACACCAGGGCTAATTCCTGAATATCTTTTTCAAAATTTTTAAGAGGTAGGAAGAAAATTCTCATCCTGTGATGTAACAAGACTACCCCACCAGTGCATAATTTTCTTAGATGTTTCAGGGGGCAATTTGTATTCTTAAACTTTAATAATACTCAGTAGGATAAAGCAATAAACATACAAGGGATGATATAAAAGCTAAAATGGCTATTGGACATTGAATATTCCTGGCCTAGGAAATAGTAATGGGACTCATCTCTTTGAATCATCCTTAACATACTGAGGAGCAAGTAAAAATCAATGAACCTTCCTGCTGAAACAAACCCTGCGTTTATTGGAAGTGGTTGCAAGTTTTTAGGAGAACCTTAAATTAGAGCCCACCTAAAATAATCTCAGAAAATCTGAAATAATAAACTGGGAATTGAAGTAAAGGTATTTTGCCATGGCCTAAGAAAGAACTGCCATTGCATTTGACCTTGGGAGCTAATGAATACCCCAGAACAAATTAGTATATGGTTATGACCTATTACAATATAAGTAATCTTCCATGTTTTTAAATTGTTTTTCCTAATACCTAATTCTCTTTTAAAACTCACTGTCATACTTGGAATGAAAATCAAAGCTAGGTATTTAGAGGTAGAAATTTGTTATCAATATATTAGTTTGTACAACAAGTTCCTTTTAGCAGTTTTTTTTAAAAGACTGAGAGATAAATGACATTTAAAAAATCAGGTTATACAAAAATATGTTTAAACTGTTGATTCAGCTTAGAAATCAGCCTTAACATGTGTTGGTTTTTTCATAAGTCTCTGGACTAAATATCAATGAGAGCAAAAGGTCTAAAGACCTTTCCTCACGACTACATAGGAAATGTTTCTGTTTGTGAATCAGTGGTCTCTGAATCTTTAATCCTAGAAGGGTTGTATTGTTCAGGCAAATAGTCCAACTCAAATATAGAGCGATTTCCCACCCTGCATCCAAACAAAATGAAGTCAGCTTTGACTCTGCAAAATGTCGATGAATTCTTCAGAGTAAATCAGCCCTGTCAGTCTGATGTGGAACCGTCACCTACTTGTGACATAATATAATATGAAATGATATTGAACAACATGCGTTTGGCACTAAATTGTTAGCGGGTTTTAGCTTTGACAGCAGCAAGTTTATTGCTTTAATCCCAAGGTCTTTTAACCCTCTTTGACATAAATTGAGGTTGGCTTTTGTGAAAAAACTCTACTTCACTCTCTCTTCCTTTACCTAAAACTGCTTTTAACAATTTATGCTCATACATCAGACACTCATTTTGAGTGACAAAAAGAAAAAAGATCTATTAGAATAGAAGGAAAAAAGGGTCAATTTAGGTTAAGCAGTATATGTCTCTTTTGGTACGCATGTCATAGCTTTCTTCAGGTGAATATGAATTTTAAGATGCAATAATGTATTGCCATGGCAAAATAAAACAACTCTCTGACAAGAAGAGAGAATAAGTATTGGAGGGAAAAGGCTGATATTCTGCAACTTGAATATTGTTCCATACTCTTGATGCAGCATAACTTATCTTTAAACGTAGGGCCATTTTTTTAACTTTTCTTAAAAGATCAAAGGTTTTTCTCCTTTTTATCCAAACATGACACCTAGAAAAAGACTGTAGTGTGGACACTTTGTATGCACATAATTGTAGTGCTGCATGGAGGAATCAGTGCATAGGACCTAATTTAATGTTTAACTTTTTTTGAGGCTCTTTGCTTAGTAGCATATGTAAATATGCATTATTGTCAGCCTTCTGACATTCTGCTCACAGAACTACAGCATTTGCTAACGATAACATCAGTAACATAGGACAATTCCTTACCTTTGGTTCTCTACTTTCACTTGCTGCAGAACGTCCTTAGTGCAGCATCAGAGCAATTTCCCACTATTGTGGAAGCTCAGCAGAATCTGTCCTTGACTTGTGTCATTCCCAGTAGACCAATACCTTTTCAGCATATTTGCACAATTGCATATTTTTATTTTTTACATTTTTTTGTTTCCACACTCACGCCAGCGCACGTGAAGCATTGACCTGCTGCCAATTTTCTGTAGGACTGAAACAGATAAATATTGGACAAAAAGTAATTTGCATTGTTGCCTAAGTGAGAGTACAGTACATCTGTATTTATTGCCCATTGTATTTTAAGTGTGCTTTTCTCTCCGCTAAAGTTTAAGGGTCTGTTGATTTTTCTATGACCACTATCTCCAGAGATATATAACTTGCTCATAATAATTTGCTCATGGCTGAAACTTAACAATAAAAAAGCTTGCGCTAACAATCAGATTATTTCACTGGTTCTTTAGCAAGTTTTTGAATCTCTTCAAGCTGTAGTACAATTTATACAGGTCCAGCTGAAGGAAAAGGAGGTGCTTTTATTAAAAGGAAATGCATAGTTGTGTTGCATAGTGTGGGTTTATGATTTTTTGTTTTACACTCATGGGGCTAAATGACTTGTTTTTTGTATAATTTCTCTGATGTTAATGATGATACTGGTGGTGAGGAACTGGTATGGAGACTCCACAAATTAATTTAATAGTTTTCTTAGATTTCATAGACATTAGGGCTGGAAGGGACCTCGGAAGATCATCGAGTCCAGCCCCCCACCCAAAGGGCAGGAAGTCAGCTGGGGTCATAGGATCCCAGGAAGATAAGCATCCAATTTACTCTTGAAGGTTTCAATATAGGTGCTTGAACCACCTCCGATGGCAGGCTGTTCCAGACCTTGGGGGCTCGGACAGTAAAGAAATTCTTCTTTATGTCCAGCCTG
>NW_017728915.1:22583096-22632374 GCF_001723895.1 Crocodylus porosus | reverse complement strand
ATGAAGATGTTGAACAATATGGGTCCAAGGACAGAGCCTTGGGGGACCCCACTGGTCACAGGACACCATGATGAGTGACTTCCATCAATGATGAACCTCTAGGCCCAACCACAGAGCCAATTTTCCAGCCACAGAAAAACTCAAATTCTTTGAGTTTGAAAAAATGAAGAGATCCCTGGGGACCTGAGGAATGACACATCATGACTATCTTTAAGAAAGGGGATAGATGTGTATGGGAACTACTGAAGTATCCCTCTAGGAAAAGATCCTGGAGGTGATAAGGACTTCCCATACCTCGGTAGCTACCTTTCTCAGAGAATGAACATTGATGAGGAGATCCTGCACAGGACTTGCTACTCAAGTGCCTCCTTTGGGAAATTGCTTTGGCATGTCTTTATTCATCATGATCTCTGGAAAGTCACCAAAACCCAGTTCTACATCCCCAATCTCCTCTATAGATGTGAAACATGGATGACATGCCATCTTCATCTCAAGACCCTTGAAAGATATCACCAGTGACTACTCCAGAAAAGTGTCCATGCCAAATGGGAAGATCACTGCACAAAAGCTTGCTGAAGCCCAATTTTAGCAGCATAGAGTCAGTGATCCTTAAGCACCAACTTTAGTGGAACAGACATTTTGTGCACATGCCTGACTCTTGATTTCCAAAATAAATGCTCCAATCTCTGAGTTCCTGCACATTGAAGGCATATCTCAAGAAAACAGATGCTGACATCAAGAACTAGGAGAAGCAGCTGTTAACCAACTTCAGTGGTGCTGCAACCTCTGCCAAGTGACAGCCAATTTTGAGGTAAAGTTTCTTGCCCTTGAAGCAGAGAAGAGAAAACTGAGGAAGGAAAAGAATAGAAATCCCAGTCTGCAGCCTACTCTTCCCTGGGGAAAGACCTGCAACTTCTTTGGATGGGTCTGTGACTCAGGGATTGGACTCTTAAGTCACCTGAAGTCATCAGTGAGTCATGGTAGAGATCCTCTTGTAATTGAGATCCTCCTGTAATTGCCAATGATGTGTGGTCATACATCAGCAGAGGACTGGTCCCAGAGTTTATAAATATTACCTTCTGTACATACATAGCACTTTTTAAAAATTCTTGCTTTTACTCTGTGGGCATGAGGTGCCCACTTTCTTGGAAGTCCAATTCTAAAATATCCATGTCCCTCCGTGTTTCTTCAAACTGTCCCAATTTTAAAAAGCCTGTTTTAAATATCTCTTCGAAATAGCTACCATCCTTTTAACTGCAGGAGGTGTGGTTTTGTGGTTATAGTTGTTCTTAAAATCCAATTAACTTAACTAAGAGGTGATTCTGTGATGTAAGGTTTTAATTTCCCCTAATGGGCAAGGTGAACAGAGCACTAGAAACCAGGAAAACTGTCCTAAAAGGGTCAAGTTAGAGTTCTCATATTGCTTTGCATATGCTTGCAAGGAACACCAGGTGGGTCATTTACATAAATGAATGTTCCTACTGAAAGAAAAACCCATGAATAATTGTGTCATTCAGTCATTGTTTCAAGTCACTGAAATACTTTTGCCTTGAATGTATACTCTAGCCTTTGAACCACAAGAACAGGTGTGCCAATTATCAGGGTGCCAGTTAACTAGGACTGACTGAACTCTTTAGATAAAACCCATGCCATTTCAAACAGGTCATGTTCCTATCTATAAAATGAAGCTAAACCTTTGAGAGTTCAGGTGCAACATGCATGACTCTGCACCATTGTATGTGATGTTTGGGTACTTTTTGCATTTTAGTATCAATACATCACTAGAGAAGAGGCTGTTATTTTTTAATCAATCTAGGGAGTTAGGGTTCAAAGAAGAATGACCCTGTGGCAAAACTGTCTACAGTCCCTTGCCATGGGCTCAAAGAGATGCTTTTTTAGAACACGCAGTCCTTCCCATGAACAAGGCACCAGGAATTTGACTCAAACTCAGATTGTAGCTCAACCTCAATTCATTCAGGGGTTGGAATCAAAGTTGTGTGATTAGAAGCACAAATATTTCACATTTAGATATGCTGCAGTTAAGTTAATTCTGCATAAATGGTATCAGGAGTAGGTCTGTCAGCCTGGGATAGGTAGATATTACCCTTTAGCCCTCTTTCTGCCCGCTCTTACTCCATTCACCGCCTTTCTGCCAACTTCTGCCCCACTCTAGCCACTTTCCGCCTCCTTTCTACCCCTTTCTGCTTCCCTCCTGCCATGTCTCCCCACTCTTACTTCATTCACGGCCTTTCTGCCACCTTTCTCCCCACTCTCACCACTTTCCACCTCCTTTCTGCCCCTTTCTGGCCTCCTCCTGCCATGTCTGCCCTGCTCTTACTTCTTTCCCACTTTTGAGCTCTGTCCCAGCTCTTCCTCTCAGATTTGTTCTGAGCCCTGTTTCCACGCCCCATCATCTCCAAGTTCCCTCCTTACTTCCAGCTTTCCCTCATTCTGTTCCCCAGCTTTCCTCTCACCACCTTGCGCTGCTACCTGGCTCCATCTAGAGCCCTAGTTTCTCCATTCTAGTCTGATGGTTCTAATCCTGGCCCCGGAGACTTTTGCTCACGGCACTTTCACTCTAATTTTTCCCTCTGCTCTCTCATTTTAACCCCCATCCATCTACCCTCCTTCCCCTCCTTCTGGAAATCTCTGACCCTTGACTCCCTCCTCCCATAGTCACCAAGCACCCTAGGTATCCTAAATACCCCAAGCACATACATACACACCACACCACCCAAGTTAGGAACTCACCTGTGTGTATGTGTAGGTGGGTGGTATGCATGCAAACTGGCAAATATATGTCTCATCATGTGTGTAATATATTAATTAGTGATCTGTGTATGTGTATTTGGTGTGCAGGTATTGACAACTGATTTTTGTCTAATTTTTGGTGTGTATAGTGTGAATGTGTTTGAACTGGTGATGGGTGCACATGTGCTTAGCCTGGTAATCTTAGATGTGTATGTGCCTAGTTTGTGTGTATGCGCTCAATTGATTTTTCCGTGGGTATATGTGCAATTGTGTCACCCCCCCCCCCCTTCTAACAGTGCAATTTTGAGATCCTCAGAGCTGGCCTGGCCCCACAGGACAACAAAGGTGCTGAGTTAAGTGCATGTTATTAGGTCCAAAAGTAGACTTTTGCCATGGCTTTTAGCAGTTCCAGCTTTTAAAATTTTCAGGTTTTAAATAATGAATTTCAAAAACTTTGGCTATTTGGTGAAAATTGCATAGAGGGCATAGGAAGTATGATGCTAAATGCTTCTTCTCAGAGTGTAGAGTTTCTTTAAGGCTAAAAAATTCAACTAGGAAGTCAAAAGTTTTGTTTTTGCACCACCCTGAAACTGCATTTTTAGGTATAAAGCAATGCCTGTCAGCTTTAAAGAATAACTTAGAAGACATCTACCATTTTACAGTGTCCCATCTTTGTCTTCCTAGAAACTGCAGCCCTAATAATGTACATGTTAGCATGAGTGCAGTGCAGGAGGATGGTATAGTGTCTGATTTCAGTACCCAAACTGAAGTGGAATGCAGCAATTCTGTGAGTTCATTCCAAAGGGCTTGTTCACCCTGGGTAATTACACTGTATTAGGACAGTCTCATATTTATTCTAGGCTTAAATCTCTAATACTAAGCACTCATGCTGGGGCATAACTTTTGTTGAGTGTTTGCACAGAGGAGTAATTGGAGTTCACAAGACCTCTTACTCACCTCACTTGCTCATCTTCCTGGAGATTCCAGATGTTGCCAGGCAGTTGCTCTGTGCCGTATACAACAAGACACACAGGGATAGGAAGTAGATAGAACCGGGTTGCTCTAACACATAAGCCAGCACAGTTGAACTGACACGGAGGGGGAAACTGGAAGTTAAGGATAATTTGGAACCATGTTTACACAGCAAAATGGAAGTGTAAATGGAGCTTGGGGCAGTCTTCCTGTGCTAGCTTCATTTTCCTAGTATGGCGTAACAGGTTGCCCTCCTGGAACCATGTTTCTGGTTATCCGTGCCTTATGTGGGGTGCCCTTGGAGCCTGCTTTGTAATTCTTTGGTCCCACCCTAATCTCGCCTGCCACATCTTGATGGAAAATTATTTTTATGCAAGCGGGAGACTGCCTATTATATTGGGTATGTTGGGGTCTTTCCTAGCTTTTTTTTTTTTTTTCTTCCAGTGCCTGGTGGCTTGTGGCCCCCTTTCCTGCTCCCTCATGGAGCCCAGCACGCCCTGGCCCAGAGGCATGGGAGCTGAACCGACAACCAGAGAGTTGTGGGTTCAAAATGAGGGTGCAACCCTGAACCTGCCCCTGCCAGTCCAAACAAAAGAAGACAAAATATAACTGCACTCCGGTGCTCTAGACCTCCCTGGCCTTTTTAAGATAGTCCTTCAAGTACTGGGGTTTGTGTCCCCCAAAAGCTGTGCCCTCACTGGTGCCGGGAATGGGTCTCCCCCCAAAAGCTGCACCCTCACGGGCACTGGGGTACCCACTCCATTGAGGGTCCCCAAAATGAGGCCTCCTCCATCCCCTAATAGCCTCACCTAAACCACCGATTCTCAATAACCAAAAGAAATATCGACAGTCCCATCCATGTGCAATAACTACCCTCAATAAAATAATAAAAAAACCCATGTGATCTTGTCATCTTACATTTACAACAGGTTCATGTTTCGGCTTTCCTCCATTGGCTTCCAGGGCATCTGCTGCCTCTCAGGGTTTCCACGGTCCCCTCTTCCAACTTTTGGACCACTCGCCAGGCCTCTCCCTGGAGCTTTGGGATGCTCTCCTTCCCCTTCAGCTGCCGGCCTCCCTACTGCTGTTCTGCCATGGGTTCTTATAGTCCTGCTTCTTCCTGTCACCTGACTAGTTGGCCTGGCCCAGCTATTAACCTCCTCTGCACCACTTCTCCGGGCCTGGAAGGTTTGGGCCTTAAAGGGCTAGGGTTCCCTGTTACATATGGGTAACAATATCAGTGGAGATATCATGGCTTGAGCAAATGTCTCTGCTGTAAAGTTTGGCCCCTGGCCCTGTGCTAGTGAACTAAGTACTGCCCCTTAATTAGGTCAGATTGTAAGGTTATAATCTGACCTCAGTTTAAACACAGCCTGTCATGTTTAAATTTGTATTGTCTGATTGTGGTTAACCTTCCAGTGCATGCTAGCCTAACCAAGACCAGCTGATACTGTGTTGAACAGGAGAGGCCCTATGTGCAGTGCTAAGTTGTATTTAACATTGTGTTAGTTATTGCATGATTTTACAAAGTGTAGTTTTCCAACGAAGACAAACCCCAAGAGACAAATAACAAACAGTACTGCCTTTTTTGTAGTGCCCGGTCTGTCATCTGGGCCCTTTCCTCCACACTTTTGTTGTCAAGTAAATTCTTTCTTTTATTGCCTTTTGCTACTGTGCAAAGCACTTTTCTTGGCCAGGTAGAGAGATGTACTTAGGCTGCCTTCACCATTGTCAAGCTGAGTAAGGGTTATGGGTGGCTGGTCTTATTTCCTTGACCCCTGGTAGGTATTTTATCTTATTTTTGTACTACCTCAGCATAGTTATAATATACTATTGAAGGATAGTTATTCCCTTCAATATTTAGCCAGGAAAGTAATGCATCTTTAAGAATACTAATAAGCAGACATAGCTGATCTCAATTAAGTAGTTTCCCAAGCATACTTTCATGTCTTCAAAGATTAACAAAATAATATTTTTGCAAGAACATGTATTACAAAATCTTCTGTAAAGTAATCACATTTTTTCCAATTCAGCCATATATATATTTTTTTTAAAATTAAGATTCTGAAAGAAATTGCCATGGTCTGAGAAATTCTAAATTGAGGCTGACGCTCCCATTTTACTTTATGCCCTTTCCTTTATATTTTACAGTGTAGTTAACCATAAGGCAAGATTTACTCATTCCCTCCTTAGACAAAACTCCTATAAGAATACAGGGATAGAGTTGTGTGATAGACTGTAGGGTTTGTCCCCAGATGAGAGTCCACTCGTACCACATAAATTGTATCAAGGGCCAAGTCCATTTGCTGGTTGGTCATGGTCAACCCCACGGCAGTTAGGATCCTAGATGTCTGAATTTGTAGCTGTGTTGTATCTGAGGCTAGTCCTGGAGTGTAAAAGATGGAATGTGAGGACCAAAATGCCCATCTAGAGCTCTGGTCATGACGGCCTGAAGTGCAGTCATCTATACTTTCACAGATTAGGACTAAAACTAGAATGAACATAGCAAAATTCTGCCCAGCCTCCTTACTCGGTCTATCGCTTTTCTGGTCTGTGCTTAGATGCAACTAGTAGCCAGACTGGGCCCAAGGCTGCTGGTATAGCAGAGTGAGTATTTAATAGATCTTCCGTTTTCTGAGAGGGAAGGGTCCTTGAACAGTGAAAGAAGCACCGGGGTACAGTAAGACTTCTGGCCAGAAAACTGTCTGTTCTGGGTACATCATAAATGCAGACTGATTTTCTTCAGAATGTGTTTTAGGGGCTTGGAGTCTGTGGAAACAAAGTAGGGATTTATCTGGGTGGGAGAATGGTGGTTCTGTCCTGTATTGTTTATCATAAGAAAAATACACTTCATGGACTTCGGGTGTTTTATTTAAAAGGAACTGGATCATTAACACGAGATAGCAATCAACAAATAATATCACAACAGAAAAACAATAGGAGGAAACAATAAAAAAGAAAGGTGACAAGGAAAGGGGTGACAGAAGTATTAAAAAGTATTGTAGATAAAGAACTGTTGACTGCTACTCTTGTAAATATTTCAAAATATAGATCCAGTGGTTTATGGGTCACTAAAAATACTGTAAATACACCAGCCGAATCCCAAATACATCATTTTCAATCCCAGGCAAAGACAAAACAATGCAGCTATAATATACCCTGTGTCGTGTTTCAGCGTTGTATTTAGCTGCTGAACAGGAAGACTGCAGATGGAATATTTGGCTGCTTAAGAGTAAAAAAAAAAAAAGGAGGAAATACAAGATGTGTGTTAGTGTTCTCATTTTGTATCTTGCATAGTACTATCCAATCCCCAAAGGCCTCTTCACCTCAGACCCACTGTCATCTATCTCTGATTCAACCAAAAAAGTTGATCAGATTCTCTGAGTAACTCTGAAATTACTGTCATGCCTTATAGTACCTTTGCATTTGGATAAGCCGCTTGTGGATGTTATAGTATATGGACTCACTGGGTTGTGTTTAGAAAGTCTATTCATGTCTGTTTCTGGAAGAAGGCTCTCACAGAGTGACATCAATTGCTCAGGGTTTGTCTTGGTACACATCATGCTTGAGAGTGGGTGACCCTGGAAGCACCAAGGATGCAGTGTTGCCTCAGAGCCTTGCATATAGCATATATTTTGTACCATTCAGATGGCACCATGTGAATCTTACACTCCTTCTCCTGAACAGGTTGACTATAAGAAGCAAAGATTATACCTGCTTCTGTTGGCATTAATGCAAAAGCTGCCACTGCACCCATCAGGAATAATTAGCATTTTTGCATTACAACTAAGCAAAGCAACTTTGTCATACACTTTCTGTGGTATTAAATCTGGTTTCTTCTATGATTGTATGTTCTAGGTAATGGTTAAGTCTGTATTTGAATACATAGGAATTGTGAATAGTGTAACTTTAAAAATTATTTTGGCATTTGAACTGTAAATGACTGAATTCCTTTAGGCCTGCTAATTTGAACCCGGTATCAGAGGATGGGAATAGGAGTAGAGCAACAAAAATGCAATGGTACAGATTACAAGAGGAGCGAACACTGAAACAAGGCTTTCATAGTGCTAAAGGAATAAGATTCTCAAAAATATTTGGTAAGGAAACAAATCATAAATTGTTTTGGGGTGTCAAGGTAGTTATACTGATTCAGGTTATGATATGGAGATTTCATTGCTCCACTGGAGCCTCTGTCATTGAGCCTCTGTCATGTCACCGTAACTCTTTCATATCTCTCCTTCTAAGAATTGCATGATCAAGCAAGCCATGTCAGAGATTGCTCAGTGCATTGACTAAGTGCTCAAGCAACTCCCAGACAAATGAACTCAATGCTCCTTGTTTCTCCACAGCTCAGATGAGAAACTTCACCAATCTTACCCTGAGGTTTGGAAGTCAAATCCTCTGGCTCATATAATCCTCTGTCTTGCACATCTATGTAGAGGTGGGGGAAGTTCATCTTCCAAAGGGGCTGGTTCTCAATGATAGCTTCCTACAAAGGCACTTTGTGGTGAGTCGTGAGAGGACAAGGTGCGTGCCTACCAGTGTTCAGCTGCCCTGTGGACTTTCATATACTCTCAAGAGTTCAACAAACTGGTTCTGCCACCGTTCAGTTCCAGCAGTTTGTCTGCTAACAGGGTTAATGGAGCACCTGGCACACATACAATTAAGTATTTTTCTGTTGAGACTGAAAAACTACCATCATAGGAAAGTTTTTTAACAAAAAATTGTGACACAGTTTTACCTACAAAAATAGCCTGTCACACAAATTGTCTCTTTCTGGTCACTTTTTGAGACCAAATAACCTTCAAGATTCCTCTATGTACCAATATTCTCAGTCATATTATTTGCACCTTGACATAGCTTGATGCTGTGTCCTTTATAAAGGAGAATGGGAGTCAGGCACAGGACACACAAAGGGGGCTTCTTTATTGAGGCAGATGGGCACACACAGACTCCATAGCGCTTTAGCTGATGAGTGGTACAGCTTGTGCTTAGCCGTATCACTCCACAGGGCCTGTCTAAATCCTGATCCAGATTAAGCAATCAAGGAGTGGATTGCTGACTGCACTATGCTTGACAGCTCCTTAATTTTCCTTGAAAAGTTTGTCTGGGATATTTCTTTACACAGAAAATGATTGTGGTACAACTGATTATAGTTATATTTTTTTATATATATTTCAAAGCTAAAAATAAATATGGAGAATTCACCTGTACTTAAAGCTTTGATACAATAATTACTAAAAGTTTTATGGATCAGGAAGCAGAGTGCAGGGATTGTGGAACTGGGAAGCTAAATACAATAGATGGCTTTTAGCCCTGCCCTGGAAAAGATACATGTTTTAAAATGAACTTGTGAGTGAAGATCAAGAAATGACCCTTCTCTTCTAATAAACACGGGCAAAATAATCTGTTGTTTGTGTGAGAGGTACAGCAAGTGCGCTGAAATGGATGCAGTCCTTAAAAATATATCAGCTCTTCTGTTCTTAAAGGTTCTACGGGGTCAACTTTTGGTTGGCCTGCGTTTAAAAAGTAAAGCCTGCGTTAAAAAGGTTTTTCTCTGATGAACTTCACTGACGGATAGCAGGGTTCAGGCTGGGCCTCATCAGTCCGAAACATTGCCTGGTTATAGGAATGAGAGCAGAAGATAAATCCCAGCAGTTCTCCAACATGGCTTTTGCGCACTGGGGGAAAGGGGGCTGTTTTGTTTAAAAAAACCAACTGCCAAGGCCATTACTCTTCCTTACTTTGTCCAGGCCCTGCTCCAGCATTCGGCATTGACAACCTTTCCAGTGGTACGCATGGTACAGACGAGGCGCAGAGTCTTTCTTTTGGGTTCTTCTGCTCTTAGGGCACTAGTCATGGCCATATTTGCTTTGCATTTTCTGAAGTGTCTGTGCAAGTGAGACTCAGGATTTGTTACAATAATCAATAACATTGGGCTGAGTACAATTAGGAGAACATCTTTTAAACATCTTATTGGATATATAGTTTATTTTGGTATTTAAGTTTCATGTAACATGAAGTATTCAGGCATTTCTTTTTATTTAAAAAAAAAAGCAAAAAAGAAACCTGGTTGAATAAAGTGAGGAATAATACTACAGAACTACAAAAATTGTCAGCATTAATTGCAGGTTTGCTTCCACAATGTACAACAAAGAAAGCATTTCTGTTTAAAAATGTAATATATTTGAACAATGTCCTGGCCGGGCACTGTGTGGTGTTATTGTATGTCATCACGTCTACTGGGAAACCTGACATTAAAACATATCCTTGGTTCTCACTTAAGCCAATTTTATAGGGCAGGAAAAGAAAAGACAACATTTTGCAATGAAAGCACCTTCTCCCATCTGGCAAAATGGCTTTCTGGACTCTATTGTGGCTCATTGTCTAAAAATAGGATGAAGACAAATTGTTATCATTTGCGAAAGCCCATGACAATAATGATAAATGAACAAATTTTTTTGCCCTCTGAAGTCATTGCTTAAGGCTTTCTCTGGGATCAACAATGTTAAACTGGTAAACTTGCCTCATCTGCATCAGCAGAAGGTTTACAAATGGCTTTGTAAACAATTTTAGCCAGAGCGTTAATCTCTCCTACAGAAGTAGGGCTTGCATGATCTATGATTGATTTGCAATTTAAAATGACACTGAAACCCCTGAAACAGATATGAAAGAAACTTTCAGTGAATAATGCTTTAGTTGACAAGAAAAGATAAGGCACATCTTTCATCTGATAGTGGGCTGTTTTTGATAAATATTGTTCATAATGGAGAATTTTGGAATCATTAATGTGTGGATTGAACATTACTACTTTTTGACTGGAACCTCAGAAACAGTTTTCTTCAGCAGCAGTCTTGTTAGTGAGGAAAACTTAGGACAATGTATCTTGTTTAAAAATTGTCCGAGAAATTTTCCAATTAATTGGATCTCAAGTTCAGATCTGTGAAAGAGAAGAGAAAATCTAGCTTATAATCAGTACTTTTATCTGTATAAAATAAGACTATGAAGCCCCCTCTGCCTTTTTTAACATATTACAAAGAAATTAAATATACTTTTATGCTTAAGTGATAATTAAAAAGAAAAGCCAAATCCAAAAACTAGGAGCCTTAATCATCAGTATAAGAAACTGTTAATGCTTCCATATCTTGCACAGTTCAACATCCTTAGAATGTCACTGTAATCTGGAAAGCTGCAAAATATGCAGTGACAGATCTTAAAAACGAGGTGCTTGTATCTGCTTCTACTAGGGCTTCTGGGCAAAAGGTGTCCATTTTAGAGTGTCAGGTGGATTCAGTGGACTCTGTTTACTTCTGGAGATAAGTCTGTCCAGGTTGTTTGGAAGCCTGTCATTTAGTTATCAGATCCTAAATGCTTTACAGGGAAAAAAAATCACTACAAAAAGTATGAAATAATTAGATTATTGATTATTCAGCAATTCCCAAGAGCCATTGTGATATGGACACTTATCCATTAGGAACTGGAATCAAGCCACTAAATAATTTTACAGAAGACATTAAAGATCCATCAAACTGCTTTTGACCACTGTGAAATGGGGCCTGATTTGACCTATTATCTCATGGTTCTTTGGTAGCTTTGGTGAAATCATCTAGTGGTCGTCTCATTCTAGTTCCTAGGAGACTAGTGTTCAACATCATGATAGCGGTCATTGTAGCTACTGCAGATTTGACAGTCTTCTTGGCAAATGCAGGAAGAGAAGCCCAAGACCCAACTGGTACAGGAAATACATTTCTCTTTTAAGTAGGAGGCAGTGCCCAGAGGTGAGAGCTGAGGCAGACTGCAAAATAACTGTGGTGGATTGTCTGTGCTAAATTGCTGAATAAATAAGGTCTCCAAAATCCATGGCCATTGTGTTTGCATTTTTTTTGTTCAGACTGAATTCCCTTAATAAATTCCATATATTACTGTGGCTGCATAAAACCTTGTTGGACTGAGGGGGGAAGGTGCAAGGGAAAGTAAATGCATTCTTTTATAGGTAGTTTTCAATTCTTTTTAGCTCCTTGTGGACCAGACGGACACAATGAAGAAAATAGGGCTTCTGTTGTTTGATTGATTTAAGGTAGAATAGGTCAGTCAGAAGTAGAAGCCAGAGCACTGGATCTTTTCAGATAAATTGCTAGCTAAGTTACATGAATTTAAGGTTTACTTTCTTCCAGATCCAAAACTGTAGCTCTGTTGACAAATGAGCAACTATCAACGTGTTCTCCTACTGTTTCATAAAAGGAAATCACTGCTCTCTATGAAATTTTAGTGTCATCTCTTTTGTTTCACAAACACTGTTCAAGGAGACTAGAAGAATAAAGTTCAGATTTGGCCTTATAGACACCTCTTAAATAGCAAGAAAACTTTCAGCCATGTTAATGGCTTAGGCAATTCCATTTTAATAGGCACAATGTATAAATTGCTTTGATAACCATATTCGTTGACTACCTTTATGTTTTGAAGTATTCACACTTGCTTTAGTTTTATTAATGTATTTCTTTTATCTTTCATCTGAATAGTGTTCTGTATGTAAAGTGACCAAATGTGATTAATGATGAATAGATTAAGATGGGACAGGGTGGTTGAAAAATGACTTAAGTAGTGCATGTAAGTCACTGGCTATAGTCCCAAAATGCAAATTCTGGTTAAGTTAATGACTGGAAAATCATGGTGGCATTAGTGTATGAGCTTTTGCATTATTTAAAATTGCTTTATAAACAATAAATAATTAGCATTTTACATTAGGACTAGTTAATATACCACATACTTAATTATTTCTATAGGCATTAGTATCGTAGAGTCAAAAGTCTAAATATAATTGACTAATAGAAACATGATTATAATGTTTTGCTGTCCAGCATCTGTAATTAACAGTTTTGCCTTCCAAATGGCATATTGGAGTTCATGTCCCATTAAAGGTTGGTACTTTACTAAAACGTCTGGAAGAATCTTTTTTGCAATAGGCATTTCTGGTCTTTCAAAAAGGAAGTTTTTGTGCCTCTTTTAGAATAGAAATTTGTTTAGATGTTCACTCTTGCCTTCCTTTAACTGACAAATGAACATTATGATCAAGGTGGGTGTGCATTTCCACTTACCCTTTTTGTAGCTAGAAAGCTTTATGAAAAATAAATTAATAATGCATACTAAATTATGTCTGCAAGAGACATTTATGTATATATTGCCAGCTTCAAGACTGATTAGATTTACATTTCTTTAAAAAAGATTTTTATCTCCTCCCTCTCACACACGCATAATGCCTTTAGAATATACCACATGACAGCAAATGCAATCTTGATTTCAAATGACTACCTGGAAGGATTGAATTCTGAAGCCCCCCACCTCCCTTTATTAATTGGTATGTAGGCTCGTCCAGAATTTCTGTTATTTCCCCCCAGAAAGAAGGATTTCTTTTTAAATGAATTCCCCTCTCCCTGATAAATGCCTTGGGATGAGAAATTCAAGGGGATAGGTGCCTATTATCATAACTTGAAAAAGGTCCATTTAATACTAACCCACATTAAGCAACAGACTACTAACTATACAGTAAAGACTGTTTTTCAGCAAAGAGCATAAACCATATGTTTTAAATGCAGCTAAAAATGGATGCAGTGTGCTATTTCCTTCCACCTAAGCCTGCAGTGTATTACTTAGATTTGCAAGCCATAGCCACCACTAGTACTTAACACTGCTGAAAGAGCCACCCTTCAAGGTTTTTTTAACCACAAAGAAAAGAGAAATATAGTAGCATCGATTGTTAAATCCTAGTGCTTGTTACTCACTGCCCGCACACAGAATATCATGCCTTTGTAGCAGTGAGGAGAGTTGGTATTTATCAGGGTTCAGAGCTAGTTCAGCCACACACTTGACAAATTATTTGTGGAATTGTTGTATTCACAGTCACTTAAATAAGAATCTGTCAACACAAGGCTGTGCTTTGTTGCAGCAGGTCTCACAGTTTTTCCTGCGCACTCAAAGAATGATGGATTGGAGGTAATGCAAATTCACTACCATTTTATATGCTGGTGCCTTCTTCATAGACAGGAAACATAGCTCAGTATCATCTTGTAAAATGCCTTAACTGTAAAGGCCTAGTTCAGTGTTGAAAGTGCTTTTTAAAAATGGTATGTTGGAACAGGGAAATGTAATTCAAATATTTTCCTCCCACCTCATTTTAAAGACTGTTTGTTGGAGCAGGTGTGCATTCAGGTTTTCCCAGGCTAACTGGGACATATGCTTATCTGTGCTCGGTAATTAAAACAAATTGATAAATATAATGATTTGGTTTATTGGTAACTTAAAACTTAATACTGCTTAACAGGATATTAAATTTAAATCGTCACACAGCAACAAATATTTTCCATTAGATAACTTGGTCTGCATTTTTTCTATAATGGGCGGGGGTCAGTCTAGTTATCCAGTATGAATAACCACATGTAAGTTAAATGAATACCTGTTTTAAGGCTTTGCAGCTTAGGGTAGTTCAGAGGCCAACACTAGAATTGATAGCGTCACTCTTGTTACGGAAGGGAAACTTTCCCAATAATAGTAAAGCTCATCTGTGCAGGAAACAGATTTTGGGGTTCTAGGCCAAACCTTTGGACTGATTCCCCTAGAAATGAAGGACCATCACAAGCCTTTTCACTTCCTGCCATAGCAGGTGTTGGTACTTATTCCATAGGTTTCCCTGTGAAATCCAGATTTCACGGGGAGTAGATTTATTGCAAGGCATCCCTTAAGCAAGCTAAGAAATGGAACTGTACTTCAGGTGCAATGAGGGAACAATCTTATTGTCACACCCCGTACATATTCACGCAAGGTGTGGCAGGTGAGGCTCAAGCAATGGGCTAAGATCAGTGTTGAAGGGAGGGGGATAGAGAGTGATGGCAGCCTTCAAATGGGAGGAAATGGGTGAGAAAGAATGATGACCTGCACAGTGTGAGTTATTGGTGGATGGTTCTCAGCTGAGCTAACTTAATAAAGATGAAGCCTATTTAAACCACATCCCTTGCACCATGTCTTTTTGCCTGCATGTCCACACTGAGAGAATTGCAACATGCAATCTTGTCTGTGCAGAGGATACCATTTTCTTAGGGTATGGTTCAAGATGTGGAACAAAGCCCCATCACAAGCCACATCACTTTCTGCTCCAAGTCCAAAGTGCATCTCTTTGACCTCGCCTGTGATGGAATCACATACCAGTGTGTGCACATATCCACATGTACACAAAAAACAAATAAAACCCTTTAACATACATAATTGGGAACATATAAGAAAATAACACATGGCCACTGTGCCTGATGTTTACTGCACTGCATAGATGATGCTCCAATACCATAATGATGAATGCAGCATAAAATCTTTCATAGTCTTTAAAAAACAATCCTGGTCTCAGTGAAGTTAGTGGGACTTTTATCATTGACTTCGTTTGGGCCAGGATTTCACCCCAACCATCTCAAGTCACAGTCTGCAACTGAATCTGAGTAGGCAACCTGGGGAACCCAGGAAAATTTGACTCAGGGCCTTACTGGGTTAACTGGTATGAGCACTTGGTTTGCAAAATAAGGGCCAGATGAATTTGTATTACTCTTCCTTACCAGTGTTTCATCAGTAGTAAGAAATGTGCTGTGTTACTAGTTACTGCCTTATGTGTTTGCATTGGAAGGATTGGGAGATAGTTTTTATGTTGATGTGTATGCTATTTAGTGCATTGCTTTATAGCCTTTTTCTGCTTCCTCCCATGGTTTTGTTTCCATGTTACAGTGATTTTGGTAGGTTATTTTGTATCTTAGTGTACTTTACATGGGAATAAATTTTAAAATGTTTGAGGAATTTTTTCCGAAAGGTCTGAATGGCAGCTCTGTAGACTAGATTCCACTTGCTGTTCATAAAATAGGTGAAGCACAACAGTGGGAGCCCAAGATTTTTCATACCTACATCCTGTCATAGAGAACCATGGGCACTGACAGAAGTGATGGTTTGTTATATGATCAGGCCCCAGAAGCTCTCTATAGCCATGCACTGACAGAAATCCACAGTTGCAGAATGTTTTCAAAGTGCCCAATCACACAACAGTCTGAATCCTCATTACAAAGTGGAGTATCTTCATTAACATCTATCAGAGCACACCAAGATGGGAGGGCTCTGATCCATCCACCCGCCCCACCTGACAGTGCAAGCTGGGCAAACCCCAGAGCGAGCTCCCTCCATTCCCTTCCCCCCACTCCCATTCTGAAGACAGCAACGGTGGGGGGGGAGGGCAGGCAGGGGCCGGGGTATGCCTAGGAGGGAGAAGCTGCAGACACAGAGTTGTTCCAAAGTGGAACTTGGTCCCCCAACCCCCTGGACCCAGCAGCCAATGTCCGTTGAGTTGGGGGAATGCTGTAACCCATGGTGCTTCCTGCAAAGTACCATGAGTTACAGTGGGGAGATACATGTTTGTCAGTGCCCCAGCTTTAGGACTGGAGTTTGGGCTCTAGATTTATTAGCAATTAACCTCTGCTTAGACTTTTATGAGGCTGATTAGTGAAAAATGTGGCTGTTGTTCTTGGACACCTGTCCTAAAGAGTGTTACTTGTTAAATGGAAACATAATTTTTACAACAAGTGGTTACAGCTTGGCACAGGAGTAGGCATGCTATGCTGCACTTCTCAGAACATCCATATTTCCTCCCTTGACTTTGGTTAAAGTTTCAAAAGGAAATACCCACCATATGACCTATCTCTGAGAGTTAAGTGGTTACTGAGGCAGGGCCTGGGGTATTGGTGCAGGCTCCCTGACCTACTTTACAAATAGCAACGTGGGTTAAGAATAGAGGGCCACACAACCACAAATGCTACTGCAGCCCGTTAGCTCAGGTGGCAATTGCTAATGGGTTCTTTGCAGACTTCTGGGGAGACCTCTGTTTAGCTGAGCTCTGAAGAACCCCTGTCTCCATGGCCTGATTAGTCCAGCTTTGTTCAGCATTGGATGTAGGAGCATTTCCAAAGGATTTGGAAGCTCTGAACGATTTCAGCAAAGACTACAGATTGACTTACAGTATGGGATATAGTATTTTCCCTCATGTTTAAAAATGCTGTTGTGTAGCCAAAAGTGAAATTGCCAGAAAATCACACATGGTTCACAACACATCCGTTCGATAACATTAAGAATATATGTAATATTTTGAAATCACTGGCTAATTATTTCTAATAGTTTCATGATAATTTATGTACAGAAACTCTCTGTTGGATGTGTTCCTGCTTCGGTCTAAACGTATTTCTGAACACTCTGTCAAACATCCTCGTTTGGCACGTGTTCTGTTTCACTGAATTTCTTTAGTATGTCCAGATCTCTTGCCAATGTGTTTGTGGAACATATTTTGACAGATTTGTCACTAAATTTGTTTCTGCTTGTATTTGGAATGGGTATCAAATTATGGATCTTAATGCATTTGCTTTCTTTCTGTGTAGACCTGGTTGGCTACAAAGACTTAAGTTTCTCTAGTGGTGGTACATTGAGGCTTACTTGTTTCAAATGTCAATGATATTTTAAAATTGCATAAAATAACCTGCAATAGATATTTTTATTTATGGTTGCATGACTGTTAGCAACAAACCTCTGAATGAATTTGGCCTGTGATCTTGTTTCCTGGTAATTTGTTCGGTATGTTGTGCATGTCTTTATGGTTACAGGTAAAGGGAATATAATGCAGGAGATCCACCTGCTTTTAACAGGGTCCTGTTCCTGAATTGCATACATACCCAAAATATACCTTAGAGGGAATTTCGGGCATGGAGGGAGTAGATGTGGGTCACTTGTTAGCTGCAACACCCACACATAAATCACGTTTTAGTTTAATATGTTTGGATTAACTAGAATATTGACTTTCAATTTATTTGCGCTCATTTACAAAATAATTTCTATAATTCTGAATGACTTCCAATTGGTTTTGTTGGAGCAGAATGAAAATACTGTACATTAAGGGCAATTACAAGCTGTTTCATCATGTTTTCCTTACTGTGGCTTTTCCAGACTTTCACATACTTTGTGATATAAAAAGTTAGCTTGTACGTGCAAAGATACTGGCCAAAAGGTAGCTTTGTAACTTTACCCCACCTAGAGAAAGCTTCAGACATGTTGTGCGCATGTCTAGAATTTACCGGTTACCTTTCTGAACAGGCATAGAATAGCATATTCTGGTTGAGGTCTACTGGCTACTGCAGATGAGGTGAAGCTACAAGTATTATCCTTCTTTCAGGAGGTCAGGGATACCTGCAATACTCATGTCTCCTCATGTTGGGACTGCAGTTAGTTCCTGCAAGAATGATGGTATCTGGTTTAAATGCTCAGTCCTGCTACACAGCCATATAGAGCCAGATGCAATCTTGATCAAAATGTGCACAGCTACAAAAACAGTCATTATTCCTGAAACCTGGCTGAGAGAAATGGGCTAAGGAGGTTTTATGAATCAATTATGTCTGAACATAAGAATTCAAACATGACTTGGAGATCATGTATGCAGACTAATGCTGACAGTAGTACGTGCTGTAATTTTTGGATGCATTTGCTCATGTTGATGGACGTCATGAGATAATACTACAAAGTATGGTAGGTTCCCTTAAAAAATATCTGCTCTTTTGGAAAAGTCATGCTGTTCTTGAGATATCCCTATTTCTGAAGTGGGAAATTCTACCTGAAAGGCTAGCAAAGCTGTACATTTTGCAGGGCTTTGTATTGCCGTCTAGAAGTGTTTCTTCAGGGGGCAATGCTCAATCACAGTGCAACACATTGATTCATATCTTTAGCAGGTAGCTGTTTATTGCATTGGATAATTCATGTCAAATAGCAGGCAATTTTTCTGAAACATCTGGTTATGGATCTAATAGTAAGTGGCCCATATGAAAATCGATAAAAATCTGGCAATATTTCTGAACCACTATTAATTGCTTTTACAAAGACTTCATCAAAGTTATTAAGCGATAAGGGTAAATTATTTGTCCCTTATGTTATACCATATGTATGAAAAGTCCAGCCTGCTGGGTTTGCAGCATGTATAGCAACTTTTCTTATGATCTTGTTGGTCTGTCTATCTATGAAATAAAAATATGTTATATTTTTGAAAGAGGAAGCTTGCTTTTCACAATGGCAAATTATGTGTGTTCTTTTCATTCACCTGTGTAAATCTGTTTTTTGCTCCTTTAACTCTATGATTGCAGTTGAAAGGCAGGTATAGCACTTTGTATAATACTTTGATTTGCACCCATACCTCAGTTTCCATTAGTGAGGTCTGGCCTTCATACCTTTCGACTGAATGACATAACACCTGTTATAATGAAGCCAGTAGGCTCAATGGGCTGTACACACTGTACTGCATCTTAGCACATCTGTGATGTGACACAGATAGAAATAATTTGTAATACATTTGATTATTTACTTTCAGGCGCCTCTAATATTACTGCTTATTTTTGAGTAGTACCTTAGTTCTAAAGGAGTTTCATTCATTTCAGTGACACTCTTTAAGGCATAGACAACTACTCAATATAAAGGCATTAAAATTGGTTCCGTATCAGTAAAATCCTGTGTAAGCTCCAAATGTCAAAAAAGACAGTTGGAAATGGCTTGTACTCTTCATTCGGTCCAGCTGTGTACCCAGCTGATACCTCAGTACAATTTAGAGCAGCCACTGGTACTAGCTTCCAACGTCATCAAAAGCATTACAGCAGCCAGGAATAAGGAAACCATATGGATGCCCTTATCACAGCTTGTTTTCCTTGCCATTAGCAAAATGGGGAGGCATAGGAGCTGCTATGCTGGTTGTATGCCACCAGAGGATCCTCCTGCACAACTGTGTGGGGCTAAGCAAACACAACCCACACCTGGGTCAACCTATAGATGCAAAAAGTGCACTGGCCTAGCATGGAGTCACATAGGCCATCACTGATTTCAAATAATGTTATCAAATTGGTATTGAGACACTGAAATGCTAAAGACACTGGAAGGACTTACTGCAAATTATTTTGCAACGGATTTGTCCAACTCAGAACTAGGTCACAAGGGCAAATATTTTGCCATTGGCAGGAGATTTTCTGATAAAGAGCCTGTACTTTGCTTGTTGTCAGAATTGTTCATCTGCTGAATTTCAGTGGTTTTGCTACCTGTTCAAAATTTTCCACACAGTGCTAACATGTTTATGTATGTCACTCAGAGCAACATCAGAGCTAAAGACTCTTTCCAACCTCTTGCCCTCAGTGACCATCTTCAGGCTCTTTTTGCATAATTTTGCTTGAGCCTAAGATAAAGACTAACTCTTCTAGACAACTGTCCCTTGGGTAGTTGTTTAGAACAAGAATTTACAAAAGTAATATGCCTACTAGAGATGATCTTCTCTGAAGCTCAAAAGAAATTATACTGGATGACTTTAAGCTGGCCATTTAAGAAACAGGGTGATCTACTGAAGATGATCTGTAGTTCATGGAGAAAGGATGTGTTTAGGTGGGTATTAAACGCATGTAATTAGTGTGTGTGTGTGTGTATGTATATATATATATAAGATATAATAATGTCATCTGTTTTTTTCCATTTCCTGTTGATTGACTTTTATAGCTTGCAAACATTATGCTGGAATGTAAATTGCAATAAATTTAATCAAGAATTATTTTATTTGGTCTACTAATGAGGAATAATAGCGTATGTATCAATTAGACATGTCAATTTGTGTGAAGAAATAGATTTACAAAGGAATAGTAGGTAAAAAAATATCATTGGTATCAATTCACTTCATTATTTTTAATTTGCTGTGAATATTGAGTGTTTCCAACATAAAATCACTCCTCAATTAAAATAAAACAGCTGTACTACTATCAGCTTTTCATTGCTTGTTGTTGCTTACAGATTAGCAGTTGTCATTGGCTTCAGTCTGTTGTCATTCCATTAATTTGCACCCATAAATGGGTAAAAAAATATTTTCAGCTTGTCAGTGCACTGGAGTAACATATCTAAATTGTTTTCTCAGGTTGCACTGAAATGGCAGAGATACTGCAACAGCAACAATTTTTGGATATCTCAGCTGAAGTACAGACATGAGTCCTTTCCTCCAGTAGTGAAAGGAGAGTGGCTGTGAACTGCCTTATTCATTTTGGCACATTTTTATTACTCTAGTTTCACTTGCTTTTCCCTTAGGCCATTTCTAGTAAACCAGACCTCACAAATGTATTCTTATGCTGAGAATAAGTAACCATGAAACTGTGTTTTCAGCTGGCATTGGTTTGCAGCTTCCTTTCACTCTAAGGGCTAAAAGTACCCTGACTTCTCTTTGTTAGCGAGCCTATGTCCTTATTTAGTTGTCCATGACACCACAAAGCATATATGTGAATCTGAATGACATATGCACCTTTGCAACTGTCTTTACTTCAGATAGATCAAAAGAAAGATAATAAGGACACCTTTTCTGAGTGTTGAGCGGGAGATGCACAGCTAAATCTGCAAACCCAGCTTATGAAAATTTAACTTAATATTTCCTTTTAATTTTGTATTGGAAAACTTGTGATGACCTGCAGGAGTTTGGAAACTTGTCCAATGTTCTTTCTTTTTGATGAACTTTGAAATAATTGTTTAGTATTCAAGAAATCAAGTTTTTTGGCATTGAAGGAAAGGAGATATATAATGCTGAATTTTAGCTAGCAGAGAATTCACTTCCTCAGCAAAAAATAATTTTTATATCTCTTTTCCAACACGTAGTAGAAGTGGAAATTTTATTCAGTTGTATCATGGAATTATTTAAAAAAAATAAAGCTGTCTAATATCTTCTGGTGCACACATGTAGTGTGTACCTACTAACTTGTCAGTAAACCAGATAAATACTTAAAGTAAATCTTTACGTAGTTGGAACTCCAGCCAAAGTCCTGGGGACTTGCAAAGCAAATAATCTTGCCTAGATTTCAGTACTGTAAAAAGGAAAATGAATCGAACTGGTGTTACCTTTTCTGGGCTCACTGATTTTAATGAAGAGACCATTGCACAAGCCTGAGAATGTGCCCCGGGATTTTTGATTAATCTAAAATGGTGTCATTTAGTATTGATGATTTGGGGAAAAAATTAAAATGGACTATATGAGTTTAATTCTGTACTTTGGAACAGGAATCTATATATTTCAAAACTGAATCAGAAATATTGTTGAGCAATATCTGACATGCTTACCACCTAGATGTACTAATTTGTGATATCTACTGACACTAATAATATCTGTTGTGGTGGTTATGGAATCCATGCAGTTGATGCTACTATGTTTGCTGGTGAGCTTGTTGGCTCACTTTTGGACAAAGACATTTCCGAAGTGTACAATAACAACATTGGAAACATTAGAAAGCTTTCAAAACTCTGAGAAGGAAAGGAGTGTTTCCTACCTATCTGGCTTACCAGCAATTATGAACTGGAATCCTTACTCATAGGGAAATCTTGTCTTCATCTGAAGGCACTGAGGACAGTACTATGCATTTTTGTACTTGTTAACTGAATAAAGATTCCTCCCCCAAGTTTGAGGAAATTGGGTATATTTTATATAGCATGCTCTTTCCCCTCCAGAGTTGAAGGGAAAAGAAGAATAAATATGATCATGGTGAATCTTGTTTCTGTATGGCCCCTGGCACACATTATACTCAAGGCATGATTAACTAGTTAACCACATCTTACGTTGTTACCCAGCCACATATATGATCATTCCACAATACACAAAAGTCTTAAATAATGTAGGATCTTCCTCACCAGCACCCAGCCTCTTGATTCCACACCCAAAATGCGAGTACAGATGTGGAATGAGAGGCTGAGGAAAATAACTGACAGTGAAAAAATGGACAAATGTTGTGTAGAGACATGAGAAAAAGAAGACCTAATCATACCTTAAAGCAATGAATGATGTGACAGAACAAGGAATAAGCCACAAAGTTATTACACACAAAAAAAAGTGTAATAACTTTGTGGCTTGTTTTTGTCACACCGTTAATTAAATATGTGGTCAGGCTGGGGCTCCCACGTACAGGGTGTGTTCTGGTGGCAGGGGAGCCCCAGGGTACTCCATGTACTGTAGGAGCTTCCTACTTGCCAGTACAGGGGGAGCCCAGGGTCATGATCTCTGCACTGACAATAAGGCATGGTGGGATCTGACGCTGGATCCCACAGTTACACTTCCTGTCATGCACGTGTGGCATGGTAGGGAATGTGATTATGGGGATTCTTCATCAGATCCCATTGCACTTTCACTTGCACATCTGTCAGGGTCCTAGACTACATAAGAATACTACAGGTCACAATAAGCAACCTTGATGCTGCTCCCTCATAAAAAACAAACACTTTCCCTAAACTCCCACAAGGCTTCCAGGTTGCAGTAAACATCCCCTTGTTGGGGTGCCAAATGCACTGTAAATTGACAGTATAAGTAACATTATCCAATTTTTCATGCAACTTTATGATAGGTACAAAAGTCAAGTATATCTTTCAAAACTACGTACAATGACCTCCCTCATTTTAATTTATCCATTTTCTTAAATTAAACCAGAGTGGAAAGTAGGAGGTATCTTACAATAGCAGATAAAAATGTTTGCAAATCAAGATCAGAGATAAATCTTTGCCAGCCTTATGCCTTTTATAAATTGTCTGCATTGTTTGAACATTAGTCATCTGTGTGAAGCTTTGACCTTCTTAGTTTACAGGCTCAGTGAGACCTGAAGTAATCTGCCTTGTAAGTGCCACTCAGTAGCGCCTTCCATACCAATAATCCTCGTGTATAATGAAATACTTGCCTTTGCTTCTTTGCTAGAAGTTATAGAGGAAGCTTCTGATCATCCAGCTATACAAACCACCATGACTGGTTCTGCCCAGAAGTTGCATGACTACACATGGAGCAGAAAAATCATTCTTTACAGCCAGCTTTAAAGTTCTTTGAAACCATTTGAATTTTCATCCTGACAAGCCTTTTCACACTGGCATTTTCAAGAAACAGATTAGCTTCCGCGTACCAGCCTTCAGGAGTATATATGAGCTGAGACTTCATTCAGAGTCTACACTATATCTGTGAAACTCAAAGTCAACCAGTCCATTTGAACAAGAAAAATGGTGTTTGGTTCCAGTAAGCTACCATGGAGTGCTGTCCAGATTTGACAAACATTGCAGCGAGTTGCTTTTGTGTGCTTCGTATGCAGTGCAAGCGCTGGAAAATGCTATTCACATGATGCAGCACTGCTAGTAGGTAATCACTGGAGCTTTAAAACAACAGACTTTGTGTGTATCCAGCATGCTGCAGCAGGATAAGCGGAAGTGAACAAAATGAACTGTGGAGTTTTTAGTAAGATGTCCTTCCTGCTCGTCTTTTTTATGTTGTGCTTTTGAATAGCTTCACTAACAGCTAAAAATGTGTGTATGAGAAAACCTTAAACCAATGTGAAAACGGTTTTGTTTCTGTCCTATTTTGGTCTGTTATTTTTAAAGAACATTTTCAGTTTAATTATGCAGCACTTAAAGTTGAAATTAAACTAAATTTGCAATGGAAAATGCTCACTTTAGTTAACTATCAAATTTACTGTGCTGCTGGAAAATAGCAGCCTTTGCTATTACAATGTGTTCTGGGAAAATTAACTGTGTTTTTTTTTTGATAGGGAGAAAATGCCCAAACTCTTGGCCCACTTAGAACAAGTTAGAAATGTAAAAGGGATGCCTGACAAAATCAAGCCAGTAATTTTTTTGAAAATACTGGAAAGCATTTCAGGTATTTTCCTCAACTGTTTGCAAACTGGAAATAGGTTTGCTTTGTTATGTTTTCATCTCTTTTCTTAAATGCACTTTCCAAATGTGGGTAGCAAAAAAAAAAATTTCTTTAAAAAAACCTTGCAATTAGCTTCTTGGCCCAGGGACACCTGACATGAAATCTTTTGCAGGGTGCAATGATTTATTGTGACGGATTTCTATAAAGAGTGCATATTTATATAAGATTGCACAGACCTTAATAACGCTATACCTCTGTTTTTAGTTTGTTATGTACAGTTCTGTGTACACAGAACATCCCAGGCTTGTGTCTTCAGACCACCTTTTTCCTTTAAGCCCTAGGCATTTTTATCACTGTGCCAATAAAAGGAAAGGGATTTATGGGGTACTGCTTTTTAATTCATTCAATTCTCTGTTCATTGTGAGGTTAATGTTGTTGATCTATTTTTCTCTTGAAACAAATAAAAACAATATGTGCTGACACTGACTTTGACTTTTGACATGGGAGATAGAGGTCAACATTTAATTTTATATTTATAGACTACATGAACAATATTATCTGTATTAAAAACTGTTCACTCAGTCCTTGTCATTTTACAACTTAGTTCAGTAGTTTATATCACATTGAGGATTTTCTCCATCTCTGATCAAGGTGCCATCATTCACAATGCTATAGTTAAGGGGCTGTCAGCTTTTCCATTATAAACCCCATTTTTCAGGGGTTCATAACTTCACTGCTTAAAAAAAGAATGCTCCACTACTGACCTTTGGCTTTATTTTAAACAATATGAGTGTTAAAAAATCAAGAGTTGTCTCAATGTTTGTGCAGTGATGGTATTTTTTTATTTTTTTAAAAAGACAATTTCTGAAGCAAATATTCCTTACTACCACCTAAATACTCTTGCAGTGCTTTTATTTAAGATGCTGTTTTGACATCTGGTTATGCCACCAGCCTGGTCTACACAAATTTATGTACTGGTGTACCATATTAGTTTGGGGTGGGTTTTTTTTTTCGTTATTAAAACAACATAAACCCCATTGTGGGTGCGGTGGAAGTGCTCTAGCCTGTTTTGTGTTGCAAATGGACATAAGCTGTACTGTTGTAAGCCATTTCATACTAATGTTGATGTATTCATGCTTAGGTGCCATAGTGCTTTAACTGTACTAGTGGTGTTGAAGTATTACAATGTTTGGGTATAAATGCACGCTCTATATCACTCTATCCATAATGAAGGAAACACACACACACACACACACACACACACACACACACATATTAGTGTAAATTTGATGGCATTCCTATAATATCAAAGCAGTTGCTCTAGGTGTAAAACTGTGAACTAGGATGTCATCAGTGAATTAATGAAACCAAGGTGATTTAGACCACCTAAGAATCTGTCAGGGTTTTCATCACGGAAAGCATAGCTAGGACAACCTAGTACTCAAGGCTGGATCCTGCAACCTGTAATTTATTTTGCATGAGTAGCTTCTTCAGTGAGACTACTAGTCAAAGTAGAATTACTTAGCTTCGTAAGTTAGTGCCCCCCTTAGGAAACAGTTTACAAGCATTCATTCTCAGTACTGATGCAGTCATTATCAGGGATCCAGGTTTTCCGTTCACCATGTAAAAATGTGGTAAAATGCAAATGTTCTCATTTTAAGAAGAAAAAATTTTTTCTTCACAGATTTTTTTTTTCTTTAAGGGAGAAAAACATAGGAAACAATGGGTTTGCTATTGCAGGCTGGCAGAGTTCCAGCATGTTTGGGGCTGAGCAGAGCATGAAGAGGGCGATCAGGCAGAAGGTGCCATGTGCACGTGCATATGCACACATTCATGTGGCAGCCAGGCAGGCAGCATGGAAAGCAGCTCTCACAGCTCCCTGAAGGTAAGTCTTGGGGGCCAGGAATTTCGGCCCCTATACTGAGATAAGGAGGGAGGTTGGGCAAGACTGGGGCAGAGGGATGCCCAGCTGGGATGGTGTGTGGGGTTTGGGGGCCAGGGCTGGGGCAGGAATGTGTGGCTGCAGGGCCTGACTGGGGAGTGGGATGGAGTTGTGGGTGGCTCATTTGGGGTGTGGCAGGGGAGGCTGGCTCCCCACCACTGCATGCACTCCCAGGGGGAGAATGCAGAACATGTGCCCCCAAGATTTGTGTGCAGGGCAGGGACAAATGCCAGCTGTTCACTGTGGACTCAGGGCTCCCTGCCCTGCTTCCCTACCCCTGGGGCTCCCACAGCCTGCTGGTGCCCCTCCCATCGTGACCCAACAGCCTACAATCCCTTGGCCCTGATGGTGCCCCACATTCCCAATCCACAGCCAGCTGTGCCCCCCAGTCCTGCCAGAGGGAGCTCCCAGCTGCACTCTGACCACAAACAGCTGCCACCTCCCGTGGGCAGCAGCTGGGGCTTGGACACTTCTCATACCTATAACTATGAAATAACTAAATATTGTGCATGGGGAATGAAGGGCACTGGCAGGGCTAGGAGGCTGTGGTTTTGGAGTGAGGGGCACCAGCGGGGCTGGGAGGCTGTGGCTTGATTGTGCGGGGCAATGGCATGGGTCAGACAAAGGCATATCAGGGTTTTTCAGCCCCACAAAGCATGAAAGCCTCATGCCTCTCGAGGCTGGGCAGGGCACAGAGATCACCTGCAGGTGGTGGTGGTGATGAGCAGGGACTATGTGCAGGCAGCCACAGTGATGTCGGCGGCGAGGGCAGGCCGAGCAGGGACTGCCAGCGGGTGACTGTGGCAGTGTCGGCAGCGAGGGAGGGGGGTGGTGAGCACCAAGTGGCGATCAGCGACTTCCTGCAGACACCGCTGGCAGCATTGTTGGGGGAGGGGGTGGCTAGCACGACTGCCCGCAGATGCCATTGGCGATGTTGGTTGCAGCCAGTCTCAGGGGTGCACAGACAATCTCAGTGGTGCACATGCACCTGTGTGTACCCCCTACGCATAGTCAATGTCACAAAGCAACAGGGGGGGGCAGCTGCAGCTGGACCTGCATCCTGGTGAGCAAATGGGACAGGGGGAGCTCTGGTTTTCCATGATAACATTATAGATATATCAATAAAAAATTGTGTTCAACTGATACCTATATAGAGAGTGGCAGGAAAATGCAGATTTGGGGTTTTTAATCAGAGCATTTGGTTTTTTTGTCAGAGAATCTGTGATTTTGAAACAGAGAAAAAAACAGGATCCCCAATTCATTATTAACTTTGATGGAATTTCAAAAAGTGTCAAGCTGTTTTTTATTTAAATGGCCAGAGTTCTGAAATTATATAATCTTTCATTGCAAACGCATAATTGTTTCTTTGCTTAGATTATACAGATGTTTTATCTACCACAATATTTAGCTACTTGATTGTTATAGGTATGAGAAAATTTGTTTAATCTATACAGTTTAAAATAATCTATACAGTTTAAAATAATCAGTATATTTAGAAATGTCTAAATATGTATAGTAATGTAATAGCCTAACGTATGTAATGTAATAGCCTACAATATCTGTCCTTATCTATAAATATTTTAAGGGTCCTTGTATAGCACACAGTAATCCATAATGGGTAATTAGGTTTGGCAAGGTAGGGTCTGTATTAATTAATACTCATTTTTTAAAAATATGCAATGATTTATACTTCATTCTCCAAAGGCAGATGAACCCACTAGATTTTGGCCTTGTTCCTTTTAATATGATGGTGGGAAGCCTAATAAGTTGCTTGGTCATATTATATAACTTGCCTCCATATAGAGACTTTCAGGAAAAGACTTAGTGCTTTTTTCAACCCCTGGTGAGGAGTGTGTTTGCCTGCTGAAATTTTTATAGTGTGTCCCACCTTTTATAGTGTGATATTTTTGTATCTAGATAAGTGGAGAAGACAATTTTGTGGTTCTTTGTGGTCCTTGCTCTTGTTAGTAGAACAGGGACTATTTAAAAGGAAAATTGTAATTAAATTTAAGGAGATGGAGGAGGGATGGGACTTAATTACTCTACTAACTGATCATGCCACTGTAATAAAGCTATGCAAAGTATGTGAGTTGCTTGAAAAAAACTGGACTGCTTTGATATGGAATCTGCTATTAGAAACAATTTATTAGTTATTTTTAAAGCCAGAATTTCTTTTTATTTTGGTGTCTGTCTCTGGATCTCTCTCATATAGTTCTTCTTTTGCTCCTAGTGCTTTTGCATATTATTTATCTCTTCTTCTCCTTTTCTTCTGCATCCATTTGCTGGTTTCATTGTCTCACTGCCATCCCCATTCCATTATCCTTCCATTTACAAATTCTCTTCCACATCTGCTTTTGTCCCTTTCTAGGCTTCCTATCCATTGATTCCCCCCCCGATCTTATTTCCTTTTCACCTGATCTGGCTTTATTCAGCTCTACTCCTGTCTATCTTTCAGCTTCTCCCAGGCCTCCCCTCTTCTTTCTATCCAGTTGTAGGTATGTAAGCTAAACAAGAACCTGGCAGCATGAGTCAACAGATGTTCTGTTCTTACTAGATTTTGACAGCTGCAACAGAACGGAGAATGTCGTTATAGTAGACAGGGGTGTGTAAGCCAAACTTCTGTTTATAGCCATGTGAATGACTTGTAATGAAAAATGTATTCAACAAATGTAACCACTTTTTCTGTTGGCAGATTCTCCAACAAGAAGCTGAGAACTTGTGTAATCTGTGTTTTCAAAATTACTTGTAAATATAATCTGAATATAATTCTTGGCTTGTGAAACAGTCCATTGTAAAAAATTTGAACCACCTAGGTTAGTTACTGGCATGTAAGTCATTTGTTGCTTTAAATACCCCGAACAGGTGAATTGTAGCACTAACTAAAGACCATACACATTACACATTGCATGTTGAAGTGTAAAGTTTAACATCCATGAATCACAATTCATGCCATAGCTGGTTAGTTATTTGAAATTTATTTTTGAAAGTATTTCAGGTTAAAATTTGTTGTTGCAGGGTGAGAACAGGTGTTTGCTATAGGTAGTTTAGGTCTGGCAGCTTACTTTAAACCATCTAAGCCTAGACCAGAAGCAGCACATGCAGCTGTTAGCTGCTACCAGGAGGGTCGGGCAGCCTAAGGTAAGTAATATGGGGTAGGAGCATGGGCTGGTGGAATTCGGGGGTGGGGCGGTCTGTAGGGGGAATAACGGGCCTGGGGGAGGTTTAGCAGGTTGAGATGGGGAGAGGCTAACTGGTTTGTGGGGGAAGATGGGTTGGTGGATCCATAGGTGGAAGAAGGTTGCCTGGTCAAGGGGGCAGGGGGATAAAAATGGCTTGGTCAGGGTTTGGGGGCTAGAGGTTAGGAACAGCACAACCCCAGGGCAAGGGTGAATGCCCTGCAACTGTGCTGCAAACTCGTGCAGGCATTCACTAGATTCAGTTAACCCATTCTTAGTTTGGATTCATTCTTTCTTGATCTAAATTAGTGTACCTCCTGAGGTGAACTAACTTAGATTGGGCGTGCCAGTTTTTGGCTGATTTAAACCCTGTGAATACTTGCGCAAGTGGCCATATAGGTCAACCTAACCCTGGTTAAGTCCATCTAAATGTAACATTTGTACGTACCAACAGAAGAGGCACTTGGAAGGGCACCAAATGCACTTACATCAAATTATTTCTTCAAATAGGAAGGCATTGTCAGAAAAATGCCGCCTACATTTGCCTAGCTTTGCTAAGACAGAGTTATTCTGACCAAGGGATCTTGCTAATCTGCATGTAGCCTGCTCAGTGTAAGTTGGATATCTTGCCTCTGCGTTATTTAAAACAGTGCTTTAGAAAAGATTAGCATAGTAACTGACTAAAGCTTGCATATCATTTTTGAACTTCTGCTTCCAAAAAGGAGGCATGCAAGGGGCTTTCTGAAATGATGACACAGTAGGGGTGCCAGTATATCTGCATGTGTACAGATGCACTAGAGTGCACAGCACCTGTAAGTAGCACATATTTCTAAAGCCATCTTAACCCTAATATGACAGTGACAAAAATATCTCCAAACATACTGAATTAGGGGGCTTTCCACAATAAGAACCCACCTTGTGACAAATTACTTATGCTAAATCTCTTCATGTATGTCTGAAGTTGTTCAGGATGTTATGCATGTATTTTTAAATAGATGAAAATAAAATAAAAGTAATTTTAGTTGCAACAACTGTTTTAATAGGCCACTGACAGTTTTAAAATATCCTACTCTCTGCATCATCATGAGTTATCGCATATATCAGAAGAAATGAGGGGAATCTACTGTCTCATGACCTTTATTTTGGATGAAGGCTAATAGATATTGAGCTCTGCAGAGAGAAAGTTCTTGGGAAATTTGCATACTAATACCTACTTTGTTTCCATTATTGTGTTTAATTCAAATAAGTGTTGCATCAAATTTTCACCTAATGATATGTACAATGCTCTTCCATAATTAAAGTGATGCAAGTCACTCATTAAGAACAATATCTTTCTCCCTCATCCCCATTAGGCATTCGCTTTACTACAACCATAAATGGGGGGCCAAGTGGCTGAGGGTTGCCTGGCTATGTCACAGAGCAAGACTGTGCAAATGACAGGTCTTCCTACTCTCCAGACCTCCAGTCTGTTTCTTCCCCAATCTCCCCTTCCAGCCACACAGCAGGCAGACAGCACCTCCCTAATACTCCTTTCTCTTTGCCTCAGCCATGTGGTATGTATGCATAAATAGGGCATGAGTAGTTGTAGCAGCTTGCTTTTCTGTACTAATTGATGGGTGTGTCAGCTTTTAGACATTAAATGGACTGGACAGGTAAATGAGGAGTTAAAGGAGGGACTCACAGAAGCTGCTTTCTTTCATAGAAAAAAATGGGAAAAGAATCACCATATTCTGAGGAAGCCAGTTTCTTATGTTAAAAGACAAACCCTCTGGAGAAATGGAAACCAGGAAAATCCTAGAGAAATGGAATATGCTGTGAGAGCCTGTCTTTTTTGGGTCCTTGTGACAAGACATTTAGCAGAATTTGCAGATTCACTGGAATCTAACTTGGCTGCCCTGTGAGCACTTCTTTTATGACCTCAACCTGCAGTAGTTGGGCTGTCAACCATGCACCTTAGCACCTGCACCCCCTCAGCCACTTCTGTGAAATAAGAGAGGTTAATTTCATTTCAGAACCAAAGGCAGAGTCTTTGTCTGAAGGTCTGGTGCTGCTCCTAGAGAGACGAGGTGTATATCAGTAAATGGACATACCCATGTTTGAAAGCATCATTAATGCATCTACAGTAGGGGTCCAAGTCAAGTGTGTGAGAGTCCGGCTTTCATAAGGATCTAAAACCTTGGATGATTACTTGGAAGCCTATTCAAATCCATTCCATCTCTAAAAGGCACTGTCACTTTCTTTAGGCTTCTTATACATTCTTGTTTTCATGTAACTCAGGCTGTTTTCCTTTTGGTGACATAGATGGCACCCTCTAATCTACAGTAATTTAAGTGCAATGGCCATTTGGTGCCTCTCATATCAGTATCCTTCTGGGTGGTGACCAACCTTACTTCTCTCTGGCACATCTTTTTGTTTATAGCAAGTGAAAAATCTCTCCCTTTTGCCCTTCCTTTCATTGGGCATTACTATGGCAGTTCCCTTTTGGACCTGAACAGTTCAGGTAACACCAGGTCAATGTTCTTGCGCTCCCTGTGTATGCAGGAACTGGCTGTCTCAGCCCATGGGTTGCTCAGCATAGAAGGCAAAATTGGGCAATTACTCTGTTTAAATAGGAAAAGCATAAATAAGGAATGTCCTTGGAGCTCCTTTACCCGTCTCTGCGTGTGGAGGTAGAAGAGCCCAAAATGTATGGATAATACATAGATAATAATAGAAGTATGGATTTTTATCCAAGATTGCATCAAAGCTTAGAGATTTATTTGTATTCAGGCTTTTTTTTTAAATGTTGAGGTTATTCTAATATTAGATTTTCTCCAAGTGCACAAGGAAAAAAGGGCACAAAGAAAAGCTGGACAAACTTGGAGAGGAGCACGCACAGAATAGCATCTACAGAGTACAGCTTATTCTATTAGAGGTCCAGGATACACTGTGCCTGCCTAGAGGCCAATTGGCACTTGGCAGTCCTGTCACCTCTGACTGAGGAAGGAGCAGAGGCAGATCCAGGATTGCAGTGACAAGGATGCTGTGCATGTGCAGTGCAGACTGTTTGTTGTACATGTGCAATACAGCAACCCCTTGCTGTGCTCCTGGCTGCCAGAGAGCTCAGAGCTCACCAGATGTCAGCAGAGCTCCTGCTGGGATCTCTGCCATGTGCTAGGACTTCCATGAGCTCAGGAGCTGGTCAGCACAGGTTCTGCCTGGAGCCTCTGCTTTCCAGCAGCTCCAGACTTTGCTGCTATGTGGCCTTCTCCCCCTCTTTCCCCATCTCCTCTCCCCTGAATTCAGCAGCAGAGGAAAGGAAGAGAGGGGACTAGTCAGCAGTGGCAGCGCAGACCACCTGGTGCAGTATAAAAGCAGGGGCTTTGAATTGATGCTAGCTGCTCATCCTTTCCTTTCTCCTGAGATCCTATTACTTTCAGGAAAGCCCTGAGTGCTCAATACACATGCAGCACACAGCCAAAGGCAGGTTCACCAGTACCCCATCTGGATCCACCCTGGGAAGGATCAAAATTAAGTGGGCCCCTTTTGCCCTGTATCTATATATTACATTTACTAGTCATAGGCCTAACAACTGCCCGTTGTCATGGAGAACCCTGCCCTTAAGAGTACGTTTCTTTAAGAGGAAAGGAAGAAGGGGAGAGGGGGGGCAAGAAGAAGAAATGGCTAAGATTCTGGGCTATGCATCTGTTTGTCCTCTTTCGCCTCATGTCATTTGTCAGTTTTAAATGCCATGTCAATTTTAAATGACAAGACCCCAAGTGCTAAAAAAAAAAATAATGATTTTCCCATTGTAGTGAAGAATATATGCTTATGGATTTTAGAAGTTTTGTTGGACTTTAAAAGAGACCAAAAAACCCCAAATTCTTTAAAACTTCAACACAGTTAACAGGTGTTTACATCAGCGAGGTGATGAAATATGGCTGCAGGTAGGAAAATATGTAATGTTGAGCACCAGTAAATCAGCGGGTACTTCTTGTTCAGAGTTGACTGAACTTGCTTTCAGTAGTTCAGCATATCTTTGTTTATAAATCTAAATGCTATTGTGTTGTATTGTACTTTGCAGTGTAATAAATTGTAACATTCAACATTAACTGGTCAGGCTTCAGTGATAACAAAAGTTCAGCAGGCTGGTGGCACTCTGATCAATATAGGCTTCTATTTATAGTATTGTTACAAATTGAAGTTTTATTTAAATTAGACAATGCTGAGGCGCATACAGTAGATCAATAAACTAAAATACAGTAACGGATTTTAATTCAGGCCTGATACGCTGCTACTCTTTTGTCACATGCATCCTTAATATCCCCTAAACAAAAAAATCACATTTACTGTATTCTGTAGCAAACTGTTGCCTGGCAAAGCTGCAGGAATATTTTAAATAAGAAAGATTATATTATTCTGTAATGAGAAGAAAAGGTATTCTGAAGTGGGGGAAAAGCCAAATAGCTTGCTTTTGTTTTGCTTTCTTGGCTCATATATAGCTGATCCATTGAACCTAGTGAATATTGAGCATGCTATGTTGTAGTTAATAGGCCTGATTCTACTCTTGCTTCCTCTTACGACACCCTGTAATGTTAATGCACCCGGTCTGATTTATGCCAGTGCCTGTGAAATCAGACTTTGACCCAATGTCTGTCTTCGCAGGGCCACTAAAACCACCAGGTTTACTTAAGAATGAGGATTTGACATCCTATCAACATACAGTCAATTGTAATTATTCTCCTTTATTCTTAGCATTTACTTTAAAATAGAAAACTATATTTCAGGTTATTATGATCCCTTTTACAACAGGGTTTCTGTCCTGAATTTTGTGGCATTATGTTAATTTTTCAACTACACAGATAGTTTAGGTAAGATGGAGATTTATAGCTGGATGTCATCAGTGGACTGAAGGCACAGCACTGGCAAAAACCAATAAAAGATTCATATGTGTGCTAAAAAAATAGGCAAAACAGGATGGAATCCTGTTGATCCCTATGTTGTTGCTGTCATGACCAAATAAAAGAGACAGTAAATTTTGTGTATCAATCCCTAACTTCATCCCAGAATGGTTTGAGACAGAAAAATGAGTGCTGGGTCATAATGGTCTCAGCAGTCTTTCAAAGCAGAGGTTTGAGCCAGGAGAGTAATTGGTGAGATTGTCAGCATCCCCAAAAATTTTGAACAAGGTTTAACAATGGCTTTTCTACCAGAACCTGGATTCTTGGCCTCCATAATAGAGCATACCCCGTTGAGCGCACACGCGCTGTTTGCAGTGCCACAGACCTTTCTGTGGTACCACAAACTACATGTCCTGCACATGCAGGCATTTGCTGTGCTGCCAATTTGCAGAATGGTGAGGTTTTTGGACACCAGGAGATCCATGCCAGAAAAAAGCAGTGTGGCGCACATGGCTGTATAATACACCACCCAAAACCAAAGCCTGGCCAAGCTCCTGCTGGAGCCCTAGAAGGCCCCCAGGACCCTAGGTAAGGCTCCTGGAGCCAGCCCAGGTGCTGGCCTCAGCCTCCCCTGTCCCGCCCAGGGCAACTTGCGACATACCAGAGTACGTGTGCAGAGGCATTCCCCGGGGACAACTAGCAGCAGCACAATTATGTGACACTGCTATTTATGCCTGGGAAATGCCCATTCCTGCTCACGGGAATATGCCCATAGATTCTAGGGTAAACAGTCACTATGATCAAATATGACTTCGTGTATAATTCGGACTGAAGACACTTTAAGCAGTCATTGCTGCGTTCATAGGTGACTGGTGCCTCCTGACCCTGGGGGGCACCAGCGGCTGATCACTGATGGGGGGGTGTCCCCCAGCGGCTGATTGCTGGCAAACCAGAAGTGCCACTGGCACTTCACCACTTCACATTCTTGGGGTGGGGGAGGGGCACTTTCCATTGCCCCCCACTCCCCAGCTAGTGAGGGCCAATCTTGGGGGAGGGCACATGCCCCCCCATGCCTCCTCTATGCATTGCCTATGGGTGCACTGAACACATTACTTCTAATTGAAATAGAGCATATCTCAAAAGCTAAGATCCAGGACTTCCTTCCTATTCTTGAGTGAAGAAAAATAGTCTTAAATTACAATATGAGTGAAGTCCTCCTCCCTAGTGTTGTCTAAACCTTAACACATGCTATAGCATGAGATTGAGGTGCAGACTTAATAACTTCGCATGGCTCTTGTGTTCATAAGTTTTTCTATAGAAGCATAACAGACAACATTCTGGACCTAGCTATACTTTTTTTATTATTATTCTTCACTGGATATTTCATGCAGAAGCAGAAGTCAAATCTTTGCTAGCAAGAAGGACAGGGCTATAAGGCTTTGAGAAAAATGGAGAGGCTTATGGTAGATTGGAGAACAAAGGTTAAAGGAATAATTATAAAATTTGCACCTCCCTTGCTTTTCCCCCCTGCCCAATGAAACAGAAATATATGTATGTCAGAATTGTCATGCTGGGAGAATAGTTCTTAAGGCACATGCAGACATTTCCAGGACCTGATCTACAATCATGCAGCTTACTTTAAGCCACATGATGGTAGATCAGGTGTTCACTCACGTAGCCATTTGCTGGGGCTGGGAGCTGGGGATGCCATATAAGTAAATTGGGGTGAATGAAGGGGTAGACCAGATTGAGAGGGTTGGTGGTGTGGGGTGGGTTTGATGGGATCAGGGAGGTTGGTGAGTCCATGGGGAGTTGTCTCTCTGGCGGTGGGGATGCTCAGAAGGCTAAAACTAGCCTAATCAGGGTGATCAGGGTGAAGGGCAATAGGAAAAATGCAGCTCCAGGGCTGGGTTTTCCCAGCCCAAGTGCTGCACTCCAAAGAAGTACACTTTGGGTTAGATCGGGCACAAGATAGCTCAATATTTATACTGCACCTCCTTAGATGAACTACGATAGATTGAGCTGGCCATTTTTTGCCCAATGTAAACTCCCAGAGCATATGTACAGTTTAGCACTTAGATCAACCTAACACTACTTAGGTCAACCGGAGTGTAACATCTGCATGTATCCTTAGTAGTGACGACATGTTTGTCTGGAACAGTCAATGTAGAGTGCGAGTAGTGTCATACATTGTGGTAAGTGTGCATCTGAAGTTTTCACAGAACTGAGAATTGGAAGAGTCACTGTTCCTTATAGGGACTATATGTATCTGGGGAGATGGTGATGGGGTTGTTCATGAAGGACCCGTAAGTATGCTTATCCACAGTGAGGAAATTATCTGTGGTAGGGTACTGCGTGCATACATGTATGTATGCATATCTGTATCTGGGAAGGTACTGAGAATGTTATTCCTGGTGTTGTATACGTGTCTGTAGGCATGGCTGGAAGGGGTTGGAAACAGTGTGAGCATGTGCCTGGCCTTGTGGGGAGGTTTGTGCCCCACTGAACACCAAGAAGGCATTGAGCAACTTTAAGATTATCCCACTCTGCTGAGGGTTTCTTTTGCCTCCCAAGGTATCTTGCTTCCAGGATCAGTATTTCCTACACACTGGTTGCCTGAATGTTTCTTATAAAATGCAGCTCATCTTTCCTTCTCTCCTCAGCCTCACATTTCTGCAGTAGTCTCATTTTTTTTCCCTGTGCTTCCACCAGGCTGTTCCCCCTTCTCTTTTACTGACTGCTGAGTCTGCCCTGCCTTCCCAGCGTGTAAAGTAACATTCACATCAAATAGAGAAGGAGGTAGAGCAGGCTTTTAACTTCAGCTGTTGGCACAGCTGGAGGGGAGCTGTTTGCCAGCAGCAGGAAACATTATAATCTTGTTCTGTAAGAATTTCTGGGGTTGGTTTTTCCCAGATCAAAATAAATGAGAAAAGGGCCTCCACTTCATCCACAGATATTAAAAGAAAAGATCTTGACCTTCTGTTCTCCAAGAGTAATCCTCCTCCCCCTTCCCAACAGAGATGAGAACCTCCCTAGGAGACCTAACCCTACAGAGTATAAAAATTGAAGAGAGATGATCTTGTGACTTTTGTCTGTTTTGTGTCATCATTCTCTTTGGTTGGATGACAGCACCACAATCACCATGAGAGAGACTGAGACTAGCATTATTCTGGCTGTACTGTCCCTCATTTGGCACAGAACACAAGAATACTCTGAAATTAAGTTCATAGTTTTAATAGCAGTTTTGAGACCTCATCTTGCATATTAGGATGTAGCCAGGTATTAGTTAATTTAGATAATAAATTATCTTCAAAGTGACCCATCATCTTAGTATTTATATTTTTTTCAGGAGGATGTAAGGCATAAAAGCAAGCTTTGTAGTTTTATATCTGTCAGCATGTCACATAAATATCTCAGTAACTACTGATCTTATCACCGTAAAACTTCCATTTATACAGTTAGACATGTCACATTGGTCAGTTGCACAAAAAGTTAAGCACATGCAATATTAAACTCCATCCCATGCCAGTTCCATTAGCCCACATCTTGAACTTCTCTCTGCATACTGGATTGAACAGGGAATGAAGGAGGAGCAGGAAGGAGCAGATAGCGGGTTCAGATGAGAAAGGCCTCATGTTGAGAATGATGGAACTGATGAAAGAGACTGCAGGGGGATGCTTGCAGCCTTGGTATTCCTCCAAATCAAAGTCTCTACTTTAGTGCTTGATAAATGGTTTTAATAGTTGTAATGACTTCACATACCTTAGTTGACTGGACTTTCTTCTCAGTGTGTTTTATCACAAGAGTGTTCCTACTTTTCAGTAGTAGCAGTCCTACTACTGAAACATGTCGGGATGTGACTCTGAGATTGTCAAGTGGCCCAGATTTCAAAAGCCCAGAGACAAAATGTTGCATTTAACAATTACTCTTTGTCGGGTTTTCTAATACCTGCCTTACTTTTCTGCTGTTTAATAGAAATTGTTGATATTTTAAGAGCGGGGGACTGGTTTCTCACTCAGACTTTCCCAAATTGCATTTTGAAAAGCAAAGTAAGAAATTATTTGTTGAGAAAAAAAATTTTTTTGGAAGTAAGATCTGAGAAACTGTGCATTCTATTAATTTGATTTATGTTAGAAAGTACCCATGGATACTGCAATAAATACTGATTACTATTCTTAACCTCTGCTGAAGTTTGTGATGGGTCCAACAGGCAGAATCAGTGCCTTGCTGGAAATTTCGTTCATAGTAAATTAGTTGCAAGACTACATGGATTCTAGCCAGGACAGTAAGGATAGATTTACAAAAGGGTGAGCACAGAGATGCATGTGCAGCTGTGGCCTGCGTTGGGCCAAGGAATCTGTTCATATGGAAACAAAGTATAACAGAAACCACTGAAAAGACAGAATTTGTCCACTGTTACCACCAGCAGTTTGAATGCAGATCTGGCCACTTGTACGTGTAGATAAGTCACCACACATATTTACAGCAAATTGTGTGTAAATTCCGCACACAGTGCCATGAATATGCTTGGGCAGGGACATAGGATCCTGTCTTCTGGAAAATATTTCAGGGTTCATAGACTTGGCATCTTTGTGCTTGCTTTTACAATAGTGTGGATGTAGCAAACTAGCACATTATTTACTCTGAGAAATACACAAGTTGAGTCATCGCTCATGCTATTCTTTATAGAAAGTACATGAGGTTGCATTTTTGGCAGTGCTGATAGCACAACATCTCTCTTTTTCTGTTGTTAGTGGTACAAAATTGACTTTGGTGTGGTATTCCCTGCAGAAAACAGTGCATTAAAAATAATGGAGTTTGAATTTGGATGAGATCAAGGATGCCACAATATGAAGGGCTAGACTAACACTTGGACAGCAAAATAGCTGTGACTCCAGAGAAATATGCACTTTGCAGAGGTACTTTGTTTTCTTAATTTCTATCAACTGCCAGTATCTAGCCTTAGGTGCTCTTGCTTTCATAGCTGTATTTAATGTAGGTATTCAGTGTGGATGTCAGAGAGTCTACTGTACAGGCTTGACCAATCATATACAAATGTTAATGATTACTTGGGAGCCCACATTAAATGAGGACGCAAGGTCCCTCAGTTTCTCCCCTTCTCTTAATCTGTTGAGGGGGATATTAGGTCAATGCATGAATTACAAACACTTTGTGAAACCCCATAAGTGAGGCCACAAACTTACCTGCTATACATGCCAGATGTCCCTCTTTAGGCATGACTTTCCTCATTTTTTTGCAAGCAGACTATATGCCATTTTGTTTTCCCCCCAAAACTTATTGCAATCTATCAACTCCTCAAAATATCCATATCTATAACGCTGACCTGTGGGCAGGTATATCAGGCTAGCCAAATATCAGTGCAGTGCTGCTGCATGGAATCACCAACCTAAGGCAGCACAATGCAGAAGAGGGGCAGCAGCACATCTTTCCCAGCAGCCTGAGGTAATTAACCAAAAAAATCTTTCCCAGCCACCTGTCCAGGGCTGGAGACAATCCAATTTTCTCAGACAGCCATGAAACAGGGGGGGAGGGGGGGGAACAGAGCACAAATAAATAGTTGTGGAACTCAGGAAGCGGGGAGAGCTCATTTAGGTATTTTCTATTTTTTTCCTGGACCCATCTGTTATGATCTATAGTAAAGCTTTTATTCCCTCTCCTCTCTGTGGTTTTTGCAGGAAGCAAACCTTTGTGAGGAATGGGGTCAGCCTGCTGGGAAATCAGGAGCTATGGTCTTATGAAGCACAGAGATTGCAAGTGTTTTGGGATGGATTGAGCCCTAAGTAAAGCTCTCTTAAGGCTCAGTACAGATTCTCAAAAAGCCCGAGGCTGGATCAGTTCAATCTTTGCAGGTTTGTCTAAGCTGCATAGATTGAACTGATAAGCAAGTGAACAGACATTCACTTTTGATTCTGGAAATGCAGCCACATGCCTGCAGTAGCCCTGGTCAGAAGTTGGGGGCACTAGAACATAACTTCCTGCTCTGCTGGAGCAGACAGCTTGGGCCAAGGCTAGCCTGCCCATCTTACAATGGGGGTGGAAGTTTGGGGGAAGTGTAAAGCATCCTGGGATGCTGTGAAACTGTAAGTTAACTTGAATCTGGAAGGAATATGGGACAGAAGTTCAATAAAGCAATTTAACCTAAGTCACTTATATCTGATACTACATCCATCCAGATTTATATTAATCTGGTTTCGGTTAATTTGAAAGCAGTGTGTATGCACTGAACTTTTGAAGTGTGACGGATTTGTATTAGTTTCTGATCACTTATACTGGTTTTCCTGTAATTTCTGTCCCTAACCTAAATGTATAATTTCCAATGCGTTTTTGGTATATGTGCCCTGTCCGAAACTCCCAATTGCTGACACTCTGACTAGACTCCCCCCACCCCACCCCGGTGTCATGCTTTAATTTGTTATTTTGGGTGCTTACAGGAAGTGTGCTGTAACTCCTGAATGACAAAATAGATATATACATTTTATGCATTTACATTAATTATCTATAGGAATTTAAATGTCAATGCTTCCCTCCAGACAAATGCCAACTCACTTATATTTGTTCACTCCATGTTAAGGTTGCCAGTCTGAATCACAGAAACACAAGACATTCAGAAGTTAAGGACTCATTATCAGGGATGCAAAAATGTACAATGTGGCTAAAATAATGTTATATCCATAACTTTTGCATATTCCAACTCTTTGTGCTTTGAACTGCTTAATATTAACAATGTGTTGACATATTTTTTTTCTTCTTTGTTTCAGGTCTCTGTAAAAGAAGAAAGTGAAAATAAAAACTGTTAAACAGCTTCCAAGTTCTGATGGCTTCCCAAGCATATAGTTGTAAATTACTTGAACCAGCCAGTGTGCTCTTTATTACCTGTCCACCCATGAAGAGTGCATCTATGTTTAAGTGCACCCCTGCAGATTTAAGGACATTTTTCTGCTGTACATGCATAGTATGCAATTTTCAAGTGGTCGTATCTTTGTTAAATCAAAACCAATTATTTACAAACTGAGCAACCCCACTGTTCCTGTGTCAAGTTTCAAACAGGAGCTGTTTTCCAGAGCCATGTTCAATTATCAATGCATAGAATTTTTCCTATGATGGGATAGATGTGTTTTTCCCTGTAACTCAGAAGCAACAGGAGGAAGTTTACTTACAAACTCTTTTTGGTAAGATTCAAGCAAGGAGTGACTTAGCCTCTAAAGAGATATGATTCTGGCATCTCTGGAAAGGTGGAAAAGGGACTTACAGCTGAAACTGTTAAGCAGTTTTAACTATAGCCATCACTATCAACAATTGTTATTAATGTGGTATTGATTGTTGTGTGATATATTATGGGATTTTCCATATAACATAAAGTATAGAGTAAAAAAAACCTCTTAAAGTTTGCCTTCATAAAAGGGTTAAGATGTCAGAATATGTGTACAAAGAGAAGAGTGGGTTTGTCTTCAGAATCAAAAGACTGTCTCTGGGACATGGCCTTTTACTGTAACTTTTTTGGAAAGCATAGACAGTTTGTCTACTGGTATTCCTCAACCCTGAACTGAAAGTCATTAATGAGGGTAAAAAGCATAGCTTACTTTCAATGCTTGTTCAGCTTCTCATGTCATTGCTAAACACCACCAGTCATAACGGTGTTACTGTAATGCAGACAGAAGTTCATGTAGGAAAAAATACTAAACACACTATTTGATGCTGACAAATTATGATGCACGTAGTATAAAAAACTAGGTAGGGAGGAGTCAGTTTCTGCAGTCTGAGTACGTTAATGGTCAGAGGACACAATTCTGTGTTTCTACAAACCTGGCCATAATTGGCATTTGTAGTAGTCGCCACGGTTATTGTTGTTATAATTAAAACAACAACAACAACAATAATAGGATGTGTGACTCCTGTCTCCATCTGTATCTGTTATTGGGGTCAATGAAAATTGCTTCTGATTTTTGGAAATGTTTGACTGACAATGGCAAAAGAAAAGAGAAAGATTCTCCCTGAGAAACCTGAGAAACTTCACCTCCAAGAGCTACCATAGTAATTGAGGTCAGGAGGGGTGCCCAAATTAATAGTCCAGAGATTTAAATGTCCAGGGGTTGGAGACTGAGTGTTTTTAATAGAAGGCAATGAACTCTTTAATTAGCATTCTCCCACTGTTCTGTTTTAGCTCAAGTCTCTTGACATTTAGGGCTCTCATTTTAAGTGTTCACTTGAAGTAGTGAACTGGATTGGGGAAAAGAATGGTTATGGCTATTGCGTTTTCTTAGACCTCTTGGAAACGGTAAATAAAAGTGTGTGTCTGTGTATGGTTTTTGCCTGATTTTCATGTTCATATTTTGAAACTCTAAATTTGAAGCAAAGTGTAAATGTACATGGATCAAAGACAGTGTTCACCTGAACTTCTGAAAAGACCAAAGGCCAAATTTCTCATCACCCAGTTACCAGAATCAAATAGTACAGATCCTGTGCATCGTCCGACCATTCATCAGGAAAATGTAAATGCAAAATAGGAAAAGAACCAAAACAACACAATGGGGCCATCACTGGTTCTTTGGGCAAAATGCAAGGAATGAACTGAAATAGTAAGTCAGGCAAAGATGAAATCCTGATTAGGTAATGTTCTTATAGAATATTATGAGCAAATATTAGAAGTTCTAGTTTATTGTAGCTAGGCAAAATATTTTGATGCCTTATAAGTTTTCATATGTATATTATGCCTTTAAAATGACATTTTATCTGAGGAGGTCCTCCAGTTACAGTAAAAATCATGGCCTCTTTCAAAACTCCTCTTGTTTTCACTGGAGCGTAATTTTTTCCAGAGACAAGACATCACTGAGTTCTGTCCATTAAACAGAATATTACAATCTGAAAGGTGTCAGACTACTACTTTTATTCTCCTTTGAGCCTTCAGCTTCTCTAGCTCTTTTATTAATTTGAGAAGGAACAAGGAGTTGCTAGCTCAGGAGTGATCTGCTACATATTGAACTTCTGGTTTGAATTTTACATGGTAGTCTTTTTATAACTATTCACAATACAGCTGCTGTATAAATTTAGCAATTTTATTTTTAAATAAGCTCTATTATCATTTTTTGGGGCCCCATTCAAAATATGCAATCAGAAACACTAGATTGAGAATTAAATCCTTAACATGAATAGGATTGGTATGTTTTCAGCAGATTTTCAGCAAGTGAGTGTCACAGGATGGAAAAGAAACAATAACCCCGATTCCCAGTCTTCTGTTCTAATAATTTTTTTTGCTCCCAAAAAATTACTTCTGGGAGATGACAAAGAGGATAGTTCTATTCCAGTTAGTACAGGTGTGTGGCAGAAATTGCAGTGCAAGTTTTATGTTGTATTTGAAAATGATTGGTGCAATGGTGCCTCTTCTTGGTCAAGCAAATGGGTTACCAAATATGAGTTACTGCAATCTTTTTTTCTTCAGTCCCCATAGGAGACTGTCTTACTGCAAGTTACTGGGTGGTATTGAAAATAGTTAAATATTACACCACTGTGTTTAATACTTGATATTGCATGCTCTGCTGCTTTGGAGTTCTGGTCTGTAGGCAAGACTGAAGCGGTGTGTGTCAGGATACTGGTTACAACTCCTTCATTTTCAGGACTGATGTGTGCTGCACAGAACCTCCACCACCAGGACTGGATGCCAGCTAAGCCTAGCAGAGGCCAGCACGCTCTAGCTACAATCCCTGCCTCTTCTTCTCTTCCCGTGTTTGGAATCCCGTTGGTGCCAAGGAAACCCGTTCTACCTCCATAGCAAGACTCTCCAACACAAAGTGCACAGGCTGGTCTTCTTTTCAGCCCCAGTAAGGAGGTACAAAGAGGTGAGAATGTAACTGAGAAACTAGCCCTCCTGCAGAAGGGAAAAGATGTATGATGCTTTATTTTGTCCAGATTTTCAAATATTAATTTTGTAGCATTTACTGCTGAGGCAGCATGAGAGAAAGAAATAAAATGTATGCTTTTTTAAATTCCACCAATATAAATATAATGTTGCAGTAAATACATGCCTTAGTTACAAATGGTATACAGAGTTGCTGCACTTTATTTCAAGGGCATAGCTATCAGTCATTTTTCAGTTTAAAACACAATCTTTCTCCATTACATTTGAAATTAAAAGTAATCTTTAACATGACTGTAGAGAGAGCTCAAAGTAAAACAAAATACTTTCCTTAAATTTACTTTATTACTATCCTTACTGTGTTCCATTTTAGCAGGACAGTAACTGAATTTATTTATTCAATGACTAAAATTACCTTAACATGGGAAACATGATGGGTTTGATTTTGCAGTCCTTCCTTGAGTAGAACTTACTGACTTCTCATATACTGTTTATGTTATTCTGTGGATTTTAAAATGAAAGTCATCACTGAATTCATCAGATATCTGTTTTGTTGTAATCTAGGGGTTCACATACTTGCACGCCTTAGTGAGTTTGAAGGTTTGAGCCCAAACGGTAGTTGATTCCATTGCAATAACTGAAGCAACTCACGTACTGTGTTAAGTACTAAAGAAAAACCTACCTGCAATACAATCTAAGGTAACTACTGAAAGTACCAGAATATCCTTGGTGATTTTACCTGTTCCCTTCACTTCTACTACCAATAAAGTGGCTCAGCAAGATTTTTTTTTTAAATGAAAGTTCTGAAATAAAAATGTACTTGGTAACACTCATAGTTCTCTCATGCATATATATTTAAATAGGTTGCTTGAATTACTATCCATTTTAGTTAAAATGGCCATTGAGATCATTAATCATGATAAAAAGCATTAATTACAGAAATATCTGATTTGCTGATTTTTCATGTTGCTGCTCCACAGGCATGTAGATTAGACGGTAAAGTACAAAAACATGCATTCTTATTCTGTGTTATCTGAGATCACTCATCCTCTGTTTGTTTAAGTATTCATCCTCCCGTGATGATAAGATGTCCGTTACTGTGGTATGTAAGAAACAAGTATAATGATTTCGTTAACATTAAAAAAGCCCAAAATTTTGTTTGCGATATTGCACATTCAGACTTGGGCATGTCTGCATGGGTGCCAGACTACACATTTAGCACTCGCTTAATAAGAGTTTCTAAAGATGGTTCTTTTTCATATAAATTCTTGTCTTTGGTTTTGTAACTATGCAAGAGAATTTGCTCTCTGGGATTTGATGTCTTTGTTTCAGTGGTTCTAAGAAAGAAAACTTCTGTTATTCTAGATTCCTGATGCAAATACTTTGAAGGGAAGTTAGTTTTTTCCCCCATGGAGATTTACACTTTAATACTTCAACCTGCATTCGAGAGTAAAAAAGTAGAGACTCCAGTGTTATATAACAAAGTAGTTCATGGTACAATTAAAATGATATCGCAAAACAGTAACCTGATATGCTGAATTTAAATAACTGAAGCTGAATAAGGAGGGCATCAAAATTAAACACTTGATGGAATAGACATAACAAATACAAAATGGCCACTCCTCGTATGAGCCAAGGAATTCTGTCACCCATTGATATTTTCCAGGCAAATGTGTTGATAGATTAAACATTTTTATAGACTTTCAATTATTTCTTGTAGCCATAAGCTTTTAATTTTCTCTTTCTAGTTAATATACTTGTGTATAATTTAAACAGAAAACTGTTCTGTTTCATCATAAAAGATTTGTCTGTTACTTTTGGTGTGTAAATCAAGTGGACAGCAAAACATTCTTGAACTTGTTTTTTGAGGCATTTGTTGACAACAACAGGAAAAGAGATCACAGAGACCGCCAATAAGCGTGGACATCAATTATTTTTTAATTGTATAGGAGTACAGTACACTAATTAAAACTAGTATATCTTGCAATGCCAAAGGCAAAATTAATTATTAATTTTTATTAATATTCAGAAGTAGCACAAGGAATACATTAAAAAAGATTTTGTGGTTGTGACTGAGATCTTGTTTAGCTTTATATTTTAGCAAAAATGGTATGTTAGCTAAATTTGAATAGTTAACTATGCACTGAAGAGATTATATATATTGAACAAGAATGTGCTCTTTAGAGTGGTTATGCAGTGACGGAATATGAGATGTAGGGAAACAGTATTTTAAAATCCCAATGCTTGCCTACCACTGTTTGACTTGACAAATATAAATTCTCATGTTATTTTGCTATTGTTACTGTGGATATTTTGGTTATTAAAGTGGGTGTTTTGGTATAGGCATTTTAAGTTACATACAATAGTTTATCTGCAGGCTTTTATCGTATTTATTTATCAAACTCCAGCTTCCCTAAATTAGAGATGCCCTGAGAGTAGATCTAGCAAACTCAGCATGCCTCTGAACTAAGTTACTCGTCTGCTCATGGCAAGGGTTGGCTTTTGCTATTTGGCTATCCACTAGAGATCAATCAAAGGTAGTAGGCTGATGTAGCCCTGAAAAAGTTTATTACAAAAGGAAGACTTTACATGCAAATAGATTATTTAGTGTGTTTCTAAATGTATTTCTTTTATGAGCTCTCTTTGACTCACCACCATTATCGACAGCCCATTAAATTTGTCTGTAAGAAAGAACAAACATAGATTCATAGATGTTTGGGTTGGAAGGGACCTTAGCAGATCATGGAGTCCAACCCCCTGCCCTGGGCAGGAAAGAGCGCTGGGGTCAAACGACCCCAGCCAAGTGCATGTCTAGCCTCCTCTGAAAGACCCCCAAGGTAGGGAAGAGCACCACCTCCCTTGGAAGCCCATTCCAGATTCTGGCAACCCTTACCATAAAGAAGTTCTTCCTGATGTCTAACCTAAATCTGCTCTCTGTCAGTTTGTGGCCATTGTTCCTACTTACTCCAAGGGGTGCCCTGGTAAACAGAGCATCTCCTATTCCTTGCTGCCCCCTCTGATGAATATGTAGGCAGCCACAAGATCACCTCTCAACCTTCTCTTGTGGAGGCTGAAGAGATCCAGGGCCCTCAGTCTCTCCTGGTAGGGCTTGGCCTGCAGGCCTTAACCATAGGAGTAGCCCTCCTCTGAACCCTCTCAAGGTTGTCTACATCCCTCTTGAAGTGCGGTGCCGAAAACTGGACGCAGTACTCCAACTGTGGCCTGATCAATGCCAACCACGAACAAGCAAAATCAAGTCTAAAACACTGAGCGTATTATCCAGAGTTTGGACTTCGCAATATGTTTATGAAAAGTCTGTAATTAGTTTTCTGGAGTGATCTTGGAAGACTCTTAATATAAACTCATGGGGAAACATGATGTATGAGAAAAGGCTGAAAAAACTAGAACTGTTTATTTTGGAAAAGAGAAGACTGAGGGGTTTCAAAGAGCTTTCTGATTATAAGGGTGGTCAAGTACTGGAACAGGCTACCTTGAGAAATTATAGAATCTCCATCCTTGGAAATTTTCAAGTGCAGGTTAGACAGACGTTCTTTTCCTGTAGAGTCCCCTCTTTTATTCTCCTCTCCCCCTGCCTTTTATATTCTAAACACTCTTTTCTGTTTAGAAGACCTGCTTCCTGCAGTCCCTTCTTAGCAACTGATAAAATGGGCTGCTTAAGAAGGCTGATGCATCTCTGATTTAGTTAGTCTGCCTATCTTCTCCCTTCCTTCAGACTAACAGTTAGCTACCTCTCTCTGGGATACTTTAGTTAGGGATGATCATGCTGTGAGCAGGACTAGATGACCCCATGAGGTTGCTTCCAGGCCTGCTTACCCATAATCCTATAAAAGTAAAGCCAGGTTTTGACAAGGTGCCTGGGAGACAGCTCAGGACAGCTCAAGTATGTGGAATATTTTAGTTGCTTCACAGTGTTGATCCCCAGCTCTTTCATAGAAATCCTATGAGAACAGCATGTATGTTATTCTGAGACTTATATGCCGGAGAGCTCTAAAAAATCTAAAATTGTGCATCTTTGTTCATATTGAACTGCTGAACCATTGGAGTTCGGCCTATCTCTTGCCTTTATACAGGAAAGCTAGGAACTTTACTACAGGCCCAATCAGAAAACTCCCTAGATTAATAAATAATATAGAAATAAAAACATTAATTATTGTAGTTTGGTATTTTGGTAGATTAAATCCAAGAAAAAAACCCCCTCCCTTACTAGGATATTATAGACACCTTAGCAATTTAGCATGAAGGCATACTGCGGGCAAATTCCACTCTGATATCACAAGCTGAAGTACTATATAAAACACAATGCCTCAAAACAAACTGTAAGTCGCACACCTTTGCTTAGGGACACTTCCAAGTACATAGAGCCCACATTTCATTACTCTACAGAGCAGTGTGCTACCAAAACAATATCATGGTTTCACCTTTTCATATAAATGCATTTGGTTATTGCTGATCCCTTTAACAAATGACTTAGAACAAGTCTATTTCCTGTGAGGTGTCAAAATCTGCCCGCTTGGGTGTAGATTTTATTAACAGAAAAATTAATTATAACAAATTAATCAGCTATCTGGGTTTTCAGTTTCCCATGGAATAATGCGGAAAAAAAACATGGATTTTCCCTATAACTGAGAAAAATGTGAGATTCTCATTTTACTGGAGAAACACATGGATTTTCCTCTTTTGCAAAGAGGTCTCTCCAGGCTGGCAGAGTTCCAGCCCACAAGGGTCTGGGGGGAATAGGAGAGGGGTGGTCAGGCAAGGGATGCCATGCTCATGTATGTGCACACACATGCACATAGCCCCCAGGCAGCCTGGAGAGCAGCTCCTGCAGATAAGTTTGGGGGCGGGGGGGATTGAGGCCCTCGTAGGAAGGGAGGGAGGGAGGGAGTTGGGCTGGGGCTGCAGCTACTGCCCAGCCAGGCAGTGCATGGGGCTTG
>NW_017728915.1:22499044-22582961 GCF_001723895.1 Crocodylus porosus | reverse complement strand
GGGCCAGGGCCAGGGCAGGGAGCAAGTCAGGCTGTGAGTGGCTCAGGCAGGGGAGGGGGAGGGCTGGCTCCCCACCACTGTGCATGCTCCCAGGAGGCACGGGGGAGGGAAGCATGTGCCCCCCAGTTCTGTGCACAGGTTAGATATGGGATACCCACTATGGACTTAGGCTCCCCACCCTGTGGCCCAGTGAACAGGAACTGGTGTGGTGGGACAGGGAAGCTCCTTATCATGCCAGCCCCATGTCGCCGTGGTGAAGCACCCACTGCGCACCTGGCAGCAGAAAGAGGCACAACTCCACACCACCACTCCCATTGCTGCATGGGGCGCACAGTGGCAAGGATCTTCTCTGCCCTGCTCTGCTCTGCCCTGCCACACTAGATCTTTCACCCTGTGGAGGCCCTGGGGGAGGGCAGCAGGGCAGGGAGCACTGAGCCTGCAGTGGGCAGCCTGCATCCACTGCCCTGATGGGCTCCAGTCTGGTCATGCCATTTATGGGGAAGGGGGAGCTGGGCTCCATGTTCCACGCTGCTACTGCAGCCACGGCCTCCCGCAAGTGGCAGCTGGGACTCAGGTGCTGCTGCAGGGGGCTGCCCATAGCCCTGGCAGCCTGAGAGCCTCTCTGGCAGGGCTGTGAGGGTGGGGACTGAAGCACACCATCAGGGCCAGCGGGCTGTGGGTGTGAAGAGCACTAGCAGGGTCAGAAGGGTGTGGGTGGGGCGTGAGGGACACCAGTGGTCCGGGGGTCTATGGGAGGGGATTGAGGGGCACCAGGAGGGCTGTGGGGCTGAGTGGGGAGTGGAGGGGCATCATCAGGGCTGGAGGGTTGTGGCTTGGGAGTGAGGGTCCTGGACCTGCATCCTAGTGAGTGAAGGGGGCAAGGGAGCTCTGGTTTTCCTTGATAAAAAGCACAAAATTAAATCCCAGAATGTATAGATATTTAGAATTTAATTTATTATAGTGATTGAGGCACTGGTAAGCTGGCAAATTGCTTTGAAATTGTACATATATAAAAAAACACATTGTGTTCAGTTGATACCTCTATGTGTGTGTGTGTGTGTGTGTGTGTGTGTGTATCTATATATATATAGTAGCATTTCATTTTAATCATGGATTTGGGGCTTTTTAATCAGACAATTTGTGGTTTTTATAAGAAAATTTGCTATTTTTAAACAGAGAAAACCAGGATCCCTGATAATATATATACAGCAAGCAAAACTATTTCTACCTCTCTCATAATGTGGTGTGTGGAAGAATAAAAGTTATCTGCCTTTTAGGGCACAGGCAGAAGTTATGTTTCTTGCATGATTGGCTCCCTGAAAGTGCACTATAGCTGTGCTGTGATACATGTACACCGCTGCAGAGCACTTGTAAAGTGGCCGATCATGTGACAAACTAACCCTCATCAAATGAGGTAGTAGAGGAAGGCACTCCACTTCAGAGTACCTTAAGGTCATCGTTTTAGAAGCTCAGCTCTGGACGTACATTTATGAAAAGATGTAAACTCTTGGTGGGGGGGTATTTTGTTTATGTTGCGAGCATCTAGCACAGCAAATACTTGTGTGAATGGTGTTGGGCATTGAGAGTGTCAAAAAATAATATTAAAAAGATCTCAGGGAATCTGCCTCACTCCACAATAACCTCCCTCTTGCCCCCAAAAAGAAAGCAAACAAAAGCACAAACCAAAACAGACATAAACTGCTCTCATTTACTGTTCAGAGCTAAATGCCCAGCGCTGATGCTGTCACCACAGACCATGAGTTTTTAAAATATTCATTCAGAAAATGAATGTGGCGTTATTTGCTCATTCTAAAGCAAGGGAGTGATCTGAACACCTGGGCTGTCAACTCGGTAATATCATTGTGAGGGGAAACACCGTCTCCAACTGGAAAAGGGCAAACAATGTAATTAAAATCTTTATGGGGGTAGTAAGGATGAATGTGTTACAGTAATGCTGAGTCCTGCTGGATCATCTGATATTCTTTTTGGACATCTCAGAAACTGTTTACTGGTATTTCTCGGAGTGTAAACGTTGTTTTGAAATATGAAAGAACATCATGTTCTTCTAAAACCATGCCAGTGTCTCATTTGTGGCAAGTCTCTATGCTTGAAACGTTGGCCACAAAGAATCTATACACAATGAATCAGCCATCTGTTCAGTCTTGGAATAAGAACATTTTAGAGCTTGTATATGGACTGATGTTACTATTTAATATAGTAGGCATAAAATTCATGACTGCAGCTGACCCCCCATTAGACCGTAGCTTGTCACATAATTCTTTTAAGACAGGCTATTTCCAAAGCTGGTTTAATCTGTACATGGAAGAGCCCTTGCTTGGAACATTCTCAGAGCATCATATGGTAGATATATGGACCTGTGTTTAACTGAATAATTATATGCTTGCTGCACATTGAACAAGGTCCCAGGCTATGAGCTGCATCAAAACTAGGTGCCAAGGAAGATGCACAGTAACACATATGAAAGAACCAGAAAAATACTAAACAGTAATCTACTAGGCCCAGGATTTTTTATGCAATTTTGGGGAATGGTTCAAATGCATGTCTTTCAGTAAAAACATTGAGAGTTGGAAGTTTGTGGGCATTTTCATGGAAAAACTGGAGGACCAGGCTTTTATTCTCAAGCCTTGGGTTAAGTAGATCAGATAGAATGGCAGCCCTCTACACGGTATCACAGTGCTTTGTCTACTTTTCAGATTTATTCCTGGGGCAGATCCAGAACCCCCTTTTGGATTAGACCATTATGATGGGAGCCTCTGGGTCTTTTTAAAGTCCCTACAGCACATGGGGACTGGGCTTAGCTGGGAGCAGGGACAGCGGCAGTGGGGATAGGTGTCAGGGTTCTCTTTTCCTGTGCCGGTTCCTGGGAGACCAGGTAGGGAGGAGGAACTACTCTTCCTCTATGCTGATGACACTGTCCCCATTCCCAGGTGAGCCTTGTCCCTTCACACCCAGCTGGGATGGGCAGGAATGGCTCTGGTGCTTCCCCTGCCCCTGGGACAGTGGGGAAAGCAACAGCCGACATGGGAGGACTGAAGGGAGGGGAAGAGGGATTTTCACCTTCTTTAGTGACTTTAAAATGTCTCCAGAGGCTCCTGAATGCTGGTGGGGAAAGAGGAGACTGGGAAGGGGAGTTGCAGCCACCCCTGTAGTGTGGGGTTCTGTTCCTTCACCTTTTGGGAGATCATGGATCTGTCCCTACTTATTCATTAATTATTTCTTCCAGGACCACCACAGTAATAGTAAATATTTTTCTATTTCTTTCAATTTCTTCCCTCTTGCCTGTTACTAGGGTATATAAATGAAGCAGATCAAATAAAAGAAATAAATTTTGCTTGTACCCTCAAGACAAAGGGAGCTCCAGAAAAAAATAGAGATTGCCTAAAATATGAACTCAAGAGATTTCGCCTCCCTGGAATTCTGTGTATTGCATGCTTCAGAGCGTTCTGTAAAGGCTTTAGATACATTGGAAAGCACAATATCAACAAGACACACACTGTCCTTCCTATCACCTGCTGAATGTATTGATTGCTTATTTAACATCCCCTTCATGGGATGATCACTTGGGAATTGACTAGTGATATGGGAAGTATTGGTCTTTGTTACACGTGTTCTGCAGAAGCACTGTTTGCTAGGGTGGGGGCAAGCTTGCAATTGGAACAAAAGGGAGACTCATGTCAGACTCCTGGAGACTTATGATCAAACTTATTTCTGGTGTAAATGGTTGTAATATGTGGAATATATGCCTATTTATGTCATGTCTGAATTTAGCTTCTACATTTTGAGTTGTTTTCAGAGTCCATTGTCCAAAAGAGGAAGGATACCCGTGGATGCTTATGGCATTCCTTGTTCTAGAATTCCAGGGTGGACCCTACATGTTAATTGTAGGGCTCACCATCAAAAAAAGTTGTCATTCACCCATATGTATTTCCCTATTTACTCCCAATATAAATCTCAATGTGTGGTAGCTTTGTAAATGGTGTTTGTAAATATCTAGATCACTGGCAGATTACTTTTATTAAAAAAATATCAGGGTAACATTATCTTCCTCATTTATCAAATAGTTTTTTTCAGGCCTGAAAGTGAAGTCTTTCTTTAAAGATTGTGATGTAAATGCAGCACTTCCTTATTCAACAGATCCCTGTGTATCTGTGCATTCACCTGTAACTGCTTGCTTTATCAACAAAATGAGGTTGTACTGATTTTTATTCATTTGCACTGTAGATACAACATAGAATAAGATGGATTATATTCCTTCCTTTGCATCACTTGAAGAATTGGTTGCAAGCAGTTCTACTTAAGCCTTTCAGGATATAATTTGGGCTATGTATGGTGATGATGTTTTGAGAAAAAAAGAACCCGGCTTGACTCTCAGAACCTAGGCAGGCTGTGTCTGCTTGACTCACAATTAGACATGCACGTTTTTACTCATAAAGTAAGCACAGGGGTCATGGAGAGACAGGAAACATGCTATGTCACAGTGTCATTTTTACACGTTCATTCTGCAAAGTTTTAATGCAAAGCAACCGATGAAACCAAATACTGCATTTTCATGAGACATCATGAAGTGCAAAGGTGATGAACAAAGCAGTAACAGCTACAATGAACCACCAGAAGTAATAGCAAAAACTGTCTTCTACAGCATATGTACAGTTCAGGCCTTTTCTTCACACCTCAGAATGCAACAGGAATACCCATCAAGCTCAATCTGTTGCTATACCAGTGGGAAATGTATTTCAAATGAGGGAATGATGAAGAAACTCTTACAATTACCTGGGAAGAGCTTTTCTGCTACTCACAAGTGGTCTTCAGTTAGGTGTAATCTAAACCTTTTGTTCACTCCTGATCTCTGCCCCCCCCATCCAACATGTATTCATGGTACATCTTCAGTACTACAGGTGGTATTCAGACAGATGCGAGGCCTCAGTGTAATAATGCAAACCAGTGATAAGTGCTTCCTTTTTAAAAACAGCTACAAATATGGCAACCTAGCTTACTTATTTCTAATCTGTACCTGCCTCACTAATTTACATTGGGGAGAAAATAAAAGAGGTGGGAAGGAAAGAAGAGGATGACTGAATTTGCATTTTCAGCATTCAAAGTAATGCTTTCTCTTGCTTTCTCTCTTTCCTATGAACTGTAATAGGCGATTCCCATCTAAATGTGTGATTGCTAGAAACTTTGCTGAAAACTGGTGCATGTACAACATATATTTTATACCAGTCATTTGACTTTGTGAGTCAGAAGTCAGTATGTGTTTGGGTGAAACAGCTTCTGACAGCTTAGTGTGGATTTCCCCCCCATTGTTATTCTCGTCTCTCTTTCCCTATTTTCTGTGATTTTTTTATCCTTCATGATGCTACATTAGATGTGCTACTAAATGCTGAGAGGCAATGCACAGAACAGCTCTTAAGAAGTCGATCTCAGAGAAATGTTGTTTCTCAGGGTAGAAGGGCACAACTGGTGCTTATTAGAATATTGGATAGGGCCTGGTTGCAAGATATGTCAGAAGGTATTCAAACATATTTTCAAAATCCTTCACTGCATAGCATTTTAAAAACACCTCGAAGTAAATCTATATATATACACACAGTAGTGATCCTGAAAAAGTTTTTAATTCCTTCCAACATTTATATTATGCAAGCTCTATACACACTGTCACTGAAAATGGCAGATGCTATATTTTTGGTAGTGAAAGTGTGTTCTTTGCTTTGCAAATGTGTGTACTGTTAATCATGAGCTTTTTATCTTTGCCTATTCTTACATGAGACTGCTTCTCTAAGCAGATTGTTTAGAAGATTTGTTTTTATGGATCATTTTAGAAGCAAGTGAGGCTTTGTTTATTGCACTGGGAGAAAGTTAAGAACACTGATGAATTTGTTCATAGAGACATTTTTTTAAACTTGTGTGCAAATGCATAATTGACCTGAAAGCCTTGCTTAAAATCAGTTCTAGGACTATTACATTGTATGAAGTGTGCATAGAAGGCAGTGAATTCATATCCTATGGAACATTGGAGATATGCAAATCAGGGAGCCTAGTGTTCTCTAAACTCTCATCTTGATTGCATCAAGAGCTCCTTGCCATGAATAATCTACACTTTGCAATAGTAAACTAAAAAGCATGCAAACGCAAGAAGAGTTTCAAGTATTGCCAACCCATGAAGTGGATATCAAAAACCCATGATGTTTGCTTAAAAATTATTAGATTTAACCAGTATTAATATTTGTCCTTTTTAAAAAATATGTCTTTGTTAATGTGGGGAGGAAGCTCCTGCCCCAGTGCCGTTATGACCAAATTGCAGATTCCACCCAAAAGCACTATTTGACATGTGTTGAAAGATACAAAGGCTGATTGGTTGTGCTGGATACATTGATCCTTTTCTGTATTCTAGGGTAGAGAAACTGCCTTTTCATGCCTTTACCCTAATATCCTTTTATTCCCAGACCCCTCATCTACCCTGTCCTATCACAACCCTGTTCTAGTCATACTTTTTGTCCCTTAGCATCTGTCATAGGCTCTACCCTTACAAGTATCCAGCTCCATCTTCCTTCTTGTTACTTACACTATCATCCACTGCTTATCACCTGCACCACCTCACACACTAGCAGGGAACACTGCAATAAAGCATACCTGGTCCAATCTACACCTGCTATCTTCCAAATTAGAGGTAACAAAGTTACATCTATGCATTAATGAGTATGCCCCAATAAGCTCATGCAAGTGCAGGAGCCCTTCCCCTCCATCAATCCCCTACATCTTACAATGTGTCTGTCTTTCCATCCCATACAGTTCCTCAGTCTTATTCTCATCAGCTCCCCATTCTCCTCTCCCCTCACTGTCTCCTGTCTAGGAAATACCAAGTGTTTAGTGTTGGCCAATGTACCTCAGAGCATTCTGACTTCAACCCTGCTGGGAAAAGAAGATGATGGTCATCTTCACTACATCTTGCAGGGGCTGTGCAGAAACAGTTGTCATACAAACAAAGGGCAGTCTGTGCCTATCATTCTACTGAAAGCGTTGGGTGAAAATGGCTTTTTTTTATAAAGTGCAAGAAATCATAAGAAACTTCAACTTTTTCTGACTTCGAGAACAACTTAAAAAGAAAGATTTCAAATCACTAGAAAGACTGGTGATCATTTTGTGCGAGTTGGTAAGTCTTTTAAAGTGAAATGATTTCAGGAATTTATTAAAGTTTAAATGAACCCTTCATCCATGGCTAAACATCTCCTCCTAAAAACATGCAAGGCATGGCTCATGGGTTTTCCTGAGTGTACCCTTAAGTTCAAAATCCATGCCACTGAGTTAGTGTAAAATACTGGTTCTGATAAGTGCAGAAAGTGCATTGAGGTAGTGTTTGGAAAAGCCCTAAATTTCTTATTGACCAGTGGACAAAGACTGGCTCAGGGAACCCCTGCAGGAAAATAAGTTAAAAAAGGTTGTACTGTTCACTAGGTTTGGTTGCTTTATTAACTAAACTGCTGTGGCTGGCAGTAGCGGTTTAGATATAATCTCAGGCTATTTAAGTATGTTGAGAAGATATGCATTTTTAATAAGCAAATTTTCTCTCTTGCTGCATTTTTAGACCCAAATTCTAGGTTCAATCTCTTCCAACACATTTCTATAAGGAATAAACCATTAATTAACCATTGGGCTATATCTTGCTATCAGTTTTTTATATGGCAGTCTGCTGAAATTAATGAGAAATACTATACATAGAAAGAAGACAAAATAGAATCCATTGTTTCGAAAGAACTGTATAGTACCAGAGTACTATAGTAGAATTATTTACTAACTTCTACAATCAGTGCTAACAGAAGGTTGCTATTTCACAGGATGTTTTACTTTAGTCACGCTAGCAAATCAGCCCAAGAATTGGTATTTCAGCAAAAGTTGTTTGCAACCTATTGGGGTTGATGTGACATTAAAACAAATTAAAGTTGAAGAAAATCCACAGAAAGTATGGCCCAAATTCTTTCTGTTGGTCTTTTGATCAGTCTATTGATTGATCTATTGATTTATATATGTACCATTTTGAACAGGATTTTCATTTCATAAATCTTCTGGGGACTGCAACTAGAGCTCCTCCAACATTCTATGAATTCAGCACATCCCTTTTATGGACTTTGTGGGAAGGGCTGATTATTGCTGATTGCAGTGATATGTAAAGTCAATTGTTTATATAAGAGCAGCACTTAGATGCTTTAAGGAAGATCAGATTTCTGTTGTCCCAGGTATGAGGCCAACATAATAAGAGGATTCTCTGCCCCAAAGATCTTACAATCTAAATAAAGTTAATGATCTGTACAAAGAAGTTGCTGCATAATGTAAAGGAATATGACATTGCAGGCAATAAAAAAAGCACTTGTGAATGCAAAGGAACATGAAATGGTAGAGATTGAGACTGGGAAGGGCCACAGAATAATAGCTTAAATGCAAATGACACACATAGTAGGGGTGTGCAAAACGGGCTCTGTTGGATTTGGATTCACCCCAGATCAGGGGCAGTAAGTTGATTTGTTGATTTGGATTACTGTCCCTGATTCGATTCAGGCAAATCCGAATATGAAGATTCGATGCTGATTTGGAGAATCAGTGATTCGGACATAGGCACAGCTTTAAATGTTTTTTCTACATACCTTGAGGTACAAGGCATAGCTTATGAATGCTGCAATGGAAGGGTGGATGGAGCATCCCAGAGGAGTGCAGGGAGGGCCCCCATGTGCAGCAAACCTATAAGTGGACTGGAAGTACTTCCTATCCACTACTGCTGGGTCCTCCAGGGAGCACACTGCCCCCCCCCATACTCCCTTGGCTTGATGATTGGCCATGGGGAGACCCTGAGTGCCCCCCCTGGCCCAGGAGGTGCCAGTTGCTGAGCCAGGGGCATGCAGGGGGGCCCCCTGTGCGTTCTCCTGTGGACCCAGAAGTGCCTGGAAGTGCTTCTGGTCTACTTCTGGGTTTGGTGCCAAGTACACTGGGGACCCACCCTCTGCTTCTGTGGGACACTCCATGCATCCCAGCATTGCAACATTCACGAGCCCCTGCTACCTAGAGGTATGTAGAAAAAACATTTAAAGCTGTGTCTATGTCTGAATCGTTGAATCTTTCCAAATCTCTCTGAATCAATTTAGAGGGTTCCAATTCTATTTGGAGAGATTAAAGGGTCCACTGATTGGATTTAGATTTGGACATTCAGCTACCGAATTGGGCCAAATCTCCACTGAATTGAATCAGGGACCAAAGCTTCACACAGCCCTAATAGATAGCTGCCATTTAAATTTTGTCATGAAGACTTCTCACAGCCAGGCTGCTCAGTGTCTCAAAACATATGCAAGAAATGGTGGTCAGACCAGTAAGTCAGTCAGCCTTCAGCACCCCATTTCCCTAAGTTCATTTCCCCTTTCTTGGATAATAAAGTGCCTATTGTCAGGCCTATTGGTAACTTAGTGTTGTTCTTTTCCTACTTTTGCTGATATCCTTTCTGGATCAAGCCCTTCTGGATCATCCATTGAATAGCTGACTTGAATTGTTAATGTTATCAGTTTTTATAATGACATTTTTTTAGGAAGATGAGGGGCATCAAAGTACTTATTTTTCTAAACATTAGTTTTAAATTTGTGGGCATGTCTGCACATGCCCCTGACCGCGCAGTTGGTACTGCACTGGTACTGTGTAGTCTTGGCAGTACATGAGTCATTTTTTACCCTACTGCATAGTAGCTACAAGCTACTGCGTACTAACTTGTTGCTATTGTGTGTTAGTGGCGGCATCACGGTTAGTGCCCGCCGACATTATGTTTCCATAGCGATGAGCTATGTCGCCATAGCTTGTCACTGTGGTGATGTAGCGTCTCATGTAGATGTGCCCTGTATGGCTGAGATATTCAAAGGAGTCTCTGGGTGTTGTATACCTACCTAACTTCTGTTGAAGTCCAGTGGCATTCTTTGCAAATCTTTCTCACCCCCTCTCTCTGTAAAGTAGAAATATTTTTTTTATATAGGGCATGTGTGGGGACAATCCCTTCCAGTAAGAACCACTGCAAGCTATCTCTTCTTCCATGATCTTCCAGCGCGTTTGGGAATTGCCTGTACCGAAAATAGTTCCACTATATCAGGAAATCTTGGGTGAATAATCTGTGCTACAGAATCTGCACAATATGGTCTCCATATCAGGTGGAGACCACAGTTAGGATTAATGTTAGCAGTTTAATTAAATACAAATGATTTTTATTAAGATTTAGTTTGAAAACATAACATGACTGACCAGCAATTATTATTTAAAATAACTTCTGACATTGGTAGTAATGGAAGGACAATTTTTAATGTTTGGAGATGGCTTAGTTGATTTTCCAAATCAGAGAGCATTGTTTTTCAAACTATTTTTTATTGTTATCCAGTTTATTCTTTTTCTCATGCAGTGTGTCCCTTGTATCAATTTTAGACTAAAATACTGCAAAAACAAAAAAAGGTAATGGCACTTCCCACACTATTTCAAAAGGTTTTTAAGTGGAAAAAGGTATTTAGTATTTTTAATAAGCATCTTCAATACTATTGAGTTGGTTTCTTTGTTCATATCACAAGATTAATTATGCTGTCAAGCACTTTCAAGGCCTGCTTAACAAAGATTCAGTGATATAATGGTTTGCTTCGCATTGCCTTTTTTCTGCATAGCAATCACAATCAGCATTAGACAATTTAAAACCCTTTCACAAGCCGGAAGTTCTGAAGAGCCTTTTAATCAACAAAAGTAATTTTGCAAACAACTAGATACAGCGTTTTTCATATTAACTAACTTGTGTTAAACTCTATGTGCTATATTCATGAATCTATGGTTCTGGTAATGGATTATTCAGATTTGTAAGAGCCTAAAAGTGGGGAACACAATTAATAAAATACGCAATTTGCACCCCATGAAAATTATAATGTCATATCACTCTCAAGCTTATTATAAACATGTTATCACTACTTCACTGCAGTTTCATACATTTTAATTATCCCTTAATATGCTGTTCTTGTGTAATCAGTTAAAATACTTTTTCAAAAGATGCCTGAAGATTTTTATCTTGCTATTTTAAGACGACTACTGCTTCTTTGGAATTGGTTAAAAATCATAGCATTAATATACCGGGAGATTTTAGAATTCAAGGTGAAAACAGGACAATCTATGTAGAAATTTACGTCTAAGATCATCTAGTTTTGAAATCCTTTATGCAGCCATTTTATAACAACATAGCATGATAAACAAACCCACATGACATTAAAACACCTCATTGATGGAGGGATTACAATAGCTAAAACAAACTACACATTGGTATTTTTTTTGTCAAGCACATTTATAAATGAAACTAACCTGTTAATGACACCATTAAGACACTCATTTTTTTTTAAATTGCTAGAAGCATTAATTTGTACTATTGCTGCATGTAGTAATTAGCAACTTCAGCAGTGATTTTCTCTGCCCTAAACCTCTCCTGTTTGACACTATTCCAACCCAGGAGAAGAGTGACCCTGGGATACAGTGCCACAGGACAAGTGGAGCAAATCCTGTCACAAGAAATAACAGGGTCAGAAGACATTGCTAATGAAGTCATAGCAACTGGTTTAAAGAGCCAATCAGAGAAGGCAACAATCTGTAAATGAGGATATAATTAGCAGAAAAAAATAACATGCTTTGGTTGGATTCTAGGAGAGCCAGTAATGAAGGCAATGACTGGATATTGAGAGAGATTCTGAAAGATTAGAGCAAACATTGTGCAACAAAGAATACCTAATTAGCAAAAAAAGTGAATATGCCTTAATTAGAGGAAAAGATCTGATTGAAAGACAGAATTGGCTTTTAATATGCATACAATAATGCATGTTAGCCCAAATTCCTATTTGAAGAATGAAGGGGAAAGTGTAACTACGTTCAGGTTTTGGTTTGGTTTTTTTTTGATTTTTTTTACCTTTACCCTGTTAATAATAAATATGGAGCACTGTAAATTCTCTATCTACAACATGATGTTAATATTATTAAAACAAATAACTATGGGACAATATTTTAATGGGTGTTCACCCAATTTACTGATTTACTACCTGGTAACCAAACTTTATGGACTAAATAGCACTGTATCTTTTTGGCTGGCTTGTAATATTCTTTGATATGAAAACCTAATTATTAAAAGGATTCCAGGTAAATGTACTGTGCCATAGGGGCTAATGCCTGGTCCCATTTTCCTTGCTAAGGTAAGCAGTTGGAGTTTTTCCTGAGTAAGGACTCGTGTGGAATCAGGCCCTGAAACAGAAGATGTGGTTAACTAGGTATATAACTTGCCTTTATAAATATGATTCTGTTTTTTTAATTTAGGGTTTGTTCCAAATGTCATTGAATTAAAAGAGAAAGGTTCTTATTGACTTCAGGGGTTTCTAGATGAGGCCCTTAGTGAACAAAAAAGCTGAAAATTTTATTGGTAAAAATTGAACATGTTGTTATACTGAACATAATAGACCTAAATAGAATCCCATGGTAAATTGTGTTGGTACAGTGTATGTACAGTATTTATGACTAGGAGTGATGAAAAGTATTATGTGTTACTGCTTATCATTTTATTACAATAGAAAAATCAGGATTTCAACCTGCTAGTAATTTTTCACTTTTATAGACATCTAAATGATGTTATATTTCCTTTTTTTTTTTTTGCAAAATGGTTCTAGGATATTGATTGTCATTTATTTTTGCTTATGATATTTAATTGTCATAATTAGCAATCCAGGTCTTACTCCCAATCTTAAAAATATCCTGTCAATTTTATAGCATATTTATAGATTAATTTAAACATGTAATTTAATTTATTACTGCATACCTTTGGTTTGTCTGTAACATTAAAATACTTATGGTACAGAATACTTTAATTAAAACTATTCATCAAAGAAAGTCCAGGTAGCATGCTCATCCTTGTTTGCAGTAGGGGGTTATGGAAGTGAAAGCAAGCAAAATAATGGGTCAATTAAAAAAAAAAAAGACAGAAAAACCCTAAAGATAGCATTTCCAAAGATCCAATTGTTTAATTTAAGATAAAAAATGGTTGCCAATATATCCTACAACATAAATTATGTTTTTTTTTTCTTAGAGCCATCAAGTCTGCTAATATCAGGGCAAAGCAGAAGTAAAACTAGACAAAAATGGGCTTGAATTTTCACGTGTAGCATATCTCAATTTGACACTCAGTGTCTGCAGGAAATTGGGATACAGTTTTCAGAGGGTTCTCCTCATGAAAAGAGCATTGCTATTAATTTTTTATTATTATTATTACTGGGGTATTCAGCCTATATGTATAAGAAACAAAGAATTTATTTTCTCTTTTTAGGTCAAATGTTTCTTATTTTTTAAAAAAACTTTAATGATATTGTTTTAATAAACCACGAATTATTAGTTTGCTGGGCTAGGAAAAAATATAGCACCAGCACTGTGATCAAATACTACCTCCTCTAATGTTACTGAGCCAAGGTTTTGCTGCAGCTCTCAGTTGACAGTAAGTCTACCATTCTTTTACCATGCATGCTATTAATTCACTTTCCAGAACTGTCAGATACCTTGAGAGTAAGAGAATATACTAAAAATATCAATGTATTTCTCTTCTTCTTTTAGCTAATGTATCTCCTACTGATGCTATTTTAAATTAAGCAATGAAGCAGTGTTGAAAATTCTGACTAGCTCTGATAACAAAATGGATTAAAAAATTAGCCATTTAAAAAAAATAGAATCAGCTGACAACTTAATTGTTCAGCTTGTGTGCAAATATTCTGACAATAATTTGCCAATGCTTCTGAATATAAGTTTAGGAACACATAATTATAACATTAATTGTTTCTTCTGCTTTAATTCTAGATTTCTGTCACAAAACAGATGGCTTAACCTTAATTCATGAAGAAATATAAGAAGTACTTGCTAGTGTTATATTCAATTAGCGTTAAGCAAATTCCAATGCAGTACAGTATTATAATAATTATTTATGTTAATCTACAGATTAAGACACAGTATGTTGGCATAAAAAACTGGCTTTATGTTGTCTCACAATTCCTATTGAATCTCTAAATGTATTCACAGATAAATCCATCTACCTGGATCTGGTGTTATCGTGTTAGTCATATGTGGACAAGGTACAGCCCTACAGATTCTGTCATTAGTGCTGTTTATTTGTTTTTAAAGCTGCATTATAATGAAATTAAATAACTGATCTTGATGGGAGCGGAGGCGAGATGATACTTGAAGGCTGGATTGGAATTTGGCCTGAATCTCCTTTTCTTATTCCAACTATGAATGCTGAATTAATCACTCAGATTTATATGAAGGTGAAAGCTACACAAGGTCTTCATCAAGGAAAAATAGGGTTACAATTCAATAAAACGTGTGGTAATACTTTATTGACTAATGAATATACAGCTGCTTCTGACTGCTATATTTTACTATCGAAGACTGTAACAGCCTTGCAATTACATTACTAGTATTTGCTAAAGATATGTCTGTCTCTTCTCCTGATCCTAAAATAGGCTTCAGAGAAAGAGCGAGAGAAGCCCAAGAGAAAGCAGGTTATACACACTCCCCGAGTCTTGTGGGGAAATAAGCCATGCACAGATAATAACAGTGCAAACAAGTTGATGCTGCTATTTTTAAATAAGCTGTTATTATTGACTAACAGAGGTTGCTGTAGGTGGGATGTTGTTAATGACAAAAGCTTTGGAACAGGAGAATTGCTACTAATCCATGCACTAGAGAGTCTGATAATGAGAAACACCTAGATGCAGAATGAAATAGTCCTCTAAAATAATTTCTGCTACATGTTGTTTGATGAAGAGTTTTGATTGCTTTTTCACATAGGCCTTTTTCTTTTTTAAGACCTCTCTCCTTAGAGATTGCATAATATTCAATTTCTGAATTAGGGAAGTTTGTGGAAATCATTACAAAGGGTTAACGCACCTTCATATAGAAGTGGAATCCACTTACTATGGAAATAGGTCACAAAACATTTTGCGAGAACTTATTTTGGGGCACAATCAGGAAAAATATTTTGAATGACCATTAGGTATGTATGTGGATGCGAACTGCCTTGGAGTACTCTGGCCAAAACAGGCAAATCAGTGGGTGAGACTTTTTAGCATGGTAGAAATAAACAGATTTGTATCTTCTCTTCTCATTGATATTAGTTCCTCTCTGCTGCTGGCTGTCCTGAGACTTTGGGGCGTGCAATGAAGAACGCTATGTTGCTCTGCGCCTTTATCTGAATTATTTGAAGGTTGGCCCTGGGATCTGAGATTGTTCTGTCCAGTGAGCTGTGTATGTCTGTGCATCCCCTGATCACACTTTATATGTGGTTTGTGCCCCTTTGTATGATCTGATGATGATGTGCTCTCACCTTAACTTTCACGAGAAGTCAGGGTCTGGTTATTATATTTGTTTTGCCTTGTGTTTCCATTAGTGTGCATGTTTTGGTATGTACACATGCACATTAGGCCTGTGTGAAGTGGCTAGTATTCACTTCGGATTCGACCGATTCGGGGGACAGTGATTGAATTTGGTGTCACTGTTCCGATTCTCTGAATCAGCCAGGCCAGGCCCATCCCCCACCCCTCTCCCAGCCTGGCAAAGGCTGCCCCAGCTCCCAGCACTTGGAAAAAAAAGCCCTGGCTCAGTGGGTGCTGCTGGGCAGGGGGTGATCTTTGCTGCCCCATGCTGCTTGGGGGGCTCTGCGTGAACCCCTGGACCCTCTCTCACTCCCCCGCCCCCCCATGGGTGCCCCGCATGGGGCAGCTCTGGTTCTTTAAGAAGAAAAGAACCCAAACCCCTGGACTCACCGCTCCTGCCAGCAGGGGTGATCCCCACTGATCCCCACTGCCCTGCACCATGTGGGGGGCTCTGCATGAGCCCCCAAAGCCCCAAGGCTGCACCAGGAGTGGTGAGTCTTTTCTCAGCATTTTTTTTCTTAAAGGGCTGGAGCTGGCCCATACAGGGCACCCGTGTGGGGACTGGGGAAGCAGGGAGGGGAATTGGGGGGCTCATGGCAGGGCCCCCCCATGCAGTGTGGGGCAGTGTGGTGCAGCGGGGATCACCCCCCCTCCACCCGGCAGCACCCAGTGAGCACTAGGGTTTTCTTTAAAGTGCCAGGAGCTGGGACAGGAGGGCAGCCATGGGGGGGCTGGGAAAGCAGGCGGGGATTGGAGACCCACATGAAGCATGGGGCAGTGGGGATCGGCCCCATCCCAGCAGGGCCTGGTGAGCCCCGGGGCTTTTCTTTAAAGTGCCAGGAGCTGGAGCAGGGGGGGGGACAAATGGGGGGACTGACAGTGGTCCCCCCCATGGTCCCCTCCCCCAGCCCCTCTTCCCTGCCTCTAGTACTTACCAGCTCAGGGTCGGCTGCAGCTCCCCGCTGCAGCCACTGGGGATTGCCCGAATCATCAAAGCTCTCCGAATCATTTCCGAAGATTTGGAGAGCTTTGAATCAGTTTGGACCTTTAAATTGGTCCCCTAATTCAATTTGGATTCAGAGATTCGGCCACCGAATCAGGCCAAATCTCCTCCAAATTGAATCACCACCCAAAGCTTCACACCACACTAATGCACATCACTTAACTAGAAGTTAGCCTGTAGTTTAGATTGAAGTAAAATTTGGCATTCTTGTTTTGCTGGGTTTCCTGAAAAAATGGATTTGCAATACTTTGAATTTTTATTTTAGTTTGGGAAACAATGAAACAAAACAAGCAAAAATGTAAAACTCCTTGAAAACCATGCAAAAATAGTTCTAAAATGTTGATGCCAATTATGAGCTAGTTCAGATAATTCAACTCAGTTTTCTCAAGTATTTCAGGTTTTGCTGAAAGCATTTTACATGCCTCAAGTTATTACCCATACTTAATTTTCTTTCATATCTGGATATTTGCATATCTAAGAAGAATTTGGCAGTGGTTTAATATTTTTACATTGCTTGGAAAAATATCTTTTGTTGGCCAGATTCAATGTAGGCCCAGCATTTTTGTGAATAAGATCTTTCCTTTACTTGTCCTATATAGCTGTGAGCATTCATATACATTATTGTAAATGTAGCTGATGAGGAGTTGAAACTGTAGTCTAGGTATCAATGAAATCATGAAATAAACTAGTCAACCAAAAACCAGGATTGTACTAAAGTTCTGAATATTTTCTCCATGTTTTTTTTTTAAGAAACTGAGATCCAGCGTTCTATACTGATCAGCATTTTACTTGTTCTCATGACTGATATCTCCATGCCTTTGGGGACCAGACCCGAACAGTCACATAATTGGCACAAGACAGTAGTACAGTCTGTGCCATCAAGATGGAATTGGTTCCATATGCAAAAGCCTGTCCCTTAGACAGAAAGGGATTTGAAGATTGTAGCTAATGATGAATGCTCAGTTGGGATGAACTATCTACTTTCCCTTTAATTTTTCCACCTAAACCATGTTTAATAAAGATGGAGGCAGTGACAACTGTCCTTTCATCCCACCTCTTGGAGCTGCATCCTTTCCAGAACAGAAAAAAGAGGAGTGCAGTTTTAGAGTCAACTGATGGCATCTAGTTAGATTTCTGCAGCTATGGTGGCAAAAGAGAAGCAACACTGTGCCATGCTGGAAAATTGGAAATAGACTAATCACTGCCATCCATGATAACTTCTGATTGTCATCCATGATAGGCCCCTGAGTGGCTGCTCATGCGTACTGAATGGCTGATCATTCCTCAGGTTCTTTTACATCACTTCTTCAGGTGCAGGTAGCATAGCTGCTTCTGAGCTTAGCAAATTTTCAGAAGAAGGATTCTGCCTTTAAGGATCCTTAGATGTACAGTGTATCTGCTGCTGACTTGTAGATCCACTACCATAGCTCCTCCACTGGGGTGAAGGAATAGAGATGTAAAAGCAATGGGGTGACACTGCTTCTTGAATGCAGCATCATCAGAAACAGATTGTTATTTTATGGGACAGTTACTATAAAGTAATTGAGGTAGAACAGTGATGGAGGATTATAGGAAGGAGATGGCATCAGTGAATAATTGCTGCCAATACAGTAGTACATAGCTGGGGGTCAGAAAAGGGGATGCTGACTGTCCTGCTATGCTGGAAGTATCCTCTCCAAAAACTACAGTTTTTTTTGTTTTGTTTTGTTTCTTGCATCTAAGTCATGCAGTGACTTAGCTCCGCTTTAGGGCTGCAGCCAAGCATTGTCAAACAGACAAGAATTCTTCAGTCACGAGGCAAGGCTGACTTCAAGCGTAGTCTTATGCAGCTACACTGGAGCAGCAGGAAACAATGTACACTCATCTAATGAAAGAATATGCAGAGTGACGTGGGACAGAAGTGGAATGTTCCAACACTGAGTCAAACCGAAATTGGAAACTGGGGTTGAAATGCTGAAGTCAAAACAAAATAGAAACTTGAAACAAAACGATAGTCAAAATGGAAGAGAAAACGTTGAATCAAGATTTTGAAGTTAAAGTGGAAAGATCTCAACAAAATGCAAATATCATCACACAACAGTGATGATTAGAACAAAATACAACTTTTTTTTCTTTTTGCAATCACTGAAAATATTTTATGGAAAGTTTGACTAAGTCTGAGATGAATGTCCTTAAAACATATATACATAAAGTGTGTGTGTGTGTGTGTGTGTGCGCAAAATTCATTTATTGTGAAAAATAAGTTTTATAAAAAAATGATGATCAGCTGTACTGCCATAGTTTATGATCTATGGTGCTGTAAAAACCAAAAGTGGTGACAGTTACTATGCAAGCTCCACACGTGCATAGCAGCACCTACAGAGAACAATTGCTGTCTTGTGATACTGAAGTCTTCTAAAATATCAAGTATCTATGTCTAAGGTGCCTATGTTTAGAGATAAGTAAAATAGGACATGTTTTGTCCCTGAGTGAAAAGCTTGATTCCTACACATCAGTTGTTCACACACTCCTGTCTAAAATTAGAGTATTAGACATATATTTCATCAGTATAATGTATTTCCATACATTGGCTAGAATAAACAATGAAGGAGAACATGCTCAGATGCATAGTCAATAGGAACTGTCTGCCAGCCTTCATGTGATTTTTCCACAGCTTTCAACTAAATCAGAGATTCAAATAGAGAATTCATTACTTAGGGACATCTTGTGAATTTGTGGCACTCCCTGGAGGACTTTGGGCCTATAAACCATCTAAGTAGTCTTTCATTTGTGACAGATATACCAGAGATAATTTTAATTTGATACATATATCAAGAATAATTAAATATATGTTACTAATATTTTACAAATATTCTTCACTCTCCTTCTCTTGTTTCAGACCCCATGCATATGTTGCATATACCCGGTATGGAAAATATTGAGTAAGTGTGTGATGTATGCTGATTAAGTAAAATGCACATGGTTTGTTTTCTTTTAAAGAGTAGAAATCTGATATAAAAAGCAAATATCATTCTTTGCACAATGATAAAGAGAATAGCACTTCAATGCTGCAAAGGTGCATAAGGGGCCTAGACTGGTTGAGAGTTCAAAGGCCTGTGGGGCAGCCTTGAAGAAGATGCAGTGGACACTGGACACGGGATGCCTAGAAGGTAGGAGGAGAAATAGGCAAGAGAGAGGCAAAGGTGGAGAGACTGGAAATTATAGAGACAAGAAATCAAAGTTTTATCTGAATTCAAAGCATTCATATAAAGCAAATTCCATAAGAAGATTATATGCATCGAATTTTCAGTGCTGATTTAAAAACAAAACCAAACCCAACCCCAACTCCTCAGAAGAATCATCTGCTCTTCCTTTTAATTTTTTTTCAGTGGTCATTTCCGTGGTATACCACTGCTTCTTCCCCTCCTTTAAATTCTCCTACCCCTTCCTCCCCTCTGATTACTCATGGCTCTCCTGATATTACTAGATTGCGGGTAGGAAGGTCCTCTCTCATAGACTGAAATACTCCAGCGCTGGGTCCCATCTCATGGACTTTATCTTTCAATCTGATTCAAACTTTGGGCACTTATAAAATGAAAAAAAAAAGAAATTCTCATGCAGAAAGGTTTTAATTAAAAATGTTATAGCTGAAAGTCAAAGCTCTCAATCACTGCAGTCCACCCATCACTTTCCAATCAATTTCCAGTCCCTTGGTTCCTTTAATCAATTGCTTCCCAATTATTTACATCAGCCTGTTTGACAAGTCACACAGTTGAAAGTTCAATCACTCCAAAGCTACCTTTCAACCTTTACAGGAAAAGTTATTGTTTCCTTTTATTCAAATGAATAAAGTTTAACAAGGCTGTTATCTCTTGTTAACCAAACACGGAAGGGAAGAAGATGTGGGTAGTTTAAAAACAAAAAAAAACTTCACTGCTAAACTGCTGAACTAATTATTTTATTTCTGTAACAGAACACCACTTCTCCAAAAAAAAAAAAATGGGTGGCCATTGATTTTCTTTTGGGGAAGGCACCAGTAGCCCCCCAAATACTGGTGAATCATTAATGATTTATGTTCTAGGATGCCCCCTTGTCAGTGGAGGCTCTGAGATAAATACATATCTCATTGTTCAGCAATTAGCACACTTTTGGGAGAAGAGAATAGTGCATGCTTCAAGTTCCAGTCTAAACATTTTCTCTATTTTAAATTTCCTTCTAGCTCTGAAAAGAAGGAAAGCAATGCCCAGCTTTTGAACTGGGATGCAGAAGTTATCTTCTTTCCATCACAAAAAATACCAAAGGTAATGAAAAAATATAATTGTTGAAAAGTCTTTTCTAAATGAATTCTGGCTTGAATTACTTTCAGAGGAAGGTGTAACAGAAAGCAGTCATTCCTAGCTCCTCTGTTATGAGGCAGGGCACCTGTCCTGTGGGAAAACATCTTTTTAGTTTTCATGAGTTTGGACAAAAGGGAAAAGGGAGAGGAATGGGAAGTAGATATTAGCATAACTTTGAGTGCATGTTCATTGAAATCCACTTGGACTTAAACCCACTAACACCAGACCTAAATTAGGCCCGTTCTGTTGAATTCGATCTGCCGAGAGTTGCAAAACAGTAATAGATTTACATCTTGACACCATAACGCATCTGCTGCTTTTGTTGCCGAGTGTTGTCTCATTTGCCCAGTGGCACTAGCTATTGCTAATGGAGGACCCTAGGCTTCCTCCTGCTGTTCCCAGATGGACACAAGGATCACTGATTTAACTGGAAGCAATGTGTGAATATAAAGACATCTGGATTTGGCCCATAATAGACAGAACTCAAAATTATAAAAATACAAGAAGTTATTTCTGCCCACTTATCTGCCTGTTTATTTTGTTAGGCACTAAATAGCAGCATGTCATTTCTTATTTTATCACCATTTACTGGTTCCATTTCCTTCTGCAATTCACTTCTTTGTTGACTGAAGAAACACAACAAATGATAATTCTTCTTCAAGTTTTGTTTTCAGGGAACTTCTAAGCTGACATTAATTCTTTAAGTTTCATTTATTGGGCTGTTCGTTTTTCTTTTTCAAAACTACAGACTGTGGTAGGGAAAGGGAATTAACATTCTTTCTGTCACTGTTACAGAGCTTATTTTATTAGTTTCTTTTAAAAACTATTGGCTCAATGTACAATAACACAGCTGCCATTACTTCACAAGAGGGCTGTGATTTTTATCATGTATTCCCCTCAGTCAGCTGCATTGTGATCACTGGTATTCTCTTCTTTGACTGTGAAAAAAGACCTTTCATATACTACTTTCTTATGTGATAGTAAACTGAAGAAAGTTGACCATGGTTTTCCTCCTACCAGCAGATCGCCCTAGTTCTCCCTCACAATAAAAGTTAATGTTGCTGTTGTATACATAAATGTTTAGTGGAAAAGCTAAGGATGATCTGGCTCTATTCCCAAATGAGTGATGCAGCAAGCATTGCTAGCTTATATTTTCTCCACCTGCACTGGGGTAGGTATTTAGCAACCCCTGTGCACACTTACATAGATGTGCAGCAACTGAGGAAACTGCTTTATTCTGTTGACTTGATTATTAAATTTTCATCCAACTGAACTAATCTGATTCTTTTTGAATGCATAACCCATAAGAATTCAATAAGGTTTTCATATAGTGTCTTAATTCATATATGATAAAAAGGTCAAATATTTCACTTCTTTTGCTATATAAACACTTTCATTGTCATATTGTATAGATAATTTCTTTCTCTTCATCCTAAAACAGTGTCACTGTTGCCATTGTACAGTAGTTAGAGTTGGATTTGATGGAAAACTTCAATTCCTTCCACTGTTGGAAAATCTGTAGTGGATTCTTATATATTAAATCAAGCCTTTTTCTACCTGCAGATGATCACTAGCAGATGAAATACTGGCCCCTTTGAAGTCAATGGCAAAATTCCCTTTGACTTTAACAGAGCCAGGATTTCACCCATCAGGTGTTTAACTTTATGGCATGGTTTTAATTGTGCTAGAATTCTTGTTCTGATCCATAAACTCTCTTGTTTTCATCAGGTATGTATTTCTGACTTGCGTTGTAAAGTAACGCTTGGGCTGTGTACAAACATTCCTGAATTTAGAAATCTGGCCCCAAATCCAGATACAAACTTTATTTATTTGTTATTTATGCATTTGTTTAGATTGAAAGTATTAAAGATGCCTGGCCAAGTCTCATGAAGCCTAACACAATTAATTACACAGTAAATTCAATTAAATTAAACCTCAACAGCTCTAAAACTAGTTCCACTGGAAGTTGGCTGGCTGGCCCACTAGTCTCCTACCCCTTGCACATCCTCTGCTCTCTCAAGAGACCCTGTCAAACAGATGCTTTTGCTGGTTCCTGGAAAGTTATCAAATGTGGGTTATTTTAGACAGAGAGGAGCAAGTTCCAGAATCTTGGATTTTTCACAAAGGCCTGGCGGCTGCCCACTCTCTTTTTTTTAATGAGGGAGATCCAGATAGGGTGACCATATGTCCTGGTTTAGCTGGAACAGTCCTGGATTTTGGAGGACAGTCCCGGCCAGGTGGTGAGAATTAAATGAGTGTCCCAGAAATCCAGGGGCACAAGGCTAGGCACCGCTGCTTCTTGCCTGCCTGGCAAACCATGCCTACCCCGCCCCACCCCCCGCCTGCAGCAGTACCACTGATTAGGGTGGGGGGGTCCTCCAGCTTTCCCATTCTCCCATATGGCCATCCTATGTTGATCACAGCTGTGGCAGAAAGGCAAAGAGAAAGAGAGGGGGACTCCAGTCAGATGATGAGAAAGCTCTGTTGGTCACAACTAATACCTTAAACTGCACCTGGAGACCAATGGACAGTCAGTGCAAATCTGTCATGTACCCCAATCACTGTGTGAGTATCTCCATTCTGCACCAGCTTCAGTCTCTCAATGGTTGTCTGGTGATGTGTCATGGAGGGCACATTAAAAAAGGCCCATTTTGAGGTAGTAAAAGCACAGATAAGAGCGGCAATGGTTGCAACTGAAAAAAGAGGGCCACTTTGTACCTCTATATTTACTCATGTAAATGAAAAATGACCTTATTGTCAATGGTGTTAAGCCTCCATACATTCCACTGAAATAAGTGAGAATCGCAAGTGCTTACCACCTTTGTAATTAGGTTTTTCCTATTTAGGGACCTAAATATGGACCCTAATATGGACACTTTGAGGCAGCTTAAAAAATTTCTAACATAATGGAAACAGTTCCATTTACCTTACTGAGCAGGGCAGGGCCTGAGCTTTGAAAATCTTGGCCATGGTATATAATGTTTAGCTGAAGTCATATACAATTTTGCCCTAGAGCAAAACATTTAATTTAAACAGTACTAAACTCTTACCTAGCAGTTTTCAGATAATAACCTCTGTGAACTTTAATTAATTAACCCTTAAAACAACATCTCTTTGAGTTTGTGTAAGGATTGGAGCTGAGTAATTAGTTGAATAAATTGCCCCAATTATTCATTCATACAGAGACTATTATGATTTAAGTGTTTGTATCCTTTATCCTGTATTTGTTTTTTGCAGATATGCAACAGTTAAACTTTACTAAGTCTGTTGTTTCTAAACAGCAAAATTTAAGCATAAATACTCAAATATTCACTGAAATAAAATTTGGAATATATTAAATTCATACAGTATTTATGTGTGGCCCAAGTCATTCAAATGAGAAACAAAACTACACCAAAATTAACCAAAATAGCCTGTATCTCAAAGTTTCAACAGAAAGTTGTTATAAAGAGAAGGGCATTCCCAAACATTTTGCAATAATAAAAATGCTTCATGTTTGGGTGATCTCTTGATACACTGAGGCACAAAGAGCTGACAGCTTTCCTGATGGCACACAGTAAGTCAATGGTAGGGCCAGGGATAGAATTCAGCAATCCTGATTCCTACTTCCTTGTACTGACCATTGGAGCCACTGCCTCCCCCAGTTGTTTTTGTGTTTTTTTAATGACAAAACAGCATGTAGAGCCACTATAGACATAAAAATCCCATAGCCAGTAATACTGGAAATAATTTTGTTACCTTGTACATATTGCAGTAGACATTGAAACTTTTGGGATGAAAAGGATAAGTAAACAATCTCTACCGAAGTATCAACTGTAATGTAGCTCTGTTGGGACCAGTTCATTAACAATAAAGAGGAGGGAATTCCGAAAGATGCTTTTATCCTCCACTTACCTCGGGGTGGACTTTTCCTATAGCCTAATATAGTGCTCAGGGTGTGGCTGAATTGCTTGCTTTTGCAGTAGGGTTTTTTTTTTTTAATTTGGTCCTTTGTCTTGACTTTTCGATGCAGTTTCTCTGCTCTCTAGGTAAATATCTTTCAACAGGATGAGGATTAACCATAGCCATTAGGGCTTGTCAAGAAAAAGATTCCTTGTCCTTCCTTCATTTGAAATGTTTTCTTCCTGGGGATTATGAGTTAATGCATCTGGAACTATATTAGCTCATCCAGGTTTGTGGTTTATCTGAAAGTCATATTCCAGTAATCACATGTGCCATCTGGCTATAGTTCCATTTGGATCGTGTTTAGCCATTAGCTGCTAAAAAGATCTGTGGTCATTTATCATAGTGAATCTGACATCGTCTAAATGTGGGTGGAAATGTTCAATTCCCCAAATTAAGGCTTAGCATTATTTTTCTATAGCCCTGATGGGTTTTTCTGAAGTGGCTAAATATTTTTACTAGAATCTTTCACTCTTAGGTGTATTCCTCCTTTAATTGCTGCATTACTAAAGCTCCATAACAATATGGTAAATTCTCCTGAATCATTATAGAATGACCCCTTGCTAGGTTTTCTTTCAAAGCCCAAATGCTCCTTGCTGCTCTATAATTCACTTAAAAGAACAATCTTTAGTGACATCTAAATGGCCAAAGTTATATAAAAATAACTTGGAATAAATGTTTAATAAGACGTATGTTTATGAATGACTCATAGCAAGTCATTCATAAACACTATTACATCCTCATAATTATAGTTGTAGCTGCAGGTTTACCACCTTTACAGCCTTTATCCAGACTTTATTTAGAGGTCCAGTGGGGACATACACACAAATATTAGAAAATGCTACTAATAAAGCTTGTACCCAAAATTGTGTGGTACTAGATTAAACCTTCACTCATGAAACAAAATGTCTAATAGCTAAAACTGCCATTTGAAGTTTTTTTTTTAGTTCAGGATTCAAGGTTTTAGGATCAAGGCAACTTTTATATAGAATATGAAATAGCAAGATCTTGCCTGCAATGGGAGAAAGAACTTGGCAGTTTTCACTGAAAAATGTAGTTTATTTCTAAATTATCATCTTTCTAAAAGTGTATTTGACATCCCCAATTTACAAGGCTGCTTTATAACTTGCATACTATGCTACATTTTTTATCTGTTGTTCATAGGTTCCAAAACTTCCAGCTTGAGTGGAATAAATCTTGGTAGCTTCTAGTTGTCACCTTTGGATTTGTGTCTTAAGTAATACTCATTAACACCTGTCAAGAATTCCTGTTTTCATAATAAATAAATAAATCTCCTGTTTTTCCAGAAAACAATCTGAATCACAATTCTGGAATTACATTAGCTTCTCCTAGATACCTCCCAGTTGAAATCTTTCCCATGAACACTGATCCAGAATGGTACTAAGGAAACCAGAAGCTGTGGTATCCCAGAGCTGTCATTTGTCCTGAAATATACAAAAATGCCTCTAATTTTCCTTAATGGCTAGTATGTACCGGGCTGAAAGACTTGGTCATCTCATTCTCCCGCTTCCACTGAAGCTTTCTTTTTCTGTGACCACTGAGATTTCAGCAAACAAGGTAGGAGAAGTATACAATTTGCTTACCTGAATGTTATCCCTGTACTAAGCCTGTATCTATAATTGTGGTGGTTCTGTGCTTCGGTAGCATTTTGTGCTTAGATCACAGCTCTACCATGCATGCCCCTGGCACCGGGTAATGTGGGGCCCCTGCAGGATATGCTTGGCAATCTGGCAGTTTTACCAGAGGAGAAAGCAGACCTCTTTAACAAATCCTTTGCCTTCATTTTCTTGTGCAGGGACCGGGACTCCGTGACCAAGACTCCCTGACAGACTTGGGAGAAATGCCGCCAGGCCTAAGGTCAGGGAGGACCAGGTTAGAGAGCTTCTGGAGGGGCTGGATGTGTTCAAATCAGCAGGTCCAGATGTTCTCCACCCCAGGGTGCTGAGGGAATTGGCAGGGTTTATTGCGGGACCCCTGGCATGGCTTTACGAGCACTGGTGGTGCTCTGGCCAGATGCCAGATGACTGGAAGAAAGCCAGCGTGGTCCCCATCTTTAAAAAAGGAAAGAGGGAGGACACAGGCAACTATAGGCCCATTAGTCTTACTTTAATCCTGGGGAAACTCTTTGAGAAGATTATCAAGGAGCACATCTGTGAAGGGGCAGCAGCAGGGATGATGCTCAAGGGCAACCAGCATGGTTTCATTAGGGGCAGGTCCTGTCAGACCAACCTGATTGCCTTCTACAATGAGGTCACAAAAGCATTGAATGCAGGTGTCACGTTGGATGTTGTCTTTCTGGACTTCAGCAAGGCCTTTGACACTGTCTCCCACCCGATTCTCATTAAAAAACTTGGTGACTGTGGCATTGATGCCTACACAGCCAGATGGATTGCAAATTGGCTGAAGGGTTGTACTCAGAGGGTGGTGGTGGATGGGTCTTTTTTGACCTGGAGGGAAGTGGGCAGTGGAGTCCCCCAGGGCTCGGTCCTTGTGCCTGCATTGTTCAATTTCTGTATTAGTGACTTTGATGATGGGGTGAAAAGCAGCCTGTTTAAATTTGCTGATGATACCAAGATTTGGGGTGAGGTGGGCATGCTGGTAGGGAAGGACAGATTACAGCAGGACCTGGACAGGTTATGGGGGTGGGCTAATGAAAATAGGATGGGTTTTAAAACTGACAAGTGCAGGGTGCTGTACTTGGGCAATAGGAACCAGCAGCCCACTTATAAGCTGGAAAACTCCCTTCTCAAGAGCACAGTGGCAGAAAGAGATCTTGGAGTCATTATTGACTCCAACATAAACATGGGCCGACAATGCGAGGTCAAGGCCAGTAGAGCTAACCATACCTTGTCGTGTATCCACAGATGCATCTCAAGCAGGGCCAAGGAGGTGATCCTCCCCCTCTGTGTGACACTGGTCAGGCCGCAGTTGGAGTACTGTGATCAGTTCTGGGTGCCGCACTTCAGGAGGGATGTGGATAGCATTGAGAGGGTCCAGAGGAGGGCCCCTCGCATGATCCGGGGACAGCAGGGCAGACCCTATGAAGAGAGGCTACGGGACCTTAACCTGTTCAGCCTTCACAAGAGAAGGCTGAGGGGGGACCTGGTGGCTGTCTATAAGCTCACTAGGGGGGACCATCAGGGTTTGAGAGAGACCTTGTTCCCCCTAGCGCCCCCCAGGATACCAAGGAATAACAGCCACAAGTTGTTGGAGAGTAGGTTTAGACTAGACATCCGAAGGCACTACTTCACAGTTAGGGTGGCTAGGAGCTGGAACCAACTTCCAAAGGAAGTGGTGATGGCTCGTACCCTGGGGGTCTTTAAGAGGAGGCTAGACATCTACCTGCCTGGGGTCATTTGAGCCCGGTTTTCTCTCCTGCCCAGGGCAGGGGGTCAGACTTGAAGATCTACAAGATCCCTTCTGATCCTACTTCTATGAACCTATGCCTTCTGCCATTCAGTTGTATAGTGCACGTTGTTAGTAATTCTTCTGTGGGATGTATACTCTCCAAATAAACAACTGCTTCCCCAATTCATCTTCACTGCCATCTATAGTGTGTTTCATTCCTGGGCAATCTCCACAGTTGAGTTTAATGAATGAATTTAAATAAATTTCAATTAAAAGAGATAATTTCATATGAGCTCAGCAAGACTTAAAACCTGCAGTTACCTGCATTAGAATCTAGGGTTCCAACCTAACGTATTGGTAACATAGTATGGCCCTACCCAGTTGTTTGCTTTACATGAGTGTGAAAAGTGATGCCGTGCTGATCTCACAACCAGCTACTGAGAAAGCCACAATGGAGTCACAGTATACTATTGCAGTAATTATTCCTTACATGGTGTATCTTGTAAAGTTTCAAGTTTTACAGCAAACTCTTGCAGTCTCTCCACTACTATTTTATTGACTTTTGACTTCTGTTCCTAATTTCCAAAGAGTTTAATTTTCCCTTAAAACCAGGCAGATACATTGATAGGGACTTTTTAAAAACCATAGAAAGGCAAGACATGGTGACCTTCTTTTAACTGAAGGGTAAGACAGTCTTTTACTTTCTGTCAGGTATTAATACTAATAAATGCTCTTCTGCCTTTGTGGGACCCTACATAGGCAGTATGACATCTACAAATTATCAGCAGTGTAAATAAGGTGTTCTAGCATGCTTTAAAAGAATGTGGGTATGTTTGTTAAGCCAAAAGGGTATTGTAATAAAATGCTATGATGATTCTTATATACCAAATGCCTGTAATTTCTTCCCCTCATCTAGTACTAAATGCTAGGAGTTGCTATATAAGACAAGGCTGCAAGTAGTTTTCTTTCCAGTCGTTTCTGCTTCTCATAGCCAACAGAACTTTGATTTACTAAAAAAAAAAATACTAACAAAAACATCTGATGAAGTGAACTCTAGCTCATGAAAACTTATGCATCTCTGATTCAGTTAATCTAAGGCCAGCTACAGAAGGTACACTTATTGCATGGTAAGTGCACAGGAAATGTGCAACACCTGTAACCAAACAGATAGTCAGGGCACATAGAGGGCAGTAAAAATTGTGGATCCACTCTAAGATAGATGGATGGATGTGGGATCGGACATGCTGTAGCTTAGAGTGCTGTAATGAACATCTGCACCAGATCCCTTCACAACTCATTCTGCTGGCAACTCATGGGGCTTTGTGACACCCTGCCTCCCAGGACGGCACTCTAGCCTTAGCCAGAGCTCATGTGATCTTCCCAAGCTCTGGGCCAGCTCTGCCATGACAGAAGTCAGCAAAGCCCCCTTTTCTAACCCCACCTCCCACCTTGTTCCCTCCGACCAGCTATGAATCCCTGCCTGGTATCACTCAGTGTGCGGATTCCATCTATGCCATTTGGGCATTTGTAAAGATTTCAGCTGTCAAGTATGTCCTGTGCTGATTGTGAACACTGTATTCATGTAGGGAGCTGTCCAAGATGTTCATCTTGTACAGTTCTGTTTTGAAGCACCTGTATCTAGATCTCAGTCTGTTCAGCTTGACCCACGCTGCTCTGTAAAAATCATGCCTGATGAAGGACTCATTTGATGTTGGTAGAAAATGTTGTAGGAATAGATTTCAGACTGGATTACGTCTGAATGGTCATTTCATTTCCATTCACCCCACCCCATATCTAAATTTAGCACAACACACAAGGCCACAGTACCTGGCCTGCTGGGCTCTCCATAGGCCTAGAAACCTGGAGAGGTTAGGGTCTGTCATCTTATGTCACTTAGTCGAATGCCCTAGAGTGCAGGAAATATATCTGTGTGTATGTAAGCTGTGTAGCCTGTTATGAGTCTTTGTGTACTGTTAAGTACAGTGTTTAATTTTTTAATGCAACAACTTCTGGAGCACAATAATCTGATGGGGTGTATACCGTTGCCAGTGTGGTGGTTCTGAGCACTTTGAAGTTGGCACCCCATGTCTTGCTGGTAAATGTCTTAAGGAAGCTACCCATGCAGAGACTTTACTGCTGACCTTCTGAATGTGATGTCTGTAGGTGATAGAACTGTGTAATGTAACTCCTTGGTAAATTGGGGTGTGCCCATGGAGAAGACTGTGGTTGCCTACTCCGATATTCATTGTGCTTTTGGCTTGATAACTATCCATGTGGAAGTCTGATGATACTGATTTACTGGTGCTCCACACTGACCTTCTGCCTTTCAAACACCCTCCCCTAACCACTGCATCTCTGGCCTGGAACAAGGCAGAGGGGCCAAGCTCGGTCCCCCCTACTGTTGTTGGGGGCTTATCAATCTGTGTTGCATTGAGTGGGACCATAAATCTGGTTAACTGACAACTGGTTGCCCCATCCCTGAAGGTTGCATCACTTTCCTGAGAGAGGCCAGTGTGTTGACACAGAACCACTTCTTGCAAAACAGCACCCAAACAGACCCTGAAAGACACTAGAAGCTTTTTTTGAGCCCCACAGCTGAGGTATAAGCAACAGTCACAACTGCAGGTTTTCCCTGGCGTGTTTCAGAGCACTGTTTTGCAGAACACCTATGTATGACCACTGCTACAGGTAAGTCACAGTGGGAAACAAGAATTTTCCCTAGGACCCTCCCGCCCATCCCTTCCTCTCCTCTGAGAGAACTGGAGAAGGCTCAATCCTCCAGGCTCAGTCACGTGAGTACTCAGCCCTCCAAGCTCCCACAGCAGGAAGATGGAGCCCAGGCATCCAGGTTTTCCCAGCTGAGAGGTGGAACACAGGTGCTCCATGGTGTGGTCAGTGCTAGGTTGTGAACAGCTTCATGGCTTCTGGCCCCAGGCAAGGGACAGGGGACTCAACATAGATCTCTCCATGCCTCCCTTGTCTGCAGACTCTGCATTTGTGTGCAGGAAGCCCAGCCATGGTACCTGAGATGCAGGATTCAAATGGTTGGCTGGAAATATGTGTGTAGATGACTCCAGTGAAATGAAGACCAAATGGGACCCTCAGTGTTGGCATTTGAAATAAACAGCTTGCTCCTGTGCTGCCATGGCACTTGAATGAACTACCAGGCCCAGGAAAAGACTATGAAGGTCCAAGAACAATGCCTACAGATGGCCAGCCACTGTCTGAGGAAGGCCACCCATACCACTATGGAGCAGAGAGACTTGCAGTGCCAGGATAAGAAGTTTATGCACAGGATCAGAGATTGCTTGGGGCCCAGCTATGACACCCCTGAGTAGCATCAGCACCACCACCCTGAGTGGAATCCATCACCACTACAGGAAAACCGTCACCCTCCCATGCAGGAGTTGCGGGGAGGGCTGCTGCCCCTCACCTCTGCAGCACTCTAAGGACTCCTCGCTGGGGTGACATGCCTGAGATTCCCATGGAGGCGGTGACCTGGATGACAACTGTGAGGGAATGCTCCATACCGTGCATTGATTTGGAGATGCTGGGGTGCAAGAGAGCCCTGGAATGGGAGATATAGAGTGTGGGAGCCCTGGTCTGCAGTCCAAGGAGCCAGGAAGGCATCCAGTGAGGCCTTCTCCAGGGAGCAGCAATTGGGGAGGAGAGGCAGACCAGACCGCCTGAGACCTTCTGCCAGGGCCTGCTTTGACTCAGCCTGCCTTCCAGGAGGACCAGCTTAGTACCCCCAGTCACTGGTGGTTGTCAGAGCAGACATAGGGCCCAAAGAGGTCCCAGGCCAGTCCTAGAAGGGTGTGGGAGAGCTCAGAAGAGGGCCAGGTGGGGCCAGGTTGGGGAGGAGGGGAGAGCAGGAGGGAGAGGTGCACGATACTGCCAGGCCAAGCCACCCCGCCACTCTGGCTTTGGGTCGCACTGCAAGTAGGGGACAGCCTTGTGAGGATAGGCATCCCCCTGGGCTCTGGTCCAAGTTTTGCAGTGGGCAACATTCCATAGGTTTTCTTTATTATGCACATGAAAAGTTTGGCATCGGCAACATTTAATTAAAATAAGGGGTGGCTGTTTCATACATGGCACCCCCCCCTACCAACCTAAGTTTCGTGTTTGTTAAGTTGATCTCCCACCCCTGCCCCCACTTCATCCCCCCCACAATGTCATAACCACCTGGTGCCAACAGGGTCTTTCCCCACTCTCTCCATGTTCACTGAGAAGAAGGTTCGAAGTTCCAGAGTGGACAAATTTCTACAGCTTTTGTTTAATAAACAGACTAAAATTTTGTCAGCTTCAACATTTGATTAACGTGAGGTGAGCCTCTTTCTCAAGCCATGTTCCCCTGCAGTCCCAGTGTGTGCCTGGGGTGGGAGAAGGGAAAGGGAACGGTGCCCAGACAGCCTGGGCTGTGGGCAGCAGTAACCCGTGATGCAAGGCCAGAGGAGATCAGGACTAGAGACCCATGGCCTGGTGCCAGGGTACAGCACTCAAAGCCCTCCAGCCCTACTCATTTGGGAAGCTCTCCAAGTCCATGCAAGTTAGGAGCTTACTCGGACAAGGCTTTGCAGATCTGGACAGCCTGCTTCTGTGTACGGCTGGGGCCACCAGCCTCAGTGCGTGTGGGGAGTGGGGGGAACTGGAATCCAGGACACATGCACACATACATGTGCACACACACTGAACCCAGGTGTGTTCAAAATTGTGCAAAATTGATATTTTACTTAAGAAAGCTACTTTTTTGTAGATTGAATAGCAAATGGGAAATTTCTAAAACACACAGGAAATAATAAAAATAAAACCCACTTATTTGAAAGTGTCAAGCCATATTTAATCATTTAAATGTCAAAGTTTGGTTTATTTTTGAAACACACACACATGCATGCACACACAGACACACATATATAGATCCTAGTCATCCGGGACACACACACACACACGCATGCACAGAATGCAGGTGTCTGAGGCATGCACACACACACGAAGAACCCAGCATCTGGGACACACACACACACAGACACACACACACACGCAACTGGTGAGCACAGGGCATGGCGGATTGGCATGTGCGGGACAGCTGGCTCATGGCTTGTGGACATGAGGGTGCATGCCATTATAAGCCACTGCCACATCAGGTCTAGCTGGATGGCCATGATGGTCCCATCAGCCAATCAGATGTGACGTGGCTGTTTGGCTCTGCTCAGGAGTCTTTGGCAGCCTGGGAAGCCCGCGGGGCATGCTGGGAGGCATGTGAGAGCCCCCTCTACCTGTTGGGCTCAGGCCATGCAGGCAGGCTGTGGGCCTCCTCTCTTCCAAGAAGGGCTAACATGTTCTGCTCATTCCTGACCTAACCTTCGGTGCTTAGAGTAAAGCTTGAAAACTAGAGTGCTTCCACCTCAGGCTTCTTGAGTGTCTGTACTTAGCCTCTGGTGCATCTCCACCATGCCTTCTGACTAAAAAAACTGGATACTGTTACAGGAGCAAATGCAGACAGGGAGATAATTCCATCTTTCAGCATTTCAGATCCTTTCTATTAGCATTTCTCATTGGAGAGAAGGGCTCTATGAGATGTCTGACAACTGGAATCATTGTTGGCAGTATTAAGACATTTAAGACATCTTCCCAGAGTTTGACTTCATTTTTATTTCAGCTCCAGTTAGGTTTTTCAAAATGCTTGGAATTGGCCAACATTGTGTTTGTTCCAACACTGTTATCAGTAGCTTCCCTCTAAGTGCAAGCAAACTGATGAGATACAGTAGTTAACAACATTTAATATCACTAAAAGGTGGGTTTACATATCAGTAACATGCTAAAATGTATTGGAATTACGGTAATCACTTCTGCCTTACCAGTAATGCTGATATCATTCTTTGCTCATCTTTCCCTAGTTTCTTATGGTTTCTCAGTCAGCCAAAATCGGAATAGTATTTCCAAAAACACCAGAGAAAATATTGGTAATAGAGCTTAAGGAGGAATGTAAAGGAAGGAAGAAAAGTTTAGGAAAGTGAGGGGACTGGCTGATTTGTAGAGGACACCAACTAACTCCAAGCTCTTACCCTAGCTGCCTACTGTGGTCATGTTTGCCCCGAGGGAGTTGAAATATGAGCGTAGGTGGAGGTGTGAACAAGTTAACAGTCCTTCCATGTCTTTTTGGATTCCTTTTTTGAATATATTAGTTCGTGACCCTCAATGGTTGGAAGTATTAGAGGGGAGAGCATCTCCTTTGTGTTCCCTTTCCACCTGAAAGCTCCCTCCACTCCTGGCCTCTCGGCATGTGTTTGTTTTTAGCTTGGTAAATCTTAAAAACTGTTTGGCACCATTCCCCCTGAAAATATGTTATCAGTTTGAGGAAGCTCTCCCCAAAAATGTGTCCCCAGTGGCAGGTGTCAGTCTTAGATTTTTCCAGTTAAAGATTTCCACAGCCGTCTCTCTCAGCTGTCAGTGATTTCCATGAAAAAAAGATCTTGGCTTTTCATTGTGCATCAGTTTTTTCATCGTCTTGCTTTTGCTTAGTTTAGTGTTTTCCATTTTTAAGTCTGAAATGCAGGGATACTCACCCAGGGTGCTATATGGGAGCACACTGGGGTGCCTTGAGATCCTTTCAGGGGGGTGCCACAAAATGTTAACACTGTTAGGTGTGAAAACACAATTCACAAAATAAACCCAGAGCTTTCAAATAGGAATTCATAGTGTTAAAAACATTCTGACATGTTTTGGTTCTTCTGAGTTCTTTGCAACAGAAAAATTGTTCTATTATTTTTTCTGTAATCACAAAAAAAGTGAAAAACTAAGAGCTGGTATTTTCCAAGGGGTGCCTCAAGTCTAGAAAGGTTCTCAACACTACTGCTCTAATGCCATTGGTCTTGAATTCTGCTTGTGGTTCCCACAGGTTATTTGGCTTAATAATAAAAAGAAAATATCCCCTATCCTTTGTTTAATTCCTCCTGCTTATTATTTGCTAAGCATGAACACTATGTTCAACTTATGTGAAGCACTGTTCCTTCCCTGAGGAGCTAAGGGTCAGATCCTACAACTTTTACTCATGTGAGAAGCCATTAATTACATAAGTTAACTCACTGAAATGAGTAGTACAGCTCATGTGAAAAAGAACGAGGGATCAATCTTTCTCTGAACAATAGGTAAAGAATGATATAGAGGCCTGACATTATAGCATTTACCACATTATCTATACCCATGTTGGAGTCTGCCTTCTGTTAATACCTGGACACTACTTTCTCTCTGAATCAGAATTTGTGGCTGAACAGTTTAGAAGCGGCACCCTCAGAAATGAGAATAAAGCAGTGGGCTGGCAGGTGAGTTGCCCACAGCTTGGCAATGATCCCATGGTTTGGGGGAATTACATTATTTTTGCCCTAACAGCGAGACTGAAAAACTGAAAATCTCACTATAACTCAACTCTGTTAAATGAAGGCATATTACTTTGTTAACTGGTTGTTCCTGCTTCTCTTTACAAATGTACTCAAAATCACTGATTTAATCTGTGCTGTGAATCCTATGTTGGGTCACAACATTTTTGTAGTGCTGCTTTTGACATGCTGAATCTGGTGCAGCTGAAAAATAGTCATTTATAGATTCAGTAAACAGTGAGTTTGCTCCTGGCCTTTCTGCACAAAGGCTGTCTGCTTGGGAAACCCTATTAAAGACTTCTAGATGGCTAATATAGTCCCTCTGTGTGTTGGTACTACAGCAGGTCAAGGAACTCCTTTTAGTCAGTATTGAGATTCACTTTGTAGTGGCATTTCAAAAAGGCTGGAAGAGTTGCCCTATACTACACTCACTTTAAAATCACTGATTTCAGTTCTCTCCAGGGGAACTAATTTCATAATGTATGCTGTGTAAATAAAATTTAGAGTTTTTTCAATTAAGTCTTGGCAGAATAATTGCAAAATTGATATTTTACTTAAGAAAGCTACTTTTTTGTAGATTGAATAGCAAATGGGAAATTTCTAAAACACACAGGAAATAATAAAAATAAAACCCACTTATTTGAAAGTGTCAAGCCATATTTAATCATTTAAATGTCAAAGTTTGGTTTATTTTTTCTAGGAAACATTAAGCCTTTCTCTTTTTTTACATAAATGATATTAGAAAACACAAGTAGCTGTTAGTACTAAATCCCCCAACCTTTAATATAATATGATATCATGATGTAGCTCTATGATGGTTATGAATAGCACAGAATATTATTGTATTAGGGAAATTACAATTGAGATACCGCTACTCACACAGAGTAATTACTTACTTCTCATGTAGTTTTCATAGATTTCATAGGCATTAAGGCTAGAAGGGGCCTTGAAAGATCATCATTTAACTATGTGCATGAAATTTCTCAGAGAATATAGTGGAAGGTGCCAGATGTCGGCCTCTCATTTAACCTACATACAGCAGGAAACAACCCTTACCAGTATGTGCATGTTTGTGGTATTTGATCCTACATGGTGCTGACCACTCTGGCCCCATCCCCAGCATATAAATATCTGCTTAATTTTAAGGCTGAGCCTGTGCATGACTATTTGCTGCAGAGGTGCTAAGTGGAGCACAACACAGGAAGTCCTGTTTCCATGTCAAAGTCAGGAGGAGTATACTTTTGCAATAGGGGTGCACAACATGTGGCCTGCCAGGGCAATCTGTGTGCCCCTTCATCCCTCCCCCACCTCTGTGCCCCATAATCTTTTTAAAACCAGTTATTCTTTGGTGTTCCACAAGCATCAATATTGAAAAAGGATTTGGAAAGCAAAAAAGCGAGACAAAGTACATGTCATCACCACAAATTGTCGGGACTGTGTGTGGTCCTGTTTCTTGCTTGCATGTGACCTGTGGGCTCTGTTGGAAAGCAAACCCTGGCACCGGGCCTCAATACAGTTTGAGTTACGCCGCCCTGCTTTATAAGGAGAATGCAAAGGTCCAGGGTTTGCCTGAGCAGCTGCTTAGCCACCTACTCATTGCCTACTTTCACCTGTAGGGCAGCTTTTCATCCTTGGGAAGAGGATTCTGTGTTTCCACTCCTTCCTTCTCCTGTAAGACTACCTAAATGCTCCATTTTCTGTATTCAGGGTGTGTGGTGCCCCACATAGAGAGTTAACTGTTAGGTCTTACAAGTTTAAAGAAATTATACCTTAAACCTGTTTTTAACAGGCATGTTTTAGGAAGAGTGCAGGCACAACGACAGTCCCCTTGCTGATGGAATTTCTCTGAGCTTGGATTGAGATGGCTTTATTTGAGAAGGAAGATACTGAATACATGGTATGCCCATCCAGCTGAGCAATGTGCCCCAGATAACATGGAACTCTAATTTGTATAAAGGTCTCCAATGATCAGTTAGACACCTACACTGGCATGCGCATGTTTATATGCCTATTTGATTCAGGAACAGGTCCTTTGACCTACACAGGCTTGAAAACTGGACCAGAAGTCTCAGTCTGAACTATTGGTCGCACATTCAGCCTCTCAGCCACATAAAGAATCAAGCACAAAGCAAAACCAAAGACAAAAAAATAAAATGGTGGTATCAAGAGAAATCATTGCACCAACGGCTGCCCTTGCATTCATGGTCAGAGATCAATAGAGTAGAATGTACATATCTACAGGCTTGGGATTTAGCTCTTGGTTTTTATACTTGATGCCTAAGGCCACGCTTATACATATGCCCCTACAGTTGTAGAAATCAGCTAACATTGAAAAATGGGAGAAAAATCTGTACAGTGAAAATAAATCAGAACAAACAAACACTCCCCATGTGTTGTATCTAATTGTTATTTATTGGGGTCACATCTGCGACAAGCCCTGGTGTTTTAAGAAGGGTCTTCACAAAAATAGCCTTTGTTTTTAACTGTATGAACCACCTTTTAAACTCCAGGCTACAAAGAACACAGAACATGAAACTCCCCTGGAAACCTTGATGGTATATTATGCTAGGGAGTGACAATTTAAAAAAAAAAAAAAAAAAGCCCAGTTCCAAGTGTAAGTTTAAAAATGTAACTAAAAGCCTTCATCAAAGTTTAAAGAGCTTCTTGTGCTTTTACCATTTGCTTATTCTGATTTATTGACAATGACACACCTAGCAACAGTCATCCTTGCTGAAGCGGGGAAGTAATGGACTTGAGAAAAAAGGGGAAAAAACAAGTAGGTGCTGAGCACAGGAGAGAGCCTGCTGATTACAGACCACTAATTTGTTATGCACTCCGGCAAATCAGCAGTGATTCATATGACAAATAAGGAGAAAAAATTAACAGCTGTCATGTTGTGATGTGTTAATTTCCTGACAGTCTCTGCACTGAAGCCAATTACTGATTTAAGGGCAGGGAGAGAGAGCCCTGTTCAAGCTTCTAATTAGGCTTCTTCAAGACTAAAAGGATAAAAGCAAAAATAAGAGCAAGAGAATGAAGCAGGTAGCCACTGCTTCATAAAGCATACAAGCTTTTAAAGCCCCAGTTAAATAGCTTTAAGCTTAAGTGTGTTTAAGATAAGAATTTAGAAACATTTATTCACTTTTATCCATGACCCTATGTTTTAGTCTTTTGTGTGGTAATTGGGAGATACAGCAAGCCCTAGGATTTACATTGCCCCTTTCTGCAGTAGTCCGGGCTTCTGGATGTAATCTGCTAATAATACCTTTGTTTAGCAATGTCAACACCTATTCATCACTGTGCCTCAGACAAAAACAGTGTGGAGATGTCAGGAAGTCTGACAGCTCCTGGGCTTCTAAAAGGAGAGTCCTTCTAACTTGGGGGGGAATATAACAGCTGTGTCTGGGTCTGGTTCTTCGTCACATCCCTTATGAGTAGTCCTTACTTCCATGCTTAGATCCATCAAGACTATCTGAATGAAAGTGTACATGAGTATGGGTTGCAGAATTGGGCCTGATCCTGCAACGTGCCAAGAGCCCTCACGGTGGAGATAATATGAGATGAGAGTCATCAACATCTTCCAGGTTATGATGAGAAAATAATGAGATGGAAAACATGGCAGGAACATATGGAAGTCCTCATGTGAGAAGAGATTGACTCACCTAGATAACTCAAGGTATTGTCCCAAAACTATCACTAAGACAGGCCAACAAGTCAGCTGGGGAATAAATATTTCAATAAAATAGCAGAAGTTTTAAGAAAATACTGCACTTAAGGTAACTCTTAAAAATGTGAAAACAGGTGCTCTGTTTTTGGCTTCTCCATTAAAGCTATAATATAAAATTATTAAGCTTCTGCTGAGAGCATTTTTTTTCCACTGTTGGCATTTACTCAGATGGAAGTGATGTGCCACATAAAAATTCAGGCATTAGTCACCAAAAAGGAAGCATGTATTTCCTCCAAAGAGAAGGAGCAATTTCATCCACATAGTATATTCTACTTTTTATTTCATTTTTAGGTGGCCATGTAGGGGCACTTTACAGGTGGTTACTGAAGTTCATTAGATTTTTCAGAACTCCCTTGTGCTTCCTAAAAAGAAATTATAGTAAAAGTTTTGAAAAATTCTCTTGACTGATGAAATGTGCAGCCATCTCTTATTTTTGTATTACAGCTCCCTTTATTCAGATACAAATACAGCTTTCTCTTACTTCAGGAGTCCATAAAAATAACACAAGAGAGTAACACGAGAGCAATGTTATCGCAAGAACACAGTGGCATTTGTGAAGCGAATTCTGAACTCACCTAGGAGCACTAAGGGGAAAAGGGGCTTCAGAAATAGAAGCCATTGCATGGAAAATCCTGTCTGTGGAAGTCTTCCTTGGACTTCAGTGGGAGTTGAAAACTGTAAAAAAACCCAAAAACCCAGTATACAGCAACACCTGCTTTCCTCTGCTGACTTAGCAGGTACTTAGCAGTTAGTGAAATGCTGAAGCTTAAGCACGTGGTTAAGTGCTTGGTCTGATAGTTTTGGATTTGTCCTTTAAAATTAAGCACATGCTCATATTTGCAGAATCTGAGATGGGGACCTGTTGATGCCCTGCTAGGATTTCAGTGGGGGAGGAATGTATGCTGCTTAGTTTCTATGGTATGAGAAGATCTTCCATGTGTTCTCTTACCTATTCCACTATGCAAGCTCACTAATAGGTGAATGTCTTCCAAGACTGATGACCAGATGTGCTGAAGCAGAATACCTAAGCACAGTAGGTCGGTATTCTTAACCATCATAAAAATCTTAGGAGAAAATATTCTGGCTTAATATAATTTTGGGGTAGGTGTTTGCATAGTAATATGAAGCAGTGTGCGATAAAGTATATCACAGTGCGGGACACGAGACCATCTTCAGTAGGGAATCTACTGTCTAATGAGATCCACTCAAACTTACTAAGTATGAGTCTGTCTCAACTGGTTAGTTAAGATGGGTTTTGCCCTATCCTTTATATCTTTCATAATGTTAATGCATAAGAGAAACTGAAAAAAACAAACAACATAGGTGCTTAAACTTTTAAAGATAGTTGTATATATTGTCACTGGAGAGAGGCCTCTGCTTTTAATATTAATTTTAGTTTAGCTCATCACAAGGAGGCATACTATAGTAAGAAACAGTGAGACCTTTCTGACATTGATTTTGTTTGTGACTTCATCCTTATACTTGATGGGATGGATAAAAAGTAATTCAGTCTCTAGGCTGACTTAGTCCTGATCTACTATCACTTCAATTGAAATATGTCTACATTGAGTGTATTATCTCTTTGGAAGGATAGCTAAGTGAATTAAGCACATGCAATACTTATCTTATCACTGTTCAGGCTAACTTATGCTGTATTGATTTATAGTGCCCTTCATGAGCATAAAGGTTCTCTACAATATCTTATGCAAAAGAAAAGTATCAACCATCACTGAAATGCAGCCACCTCTGGAGTGGAAAACAGCAACATTTTCACAGTACACAGCAACAGTGTTCAGCATGAGGTGGGGCAGTGCAGTTTAATTTATCTGTTTGGCAAGACTGCAGGATTGGCTTTTATCCCCTGTGCATAAAATACTGCAGAGGACCCAATCAGGTGTAGTGGCAAATGATATATTGTTGATGTCAATCCTCTTTGAGGACAAAGCAAGTACAGTAGTCACCAATAAAAAGTCATAATTTTCCAGAAGGCCACAGAGGTGGGTAAGATAATGCATTCTAGTCCTGTTGTTAGATCCCAGCAACGTGTCAGCTAGCACTGTATGACAAATGCCTGCACGTGATGACTCTTTAATGTTGTGCACTGCAATATTTAAATATCATTCATTTGCTCCCACAACTGATTGTGCCCATAGTAAAATGGAGGTGCAAAACAGGGACTGGCTTGAAAATGCCTGAAGAACCTTGCTAAGGTTCCAGCCATGTGAGTAAAAATAGGTCAGATCCTGAAGTCCTTACTCAGGCATAGATTGTGCTTTTGGGGAGTTATGAAGGATAAGCCCTGTCAAGAACAAGGTATCCCATGCTATGTCTCTTCATGGAGCAACAAGTTGGCCCAACCATCCCTTTCTTCTTTTGGGTACCACTGCACTCAAAGAAGTAAGGAAAGAGTGGTCCTTTTGTTCACTCTGAGCACTCAGACTGCAATTGTGGCTGACCTGGGCATTGGCTTCAAAGGGACAAGAGAAGGGGCAAGGTTCTTTGCACATTCACCACCACCTTCAGTTGTGTAAAGGTAAGGTGCCACCTGCCTCTTGGGGCTGATTTAGTCCTTGCACAGGCAAAACTGTCATTAAAGTCAATGGGAGTTTTGCCTGAGTAAATCCTGTGTAGAGGCCACAGGACTTGGCCTAACACTTATATCAAATACGGCCTTCCCAAATTCATTAATTCCTATTTTAAAAGTATATTGTCCATGTCACCTTTTACTGCCCCTACCCCTTCTGCACACTCTTTCTATTAACGTTTTCAGTCACAGATACCTGGAAATGTATTCTATCATCAGTAATACATTCAAGCTGACTCATATTCATAACCCACTCCAAGGTACCAGGATGAAGAGCATGGCCATGGGTTACTAAACACTGGATTTATAAAATGTGAAGGAAGAAATATACTGCACTTAAAAGTATCTGAACACATTTTGCAGAGTGCTTGATCTCTTACATGTGGGCTTGTGCCACAGCTTGCATTAAAAGCCATTAATAATATCAAATTCTGTGTAAGAAACGCTGGTGAGTTTCACCTATTCTATATATTTTACTTTCTTATGATGATGAATAAATTAATCCCATTAATACATAATTAACTTTAAGTTGAAAGGTGAAATCTAACTTAACCAATTTACTGTTCTGTAGCTGGTTTAACTCGGATCATGTGATTTTAATTCTTTCCATATGACCAGGTGACTTAAAAAAAAAAAGGAAAATGCACAGATTAATTTCATTCTTTAACCTTCCTAATGCATCTGCTTGCTTGCATCGAGTCGCAGACAGCAGATCATCACATGATTTATAGTAGTGACCGCTGCCTGCATCTCTCAGGCTAATGACACATACACTAAAGTCATTGATTTGTATGAATAGCCTCCGCTCTTCATTTATCACAATTTAATGTAAGAGTTTGCAATGCAGAAAAAAAATTTCACATGGGAAGCATGGACCCACAGGCCTGACCGCTAAGCAGTTATGAATCATTTGCTGCCTTTTAATATATAGACTGTTCTATTCCTGAAAATGCCCTATAAGGTCATATTTCTTTACAGAACATCAGTACAATTAAACCCCAAAAGTAGATGTTTTAAGATAAAGTATATATGAAGCATGACCAAGTAAAACCTTTGTTAGCTCTCTCCCTCTTCCTCTCTCCCTTTCTTAAGGCACCATAAAAAGCCAAATTTATCACTGGTGTAATCCAGGGCAACTCATTGTCTGCAGTGAAGTTGTGCTGTCTTATGATAGTGGTGAATTTGGCGCATAAATTTGATTGATTTACCTTTGACCTCTATACAACTCTAATAAGAATACTCAGCTACAACCAGGAAGGGCTGAGGATCTCTCAGGATCTGGCCAACCATCATTCCACAAGGCACATTTATCAAAAATACTACTGTGTGCTACTTAAAACCTAAAACAACATATGGATGCTATTGAAAAATGTATTGCTTGAGATGATGATCATTGCCATACAATAGCATTTTTAATAGAAATAGTTTTCTAAAGTAAAACATGATCTTTTAATACAAACTGATGAAACCAAGAAATCCTTATCTCTGTTTTGCTTTGTGTCTCCATTACAAAGAGATGTGGCAGCTAAAACGTAGATAAAAAAATAGATTTCATATCTAAGTCTTTGTAAAATTATACATTATGTAATAGTAATATTTTCCTGAAACATTCATTTAAAAACGTCCAATAGGAGTAAAACATTTCCCAGGAGTGGTAAGCCAAATATTTCAACAAGGTGCTAAGCTAACGCATGAGACATTGAATGTAAAACCGAATAGATACTATTTATAAACAAAAAAGAAAACTGACCAGGCTGGTTTTGTTATCCTAGATGAGAGAAATTCCAGGCTGCTTTTATTATTCTAGGTAAAAGAAATACCTAAGACAATATAATCATCAAAGATGTTATCAGTAGCATAGGAAAGGAATTTTGGGTTTTTTGGTTTTTTTTAATTGCACAATATTTCATCTGACACCATCTATCTGACCTTATGCAAATGTATTCAGAGTTGGGAACTCCAAGCTCTCAAAAATCTTGGGTTGACTCCCAAAAAGTCATGCGTAGCTTAAAAATATCTTGTAATTAAAAACATAATTTCAGGTTTCCTATTATTTGGTTTCTGGGTTTTTCGTTCCCATTCACAGACTTATATGCTCATGTACCTTTTGTGTACAACCTGAGTGCCTAGAAACTGTTTTCTTTTTTTAAGGAAAGCTGAGATTTTTACATATGCATGTCAATTCAAGTGCTTAAGCTTTAAGAAAAATAACAGCCATTACCCGACTTGAGATAAAATCATGAGGAGTGGCAGCATTCTTTATTATGCATGTGTTATACACAGTGTTAGAAAGACAGTTAAACTCATATTGTGCATATGTAAGGCCAGTTTGTCCAGTTCTGTGCTGTACAGGAGTGCCTATCAGGAAGCTCATGCAAAGCATTAGTTGAATGTTGACTGCCTTGATTCTTGCTCCTATATATAAACAGAGACAAACAGTTATGTTGCTCTAAATGCCACTGGGAGGCATTTTGGGGCAGACCTCCACTGGGAATTGAGGGAACATAGGGTCTTACAAGGGCAGAATTCAGCAGATATATTTTCCTTTTGTATCAGGAGGAGCACAATAAATAAAAAAAAGAGTCACAGCATCACAACTTAAGGGACCCAAGTCTCTAGGTCATTTAGGAGCATGCTAACTATTCCATAACAACCTACAATCAGTAACATAATTAGGGGTGGGTAACTAGGGTATCAGCTCCAATGCCAGTTTTGAAGCAATGCAAGGATGGTGGTGGTGGTGGCAGTAGCCATCACTGCCGACCTGGCTGCCATCACAGCCAGGCTAACACTGCTATCCAGAGTGCAGAAATGCCTTGTTGCACCTCGGCTTGCAATACTTTGTCATTTGCAGGAAATGTGTGAATATAACCCCTAGGGCAGCTGTCACTAAGGGCATGTGAAGATGAAATGGGGGCCCTAAATTGGAGCGGTGGGCTTTAAAAAACACCACATCAATTAAGGGCTGATTAAACCTCTGTGTTATGCACACACCCTGCTGACTTACCTGCCTCTTCAGCAGGGAGGGGAGGGCGAGCTGCTAGTGAGTGGAGCAGTCCTTGGGCTGTGGGGGATGGGGGAGGGGTAGGCTGGTGCTTACCTCCCTGGCAGCAGTGCCCCCCCCCCAGGTGGTCCCAGGGGGCACCACAGCCTCAGAGGGAAGTACCAGGCTCCCTTGCAGCTCAGACAAGCAGGCTCTGGGGGTGGAGAGGAGGGAAAATCAGGCTCACCACTTTTCTTGGGTGGAGCCTGCTTTCCCCGGCTGCTGCCAGGCTGTCTGCAGGGCTTCCTGCAGAGCTATGTTGCTGCACAGAGCCTGGTGCTTCACTCCATGGCTGTTGGGGCAGCAAACTAGGACTCAAAGGAGTTTTAGTTTGCTGTGCCCCAAGTCATTTAAGGTGCATTACACTGCTGAATTTCCTACAGCAGCTGGAATCAATGCACAATACACCATGGAGGTGTGCAAACACCAACACCATTAATGCAATGCATAAGCATTTAGCCCGCTTTAAAGTGTTGCGTGTACACCTCTCATTTTATCTACACACGACCTAACAAACAATCAGGCAATTTAAAAAAATTGCCCATAGTTGTTATTTTCTGTAACAAAAAAAGAAAAGAAAACTTGCATTCCTGTTAAAGACATGCTTCCATATAAATTCTTTTACACTCTGCAAAATGGAAAGCATGCATTTTTCCCATCTTCTGAGCCCTGTGTCACTTGGCAGGGATCATTCAGAAACTAGCAATGTTTAAAAGGAGGAAAAATGAGAGATCTAATCTTAGCTGTAGTGACTACTTTAGAAATCTCTGCCATTGCTTCCGAAACACTTAATGCAACCACTTGGTTTGTCCTTCAGCCTTCAAAAAGCTAGTGCACTGTATGATCTGGTACAGATTAAGGAAAACAAAGAAAAGTAGTTTAAAATAACTTAGGAATGATACTGGAAAAGGAGTCCTCCTAAACTGAGAACATTATTGGCTGGGCTGCCTGGGAGCAACAGAACTTGGAGGAATGGCATTACAATCAGTCAGTCCAGGATTTTTGGAATCATGTTCTAGAACAAGAGTTGGTTCTTTTCCAGTATTGTGATACTGCATCTGGTAAGTTTTTGAGTAGTTATTTTTCAGAACTACATGAAACAAAGTCTTTTATTTAAAGAGGGAACAGGTAGCTGACACTTGAAAAATCAGGTTCAGATTTCAGCTCTCAGTTCTACAAAGATTTCTGAAGAAGTCTGGTGTGACCTTCTCAGGTGCCTTTGTTTATTCATAGATAAAGATGATCATCACCATGTTATAAAGCTCACAGGGTTATTTTGAAGCACAATGTTCAGACAGCATTTGACAAATAGTGCTCTTATATGTAATTATTATTAATTACTTATTAATCCATAATTTCTGTTTACAAACATAACTGACAGGGTTTTCAAAAACGTTATATACATGTGTGTGTTCAAATATATGTGTATATTTAAATATGCATATACAGCTATGTTTAAATATATGTGCATATATGTACGTATATATGTGTGTGTGTATAATATTGGGTACAGCACAGATGTTTTCACTATGTACTCAGCACATTGCACAGTCTGCTTGTATAGTTGCTGTATATGTAATGTATTAAACTGTTTATACATATATTCACGACAGACAGGAGAAATATGTTAGAAAATTTCAGAAGGAAAGAGTGAATTTTACTTTAGTGTTAAAGAAGTACTAACAGATGCACTAGCATTTATGCATATTTTATATACCTGTTTACTCTGCCATTCACTAGGAAAGTATAGTTACAGTACATTAGCAACTGCCACATCACATGGCATAGCTGTAACCTCTTGGCAAGCTTTTCAAGAAGAGCCCCTAAAAATACAGATAACCTATCACAACCTGCAACATCTCATTTGCATACATAAATATGTAAGCTAGGGGGTTTTTTTCTCCCTTCAGTGCAGGAAAATGTATTTAGAAACAGAACTGCCTAGAGGTCTGCATCAAAATACACATTTAAAAGCTGGGATCAGGTTTGATATTTCATGTGACTTCACACACGTTTGATATCAGACACCTGTCCAGTCCTTGAAAGTAAACAAAATCTCAGGGGCAATGGAAAAGCAGGACAGAACCTGCCAAAACCATTCAAGATCATATCCTGTTATCTGTGCTGGGAGGTGCTCAGTGCATTTGTCAGCCTTGTGACAAATAATAATAAATAATAGCAATATAATGTAAAGAGCTGAAACTTGGGAGGTCCTAGTAACCAGACTGATCTAGTTCGGAAAGAAACTAGTAACAAAATTCCTCATGGACTTCGGTGGGAGCAGTGTTGGGTTCAAAGTTAGAGCTGGATAGACCAAGGTAACCCTGGTTTATGGAGGGTTTTGTTATTTCATGATGTGTGCTTGTTTCAATCTGGAATGAAAAAAAAAGAAGAAATTTTCCACAAGCACAAATGGAGCTCTGACTTAGGCAGTCCCTGTAAGTGTAGGGTCCCCGATTCTGGAAGGCAGGTTATTGCTGGGGACCCAGGAAACTCAGTTGCTGAAGAGCCAAGAGCCAGGGCAACCCCTTCATCAGTTGGACTGAGAAGGAGCTGAGTGGGCGAGCTGGCAGGAACCAGACTAACAGGCACACCTGCTGACCGATAGGCTTGAACCCAGCCTAGGTGCTGTCAGAAATTCCACTGAAATCCATCCGTCTCTGTGCAGGGTTTCAGTTTCCAAAGAACAGAACATTTTTACATGTGGTTCTATTGGAATTATTTTAGTTGGAAGCTCAATTGGGAAAGCTAACCTCTCTGAATAAAACAGCTGCTAAATTACCATGGCTTAGCTCCCGCTTCCTGCAGGATACAGCAGAGGCACAAAACAGTCTCAAAGGATCTCCTCGATTAAGTCCCCTCAAGAGAATTATTTTGTCTGTTTTAACTAGGGCTGTACAAAGGTCTGGGTGCTGATTCTATTTGGAGAAGATTTGACCCAATTTGGTGGCTGAATCTCTGAATCTGAATTGAACCAGGAGACCAATAAAAAAGTCCAAATTCATTCAAAACCTCTGAATTGATTCAGAAAAGATTTGGAGAAATATTCAGAGATTCGGGCAGTCCCTGCTCGCCACCACAGGGAGCTGGACCTAGACTCTGTGCTGGTAAGTAGGGGGCAGGGGGGGCAGGGGCTGGAGGTGGGGTGAAGGGACCATGGAGGGACCCCCACCAGGCCCCATCTCCTGTCTGGTCCCCCAGCCCCCCTGAGTACCCTCCGACCCCTGCCCGCTCTCCCAGCCCCATCAATGGCAGCCCCACCCAGCCCCAGTGTCCCAGCGCTTAAAAAAACAGCCCCACCCAGCCCCAGTGTCCCAGCGCTTAAAAAAAAAAAGCCTTGCACTTACTGGATGCTGCAGTAGCCATTGGGGCCTCTGGTGGCTCATGGAAAAGCTCTCCCATGCAGTGCGGGGCACTGGGGGGCATTGGGGATCAAACCCCCACCTGGCAGGAGCTGGTGAATGCAGGGCTTTTTTAAAAAAAAATTTATTAAAGAGCCAGGAGGTTGGGGCCAGGCGGGGCAGTCATTGATGGGGCTGGGAGAGTGGGAACGGGGTTGGGCCTGTTTGATTCAGAGATTCAGCTGATTTGGTGGCGGCCAAATCTCTGAATCAGATTTGGCTATATCACTTCAAGACAGTGATTCAAATCCTTGAATCGAATCACTGTCCCCTGAATCAGCCAAATCTGAAGTGAATACTAGCTGCTTCACACAGGCTTAGTTTTAACCCTATAAATTACAGTGAACATAAGTAACCAGTGATGTGGCCTGATATAATACATTCTTTAGCAGATAAATTAAAAATTTGATAAAGCTTTATGCCCAGGTTTCAAACTATATCTGAGCCATGCAGAGCATGGCTTTTAGGGGTGAAGGTATAAAAATTAGATGTATCAGATTTGATCTACTTTAAGTAGGGAGTCAGTGGTCTGCCCAGGCTGTCCTGGCACTGAGAAATTCTCCTAGGCAAATCCTCTTTCCTTAGGTTCAGGCCTTGTAATAGATGTTTGAGGGCATATGGACGGACAATACCGGACATCCCTTAAAACAGGAATTTTTTCTCTGGTTGGTTCCACAAGGTTGAGAGATGCTTTCCACCAATGGTCTGGTACAAGGCAACTGCTGCACAGTTGCTAAGAATGTGAGTTTTAGTTTCTCCTGTCATGTGTACAATGTGACAGCTAACATGAGAAAAGGCTGAAAGAGACGACTTATTGTACTCAATGCTGACACTGCATTAATTCAAGCTGCTGAGGAAAAATATAATCATAACATTGTAACTTCCCAGTAGTTTCTAGTGAATAAGATACACAACAGCTTCTATTCTAAATTGTAGGTACACTGTTATTTTCACCTTTCACATCAGAGGTGCCTTGCAATTCGTAACTCTGTACTTTTGCACACATACATTGTGCTCCTGTAATATAAGTGATTATACTGTTCATGAAGGTAAGAGTTTATAGTTTAAAAATCTAGTCCTAAATTAACCGTTTTGCTATCATTAGCCAAAAAAACCTTTATTATCTAAACCTTGATCCTGCATACATACATATGAGCAATTTACCCACGTGATTACTCCTACTCAGTTCATGTCCATAACATTGCCCTTGAAAGTGTTTTCAGGATTGGGGCTTAAGTGTTAGTCTTTATTATTAACAGCAATTAAGGTAATAGATAGATTTAAGTACAAGGCTGTCAACCTTAACGTTATATTTCCTAATTCTTAGTATTTATCTATCTATCCTATTGGTAAAGTGCCTATCACCTTAGTATCTAAGTATTGAGCTATCATTATCAATATGGAATTTGTATGTGTAATTTCCTTTTAAAAATAGTTAATAAAAATTACACAATGTGTATTATTTTGCCAGGGGAATAGAAATTTCTCCTTTTCATCAGTTGGGGTCTCTGGAGTACATCTGTCTTGAACATCTCTCCCAAGAACAAACACCAGAGGGTTTAGATCTGTGTTAATTGTTTGAGATCTCAACCTCCCCCCCACACTATTATTTACTTGGTAAAATATGTATTTTCATAAGATTATAATTATTTCCTATTTTTCTTTTCATTCTGGTTTTCTCTTAGTATTTTCATTAGTTGTTATTTCTGTGGAAGTTGCTCATTACTGAAGTGTCTGGGTGCTAATGGCTCCTTCAAGCAAGGTTTCAAATAAAATTGTTCCTAATTTTTTAACCCTTATTCAGCAGTGCATCTAAGCATGTACAGCAGTGCATATTTTAAGCATGTGAGTATACCAATAGGAATGACCGATAGTTTAAGTCACTTGGTCACCCAACTGGTGTAACAATAATGGCACTGTAATATCAATGGCCTGAGACTAGAGCTAGCTATGCAGCATCATATGAATCTGTTTGTCCAAGGGGTCCATATCACAGCATCTGCATGGGTCTGCTCCTGCTATAAAACATTTTCTCAAGGTTTGACAGGGCCATGACTGAATTATAAGATTCAGCTATGTACCTACCTGTTGCTGGGTCTGTGGAATATTAACTATGAGGCCTTATCTACCCTAGCCTTTCCTTTCTCCTGAAATTTCCCACCATTTCTAACACAGCATCTCTATACATCATGGCTCCCATCTCTGATTACATCTATTTGTAATAGGCCAACAGAGACCTGTGTCATATCTTCAGTAGCTCTCCATCACTGCATCGGATTTCAGTCCTGGCATTAATTCTGACAAGCACTTAGGGCACTGACACAAGTGACATTTTGTCATATTATCAGCCCCCTGAAGTGCTCTACAGTTGTACCCTTACATAATGGCATGCCTGTAAAACACCTAAAAGGGCATGAACATGTGACAATCTGAACCCTCCAAGGCACTCCAATGTGGAACAACTTCATTGACTTGTCAGTGCATGGAAGGGTGGGGCGGCTCCAATCCACCCACTCCACCCTCCAGTGCAGGCTGGGCAAACCTCAGACTAAGGCCCCTCCTCTCCTTCCCCACTCCCATTCTGAAGACAGCACCAGAACTGGGAGTGGGGAGGGGAAGGGGCGAGCGGCTGCAGACTCTCAGGTGCTCAAAACTGCAGCTCAATCCTGTAATGCCCGCGACCCAACTGCAAACATCTGTTGGGTCCGGGGGATTGCTGTAACTCATGGAACTTCCTGTGGAGTGCCATGAGTTACAGCAGGGAGCTGCATGTTTGTCAGTACCCACAAACACATACCTCAGTTTAGTCATGTGAGTATATCCAACCAACTGAGTTACCCACCTATTTAAGTTACTTAGTGGACCAGGACTAACATTGTAACAATAATGCCAGTGTAATAACAGTGGCCTGAGACCATGGTAAGAAATTTTAGGGTGGAAAGGCCTAGTATTGGGAAGGTATCTATGTCACAGCACCATAGGCAGAGAGCTGAGAAGGAGCTGCACCATTTATCTTTATTCCTCTGGGGCCCTGGCCATTGTAATGGAGCTAGACAGTAAAACAAAAATACCTGCACCTAAAATAGAAGTGGAGACATATCCTTTTTGATTAACACCATGGAGTCCACCTCCTCATTCCTCCCCTAATCTCTCCAAACCTGTAGATTACAATATTCCCTCCAGCAATGTGACCAGAACCTTCTGAAAACTGGTAGCATAGTCCCCTGTTGCCAGTTCCCTCTGACTTGTCACTTGCTGACCTATTCTCCAGCTTCCTGACAGTCTTAAATTCTATGAAGAAACCATATATAGTGCACTAAGAGTTTTGATTGATCTTATAAATGCAGGAGCTATGCTATATACTCCTGAGTGCCATCTGTTGGCATTTTATCTTTTAATTAACTGCTTGCAAATGTACAATATCAATGTTATACAGGACTCCCATAATATCACTGTCCCATACATCCCATTTTATAGCATTAATTATTCAGATAAATGAAATGTTTTATTTTTTTTTAATCCTGTGAATTTCCATGAAATAATGGCATTAAAAGAACATAATGGTCAGATTTCAGATTTCCTAATCAAATCTACCATTCAAATGGTGTAAAGATGCTGATATCTACTTGCAACTACCCAAGGGAGATTTCCTCTATTACAGAACAATTCCCAGCTGGTCTAAGTAAGCTGGATCCAAGCTCTGCATCTGTTATGTCCCTTGTGGTATACACAAAGCATTGCATTGCAAAGAAAATGTGAGCTACCTCTGAACAAGGTAGGCCAGGTACTAGAAGCAGAATGCTCATCATAGCCCTATGCCGTGTAGACATACTCTTAATGTGCCTGAGAGAGGCACTTGGGGAGAAGAGGATCCAGGGTGCCATTGGAGCAAGCTAGAGTTTCTAAAGGTAAAAACAGATGTTAGGTTTCTCCTGGGACAAAGCCTTCTATCTTGGGATTCTGCAGACAAGCCTTTTGTCCCACTTTAAGTACCTGTGACATATCCAAAATAACACCCCCTCCACTTCCCCTCCTGGGATAATCATGTCTAAATGCTTTCACAAATGACATGTGTAAAGACCTGTGCTGCTCTTAGATTTTGATTTGGCTCTGCCAGAACTGCCTCAAACCCTAAATCTCTGCCTAAAAAAGTCTAACTTAGGGATGGGCAAAATATGGCTCCTGGACTGGATCTAGCCCACCAAATGATCCCATCTGGCCTGCAGCAGGTCCTTTGGCCCAGCCTATCCCAGGTGCAGGGGGCAGCCCAGGGCATGGCACATGCAGCCAGTACTGCTACCCCTGGAAACTGTAGTCCATGGGGTCAGGTGGCATCATGGCAGGGCAGGAGCAGTAGAGCAGCTAAACTTGGCTTCCTAGCAGCCTCTGTGGAGGCAGTTCCTTCTGACTGCCACTGCCAGCGTCTGCTGCTGCTGGCCCCAGCCCTGCTGCCTGAGCACTCCAGCCTGTCTGCCCTGCACCTACCACCGGGGGCACGAGACTGAGTGGGTGGTTGGGGTCTCCATGGACACCGACCCAAGACCACTGCAGGCAAGGTGCACTCGGCCAGATGGATGGGATGGTACTGTGGTCAGGCAGAGAACAGCATCCAGGAGCAGGCTGGGTAGGTGGGACTGAGGCTGGGGTCACAGGGTGGTGACAGTGTGGGGTCAGGGCTCAGGAAAGAGCTATGATCTGCTCTCGGCACTTCCCTGCGACGGGTACATGTTCTGCAGGCGGGGGCCAGTCCCTGCCTGGAAAACCAGCACCTATCACTTGATCATGCAAAGAGCTCTGCCCCAGGCCCAGCCCTGCACTGTCACCACCCTGCAATCCCAGCTCTGGCTCTGTCCACCCATCCTGTTTCTGGATGCTGCTCCCTACCCACCTTCAGCTCCATCCTATCCACCCAACTGAGCGTGCCCTGCCCGCCGGGGTCCCAAGTTGGTCTCTATGGAGACTCTCTACTGCCCACCCACCCGCCTGTTCTGTCTGGCACCCCCAGAAGTGGGTGCAGGAGAGATGGGCCTGGGACCAGATAGGATCAGCTGGTATCTTCCTTGCTCCCCCAGCCTCCCGCTGGGCAGTGAAACAGCCATAATGGGCGGCCAAGTTTTGGTCAGCCCCTCCTGGCCCTCAACATATAACCAAAACTCCTTAAGTGGCCCCCAACCCAAATAATTGCCCACCCCTGATCTGATTCCTCAGATCTAGAGCTGGCTCTGAGAATTGAAGAGGCAGAACTGCTCCTCCATTCCCCCATGCACCAGTGACTTTCAAGATAAAAAAGCGAGAGGCCCAGGCTGTGAAGTGAACAAGTGTGAAGGTGTTTTGCTGCATATATTACAAATTAAGTTACAGACATACCAACTTCTTAACTTTACATACTATATGATCCACAGTGATGCCATAAGCACTTGTCTAGCTTTTTGCATGATTAGAGTTGAAATCATACTTGTACAAGCTGAAGAGGGCCATATGAAAGTTGCAAAAGCAACTTTAACTTCACCTTTTCATAATGATACCCTTGCGTCCCAGGTTTGCAAAGGTACTTAGGCACTTAACTCTTATTGATTTCAATTGATTTCAATCTTAACGACAGTTAGGTGCCTAATCCCTTTGCAGATATGGGTCTTATCCCCAGTTCTGCAAGGACTTGCATGTTTAACTTTATGGAACTACTAATGTCCATTAGGCTCTGCAAGATCAGGGTCTTTTATTATGCAGTTATCCTATTTTTCAAATAATAACAATAAATGACAATGTCATTTTCTCTAAATCCTTATGCTTCTGCAGCATGTTATAATTGTTGTTATTCTCTGTAATAGATGATTTATGTTAGTGAAATACATAACTTTCCTCTACATGTAACTGAAAAAGTGAGATGTACGATATAACTGGTGCATCCTAACATACGACTATCTCAAAAATTATTTCTGCAATAGATATTGAAATTATACTTGCCTGTACACATTTATAAATGAAAAATCTAAGTTCAAAATAATTAAATATACTTATTTTCACAACAATTTTAACAAAGAGTGCTCTAAATACAATTCACTGCTATGGTTGCAATCAGAATAGTCATAATTGGTTTTAGTGACACTTATTCAGGCTTTGCAACAATTCAGGCTTTGGTAATGTTTGCAACTAACAATAATTTTATACATTTTAGCACAGATGAACATGTTTTTTTAAAAGTCTCCTATTTGTTATTTATTATTAACTATTTGTTCCTTTGTAGGTTTTAACATTTTAGTCATCTAGTCAGAGATCAAGAATAACTCCATGTGACTGTGATCCATTATGCTGCATAAATAGTGAATAGAGAATTCTCAAAGTGAACAATGTGTGAAGCAGCAATAGGTTAATGATGGTTACTCCAAACTACCCCACAAATACAAATTTGGAATATATTAACAGACTTCAGGATCTGTTCATAAACTATTCATGAAGAGAAAAATGGGCTGAATTAGCAACAAATGGTATTCACAATGACTAATTTGATCTTCTCTAGTCGTGGCTATTTAAACGTCCCCATCATTAAACAGAATCAAAAACATTTCATGTTCCTTTAGCGTGGCCATGATCTGTATGCCCTGCTGGCTAAAAACGAAAAAACAAAAGTAAAAATCCCAATCTACTGCAATATTAAAAGGATTTACTGGGCTAGTGTTCGGACAAGTGCTGCAGGAATGATGAACATCATGAAACACTATCAGTTGTTTTTATAGTGGCCACTCAAGATATTGCCTAAAGGTGTGGAGTTCCAGTGAGTCTGGAAATGCTTAATCTATAGTAAAAAGAGAAGAAAACCCAAGAAATATGAAAGAGGGGAAGGATGTTCTGCAGTCTAGTGGGTTGTGCAGGAAGGCCTGATTGACATCTGATTTGTTGATGTCTTAGAGAAGTCAGTGAAGACAGATGGGAAGAAGTACTGTAGAAATGTACAAAAAACAGGATAAAGTTAATCAGTCATACAATACCAAAACTGCCACAAAATCAAAATCTGTCAAAACACAGGCAGTCTCCTTAGGCATTTAGCAGTGCTACCTCATATACAGCTTGTTTTGCTGTATCAGTCTCTATGCTCGGCAAAAATTGCTCTTAGAAACACAGTGAAATATCTTCTAATAAATTTGAGCTGGTATCATTTTAGAAAAAAGTTAATGAATTAGAAAAGCCTTGGCAGTTTGGTTGACGCAAACTTGCTCTGTCTAGTTTTTCTACCCATATGCGATCCCCATGGGTCAGCAGAAGTATGCTAGAAATCAGACGGAAGCTGATTTCTCTCAAGCTTCTTGCTAGTTCAGAGATATCATGGGAACAACTCAGGTTAAGGTACCTTCACCTCTTGCCAGGGGCAGATCTGGCAGGGAGGGGAAGGGCAGCAGAGGGGTGGTACACTGCTCCAGCCAAAGTTTAAAACCAGTTCTGGGCAGTGGCAACAGCATTTCTAGCCAGGCAGTGATGAGGGAGTCACTTGATTTCATGGCTCCATATAATCTATTTGATCCCTTCTAACCTCATCACCCCACAGGTGTTAACGATCTTCTCATCTTTTTTAGTGGTATTGATGGTCCACCAATCAAGGTATCCTTTGTTTTGCAATTCAGCTGTCTGTTAGCTGCTCCTGGTAATGAAGATCCGATTTCACATCCCTGTACAATGTTTTTAACTCATTCCAGTGAAGTTATATTTGTTTTTGCTTCAATCTTAAACTGAATAACACAGCCCTAGGCCCCTAACGTATTAGTAGAGCTTCTAGTTTATTTTTAACTGGGAAAAATAAGTGTTGTTTTATAGGTGATGATACACCTCACCATCTGCACCCTGCTTTTCAAAATTCCAGATCTGCCCATATCTCTAGCTGAATTCACGAAGTGCACAGATGCCTGGAAAAATAAGAGGTAATATTTACTATCTGGGTTTTGACTAGGAAGGTCTTGTCCTCTAACGATTCTGTAACTGAAAAATATTGTTAATACACTAGTCTTAGTATTTGAAAAGACAAATAGGTGTGTACATAACTAGTTGTGGGCATTTTATATCTTTCCACATCTCAGATTAACCTTACCTATTTTACCCTTGTTCAAATTCAGAGCAATACAGCTGGATTCTTTAACTGTGCTATATCTTTTCACCCAGGATACTGAAAAACTACTTTGCAATTCCTGCTATGTTGGAAAACATCATTTTCTCCTCACCTCAATGTTATTTGCCAGTGGAAGGGTGATGTAGACAAGAAGTTCTCGCTGGTTTGAGTGAGAGGCTGCGAGACGACCTGCATTCCTTTGTATGTGGTGTAGTTATTCACTGCTCTGCAAACTGGTTGAAAAAATATTATCACATCAGAATGATTGTGTTTAATTGCACTCTGTGCTTTCTTGCCACAGGTATAAATGATAACATAGGATGCAAGACAAGTGGAGAACCAAGGCTCTAGTCACATGGTTTTGATCTTGCCCTCTTAGTAAGCTGCTTGGCTGGATAAGGGTAAGGCATACAGCAAATAAATCTGTTTTCTATTACTTTCAGTGGAGCAGCAAATGAATCTGAATACAGATAAAAAATAATGGTGAAATTAGAAATAGTTTAAAATACTAGCAACAAGATTCTTTTCTGTTTCCTTCTAAGCCTGCCCTTACTGTGTACATATGTACACACTTTAAAGTGAATTTCTTTACATCTAAATTATTTTCGCTTTGTTGAGTACTTTGTGTCTTTAGTATTGAATATCTCTTGTTTCTTTTGGAGGTTTCAACTCCTTATCTTGTGTCTTCAAATATTCTTCAGCTTGTTCATGGCTCCTTCTGACTTCTTGCAGAGGTTTAAGGGACCTTTACTTAAGATTCTGCCACTGTATGTCTAGATATCCAATAACATGATCAAACACTACATAACTTCCACTGCACGCCAAAGCCACAGCAGGCCTAAGAGAAGACAATACCATTTATTATCTTACCAGACATTTAAGATAGAGCCATACTTATCATAAAAATATCTGACTACAGCACAAGAAGCCTTTGAATAGTAATACCATTCTATAAAAAAACCCTTGGTTTAAAGGCCAGCAATGGCAATATCAACTGCTGAGTATATGGATAACCAACTGGATGTATAATTAGTCCTTCGCATATGCTATCCCGTAACTGGTCACCAATTTGGCATACAAATCTGTATACTTTTGTGCATGCACTTATACTCACAGTTGAATGAAATATGTGGCTCTAGACTCTTTTGGATTGTTATTTTTGTATGTACATTGCAGTTTGTATCACACATTGGCCTATTGTACAGATCTTATGATAAGCATACTGTGGGCTTTGAAAAAAAAATGCAATTCAACACATGCAAAAATGCAAATTCAATACATTTGTATTAATATTTGAATCAAACTTCTGGACATGCATAGTTTACTTATTAATATACATTGTTAAAAACAAGGAGAAATTTGGCTTGTGAGTGACCAAAAGTAGTAAAACATACTGAGTGAGACAGTGAGTTGATCATTTTGAGGTTTAAATGCTGACCAGCTACATCACATCACTATTTTACCTAATAGGTCAATGCATTTGAATTCTTATCTTAATAGCTATAAACACCAGAATATAATATGTAGAAATAATGTTTTACTATTTAGCTGTATGTTGTCTTACCATCTGAGTGAGCCTTACAGCATTTGGCTCTGTTACTGCTGAGATGGATCCTTCATGTATTTTAAGCAAGTGTTACATGTACCAAGATGAACCTGTCAAAAGACAGATTTAATTTACCTTCTTTCCTTTCCCAAAATGAAGCAACATCTAATTTTTAGGACTTTTTTTGGATCAATGTGATACCTTAAAGAACTGATTTGGCAAAACACACATAATTGGGTTGAGTCATGAGAGTAGTTGCATTTACATCCATGGCACTATTTTCCTAAGTAATAAATGATTTGGCCCTTGGAATGGTTTCTGCTTCTTTTCAAAATTCTTTGTTTGAGAAATGCATGCACTGCATTTGAAATCCCTCCTACCTCCACTGCAGAGCAAACAAGGCCATAAACCACTATTCAACTATTTAATCTCAAGGAATTTTTAGTAGCCACAGTTGTGTCTCATCCTTCTGCTAACCTGCTGCACAGGGACAAATTTCACACCAAACATCTATGCCATTGCACATTGTCCACAAACATCCCCCAACCAGCACAATCCTAAATTTCCATTACCAAGATGGTAGGACCTGAGTTCCTTTACTGTTCTCTCTAAATTACTTGAAAAAATGAAGTCCATGGGTTATAAACAGACAAAAGGCATATTAATAATATTTATGCTTCTACGGAGTAAGCAGATTTGGCCATTTCGCTATGTTCAGGTGCATAGCACTCACAAGATGAAGGCATAAGTAAATGTTCTGTTCCTGTGATAAAGTAATGGCTTAATGGTACTATGGAACAACATTAGACAGGTTTGTCATCATCTCCCAGGAGTGTATATAAAATAGATAGAGTTTCTTGCCATAAAGGCTGTACAAGTTTTCAATATTACATAGTTTTCAGTAGTAATATTAGCCCATATATAGCGTTTTCACCCCTTTACAGACTGATAATGAGTGAATGTTCTTGTGGTCTGTTACACAACACTAAGCTCTTATTTCACTGTCTGCAGTTATGTTCAGTAAGTACAATATGAACATCATCTCAATTAACAGAGTACCTTTAGGGCTTTTCTTAGCCAACTATTCTAGCATGCTTGTCCATACTGTCATCAGCACCTAATCAACTAATGATGGCTGAAAATGAGGAAGGCCAATCCCAATAAATCCGAAGGATAGTAATTTTTCTCTTTTAATGTCCTTCTCCCTCCTTCTTCCTTCTTCCTACGGCACATTGCAGTAAATTAATGTCATAGTGGTTATTACAGTAGCGCTGCTATGGCAAGTATTCAAGCAACGATCCTCGAATATTTTACCTCAGCATTTATTTGTCCATAAAATAAAATAGGATTTATTACAGTACTCTCTGGTTTGAGGACTGCATGGACAGCAGCTGTGACAACTCCTTATCTCCAGTACAGGTAGAGATATAGGGATGTTTCCCTGAAGCTAAAGAGAAACAAGGAACATAGAAGTCAGTCAACTAGGCAACTATAGTGTTATATAAGCTACCAAAAAACCCCCCATACCACAACAAACAATCACATCTAATATGAACCCTGAAAGAAATGATTCAGTAATGGTGTTCTTAAAAAAGCCTCAGAGAATTAAAAGGATATTCATTGCTTCCAGTACTGCTGTATCCTAATCAGATATAGGATTTTGTAATATAAAGATAGAAAGATAATTGTGAAGAATTTATGATCATAAGTGCTGTTCTGAGAGGGCATTCAGAAAGAAGCATCAAATGGATAAAAGACAGTGGGCCATAAAATTCAGGAGGTTTAGGCTGAACGCTGTTCATTTTTAAAAATAAATATCTCTAACAGTATGAAAGACTCAACCTTAAGGAAAGAGCTCCTAAATTATAATTTATGTGTTCTGAAACCAATCATTCAGATTTTTGACTGCTGGCTTAGGGATATTCATATTTTCAATTGCATGTAAATTTCAGTGTGTCATTAAATCTCTGAGCTCTGTAATTAGGTCTCTCCTGATATGGATGCAGTTTCTGTACATTATGAGTGTATAAGCCTCTCAAGGGAAGCACAAGGCCAGCTTTACCGGGTTTCCCCTTTCTTTTGCACAGTTTTGTTCTTATCTCTGGCAAGTGCAGCCTACCCACTGCTTGGAAGTGACAGTAAGATCCCAGTGGCAACTGTGAAAGACCAAAGAACTACAGGGTCCTTGCTGGTGCATGATAGCTGGAATTACTTCCTTCTTCATTAACTCTGCACCCTTTTTTTTGACCCGCTGCTCACCTGGCCAGCTAAACGTAAACCTCCCAAGATTTGTATTTCATAAAGAATAGCTCCAATTTTCAAATCTCTCTCTCTCTCTCTCTCTCTCTCTCTGCTTGTGTGTGTGTGTAAAATAAGATCTGGGTTTAGCAACATAAACAGATGTTCTTACCACATGAAATGTGTATGTAAAAAACCCAGCAATGTTTAAAAAATGCTCTTTAGAATAAATATTATTTTGCAAAATGTAATATAACACATAAACTGAAAGGTTAGTAGTTCTGTTCCTGCATTTTACTTGTACATACCACAGAGTGCAAGTCCGAAGACAAAAACGGTTTATTAAAGGACATTTGCATTTGAGTCATTTTTTTCAGAAGGCCTTGCCTTGCTGCATGATATCCAGGAAATACTGTACTAAATATAAGCAAGCCCATAATACAGTGTCATGGCTACTAACAGATCCTCCTGAATGTGGTTTCTGCTTAGGTATAACAAAAGATTGGATAATGAAGATAGAAAACCAATAAAGAGAAAAAATATAAAGGATTGCTTAGAATGAATTCTGTATGTAATTACTTGCATTTTTGCTAACTACTGTATAAACAACACTTTTAACAAGGCAAATTGGAAACTTGAAGACAAATCTGCTTAGGGATATAGCTTCAATTTATTACACAATGATAACTGAAAACTTTGTTTCTGCTGCGTTGCAGTCAATTTCCACTGAGCTCACACTCTGAATGTGTGATTAATCATATGAGTGCTGGGGTTGCCAATAAATACCAAAACCTTAAAACTATAACAACTTGCTCATTTTGTGCGGTCATTCCAAATAGCTAAACAACCAGAAATTGTCAATGTACACCAAGATCAATGCTCCGGGGTCTCTACATAAGATTGATTTCACTCTCTGAGGATTTCATCTTGCTCATCAACAAAAACACTTTGTCCTTCCTAAATAATCCAATCGAATGCCATCCTCCTGCGGAGCAGGAAGAGATCTAAATTGTTCGGATTAATCTCTGCTTTTAGGTGGCCCAGGAAGTCCCTGTTCACTACTATAAGTTGTCAAATATAGCCCAAAGTGAGAAAGAGTGCAGTGAGATCTGCATTAAAATAAATAAATTAATTAAACAGAGAGCTGAATAACAAATTACACTATGGTTTAAAAGTAAGAAATGTGGAAGAAAACATTTTAATACTATTGTGTACAATGCAAGATGTAGTCATTGCTTATGCATTTATTCTTTTCAAGGCCTACCAGCTCTTCTTTACTAAAGATAGAAGACAAGAACAGATGTCAGAGGAACTGGATAGATGGGGAGGTTTGGGATGGGAGGGGGAGAAACAACAGAAGTGTACAGAAGCCTCTCCTCTGGGTACATAGTCCACAGGGTAGAGGAAGTACACACAGTATTGGAAGGAGCTGGTGCCAACCGTGCCTTCTACTTTTTAAGAATAATAGATATAGGAATAGGACTCTGCAGATTATAATCAGCAACTCAATACACATTCTTTGTCTGCACCTCCTTCAAAAGCTAGGTTTTCAAATCGGCAAATGAAAGAGAGCCCACAGAAACCTAGTTTCAAAGAAAGCTATGCTACCACTGGGACAGGTTAGGGGCAGTCATTTCAACTGAGACCAGCAGAGTGTGGATTGGAAGTTTCTTTCCATAGTCCTGCTCCCTCCACAGGATATGAAACATTACCCCCTGAGGAACTGCAAGGTGAATCACTGGGAATGTGCAGCCTTTCATCACCATTTCCTGAGGAGAATAAGCTGTGGTCCTATGTTCTTAATGAAGCCTGCTACATTTACTGTAGATACAATACTATTAAGCAGTGCAAGTGCAATCTTAAGAACACTTGGCATTTGATACTTCCTTTTCTAAAAACATTTTTATAGACTATGCAGTTAGTGTCTTTGGAGGTGCTGGACCAACCAGACCTGCTGCCTGCTTCTCTGTTTGCACAGCAGCAACAGCAGGGGCACGGAAATGCAAATTTCCCTTGTGGCCTCAGCAGTGCACATTCACCCTCTTCTGGAGAGAGTCACCTTTAGTTCATTGTTTGGTCTCTTGAGTCCTCTGCTGAGATGGTTGCAATTTAGTGTCAGGTGTAGTAGGTTTTTGTGGGTAAAAGAAACATTTGTCACTAAAGAACTGGATGGAGAGTACCAAACTCATTTCATAAAGGCCACAAAACAGCCATCATTTACTACCAGTCTGGACTGCTGATAGCTGAGATATTGTTACGGCCTAAGAAGGGAACTCACTGAAATCTAGCCTCTCATAACTGGATGTTTTCTAATTAAGATGTGGTTAAATTATTGTTAAAAAGCCAAACCTTCAACAGTAATATGGATTTGAAATAACTGAATAACTCTGTAAACTAGGAGGTATATCATTCGAGAAAACATACATGCATTAAGAGACTCTTTGCTCATGATCTTATTTATGCCTTGATCAACATGTAAACACCTTTTTGAAAGACTAAGTTGTCTTACTGCAAAGAAGTCTCTTTTATACAGCTGTATAAATCTTACAGGTGTCATTATATTTCCAGTATACATTTAGTTCTGATGTGAAAAATATTTCCAATAAGATAAAGCATAAACTTGTGCTTTATAAGTATTGGAAGGGTAGGCAATGCATAAGAAACAAATTTCTGAGGAAAAAAAAATTATCACCTTGTTCTCTGGGAACCTAAAAATAGATTGAAGGGGCTTGCCTACCACTCTCAAGAGTACATATGGATTTCTTGCTGACATTAGATTCTCCAAATTGAATGTCAGACTCACTGAGAACAGTAAAAAAAAATGCTATACTGTTATCATTATTAGAAGGGCAAGAAGAATGAAATATCATGATTATCATTAGAAAAACCTGTAAAACATATTTGTACATTATCTTGGGGCAAATACAAGTGTCACATGTTAACAATTGTTAGGCAAAGAATACAATGATATATTGTTATGCCCCTAGGGCCCTATCTAAAAAATAAGAAGACATTGTGCAGTGCGCATGCACATCAGAAATTCACAATTTCTTTGCAAGACAGAGAACAAGTATCTTTGAGTCTCTCTCTTTCAGACATAAAAGAGTAAAATGAAACATAAGTTATATATGCCTCTGAATGAGTGTGCCTGTAAGTCCATTGGCAGATTTACCTGACAGATACATAAGGATTTAACAGGTAGATATATAATGTAGGGAACCCCTATGTTTTTTAAACGAAATAATAAATGATAAAAAAAAATTGAATGTGGTGGAGTTAGGGGTGGGGAATCTTTAAAATTAAAATAGAAACAAAGAGGAAATTGGGGACCAGGCACCCAGGAAAAGTAAAGATGTCCATTTACAAACTCAAAAGCTGTGTAAGATGGTAGCATTTGCCAGGTAGGACTGCTGGAAAAGAAAATATTTCACTGGTATAGTTTACTGCTGTGATTATAGTATAGGAAGAATCAAAGTATGAGATAATGGATTCATTGGGATTTATAGCGTTCTACCCTGGTCTCTTTATTATGAATGAACTAAGGGCCTGGTGATGGAAACATTTATGTATACATTTACCTTCACACATATCGGTTCAGACTTTAGACATTAACAAATAACTCCCCCCCAAAAGCAAACAAACATCAAAAACAACCCACAAAACCTCAGATAGAAGAAAAGATAATTGATAATTATCAACTGAGAAAATGGCCTTCACTTCTTTCCCACCTGAATTCATTTGTATAGGCCTGTCCTTGTTGCCTTTCCCTAATTCAATTAATTAACATAAATTCATGCTGGATATTTTAAATACACTCAGCTTTCTGAGTGGTGGCAAATACCTACAATTCTGGGCCCCTCTGCATGTGCAGGTGGGATCTAAGCATGATGGGCTCTAATCATGGGATTATGCACAGTCCACAAAATTGTGCCTCCTCCCGTGCCCCATGAGCATGACAGAAGGCATGATCAGCACAGTACTTAGACTCCTGGTAGCCCCAGGGAATTTTTAGTATCAGGCTCCCCTTCACCAGAGATATAATAATAATTTTAAAATTACCATTTTTGTGCCCCCTTTCTGTCTAAGCCCAGGGCAGCTGCCCAGTTTGCCCATGCCCTTGCCCGGCATTGGGCATGATTGTGTGGATCATGCATTAGACCTATCATGCCTTATTGCTGGTGCAGGAAGAGCCTGATCCGGGGTACCCCCTGTACCAGCAAGAAGCAAGATCCCATAGCTGGGAGCCCCCACAGCTAATGGTGCTTCCAGCTGTGGAGGGGCATGGGGTGCCCTCGCAGCTGGGATTGTAGCAGCTGGTCTTCCAGTCATGGTGGTGCATGGGGCACTCCTGTGGCTGGGAGCCCTGTTAGCTGAGAGCTCCCAGGCTTGGAGGTGCACGTAGGCATCTCCAGGCCACAGGGGCCCCTTGCCACATGTTCAACTAAGAGCATGATAGGATGCAGCTACAACTTTATTACACATATTCTGTGAACTTTGTTGCTTCTTCCTCTTTATATCATGACATTAATGGATTGAACATATAGCTGGTTGACCATTTAAAGTTTCATTACTTGGTTAATCATGCCTTAAGTGTAACATGTAGATGGGGGCTCTATTGGCCATGCCTCAGCTTGGAAAACTGTACACTTCCATAGGAAGTTTTAAAATTTTAAAAATACTATATTACAAACCGTGGATTTTTTAAAAAAATGACTTGTTGCAGAAAAGATCCAGAAGAATAATGCCTAAATATGTCCAAGATCACCAGGATTTTGTTGTGAGAAATACCAAAGGAAAGAAAATGTGAGCGTGCAAATACTGTAGTGTTACAATATGTGCCATGTTAGAAGACAATACATTTGGATAATGATCTATATGTTTTTATTATATAATTTGTTTTATTATTACATGTTAGATGCTTTTTTATTCTATGTTAGCTGTAAATATATATGTTGAAAAAAATTAAGTCTTACTACAGGAAGAGGCATATGAAATGCGTTTAATACTAAAGCAAGGATTCAAAAGCCAATTAAACAAACTTAGGAAATTCAAGAATGTTAGTTTTCAAATGACTTGTGTTTTTCAGTATGTTAGTGTTTTACACTTTAATGTATTTATGACATCACTTCTTATAGAAAACAGTGGGGCAAAACTAGAATAGAGCATCAGTGGGCATGTCTACATGTGCATTTATGTCAGCTTAAATTTACTATGCAGTAAATTACTGCTCAGTAAGCAGGAATAGGCCAGTGTCTACATGTGCAGACATTAAGGTGCTTTAATGCTGTATATGGACTGACTTGGGACTGAAGTCAGTCCCAAGCCAGTCCACACACACAGTGTTACTGAGCAGTAAGGCGTCTACACATGCATTATTGTTCAGTAACTAATTGGGCATAAATTTGATACCTACATGATGCAGGCATCATATTTATGCTCAAGTCAATGTAAGTCACGATATTTACTGTGCAGTACAGGCATGCATGTGTGGATGTGTGTCTGTATTGTGCACGTGTAGAAGCACCCAGTATTGGCAAGTGATTCCTATTAGCATAGTTATTTTGGAGTAATAGGGCACTTCTACACATGCTATTACAGCACATGAATAAACTCTGGAGCTTATCATTTTAAAGTTTATTGTTTCTGGGAATGCCACTTGAACACCCAAAAGCAATTAACTCCAGAGCAATAAGCTCTGAAGTTTATTCATGCACAGCATGTGGAACTGGGTCAGAGCAGCCCTGGCTGGCAGAGGGCCCAGGGTTCAGCCTGCCAGGCTGGGGCTGGTCTCCCTGGCTTTATGTGCTATGGAGTGGCTGACTGGGGCTCAAGGGTGCTCCATTGCAGGGCTAGCCTACAGGTAGCCCCCGCACTGAAGCACCCTCGAGTCCTAGCCAACCTCTCCAGTGTCTACACGTGCACTGCTACAAGACTTTTTTTACTGTGCAGCAGGACAGTACTTGTATTTATTCTGCTGCATAGTAAATTAATTTACTCCAAGTTTATAGAGGTGCACATGTAGACCCTGAGACATTTACTGTGCAGCTAATTAGTAAACATCACATGTAGATGCAACCATATAAGGCTATATTATGCCCCTTGGACATGAGAAGGAATGCTGTGGAAGGCCTACTGGTACATGTGGATCACTGAAGGAATTGTGAGAAAGGAACATTTCTGCTCATTTTACTACATGAATTCTGCTCATTTTACTTACATAAATAAACAAGGAAAATTTGGCTGTGACCGGAAAAAACCTCACCCACAAAACCAAACCCCCCCCCCCAAACAAAACTAAAAAAGCAAAACAAAGCCCCAAACCCTCCTCTATTACACTCTCATAGAAGTCCTGATGAATCATTTTTTAACATTGCATTGACTTTGTCTCCCTGAGATTGTGTTCATTACTGGAGTGGCTGTGAAGTTTTCCTTGGCTGTAGATGCATCATCTACTGGAGTTGCTGTTCCCTTGTTCCTGAAGTTTGTTTTGTATTTCCTTTTTCATGTTCACCTGTCCTGTTCTTCTTCCAGCATGTTGGAGCAGACTCGATTAATTGCCACGCTGGAGCAGTTGTCACACTCCAGAAGCTTCCTGCATCTTAACGATCAACATCCCTGCACTTAAAAATGGTGGTGGGGGGTGCTTGAACTAAAGCTTGTTGAGCGAGCTTTAGTTCAAGCACCCCACTGCCATTTTTAAGCACAGGGATGCTGATACAGGAGATACAGCAGCACTTTAATTAGAGTGGCTCTTAGAACTGCTTTAATTAAAGTGCCACCACTCCCCACCCCCAGAGCACATGTAAAAGTGTCCTTAATGTCTAAATAATAGGGTGGTCAGGGGAGTTGCATGCAGTTAAAATAATTTTCTACTTGACCTTATTTGGAAGTTCATGCAGTAGGAACTTGTTTTGTCTCATACCCTGACAATTTTTTCAATGGTAAATAGACAGTTCAAGCACTGGCTATATGAGCCCCCTAGTAATTTGGGCAATTCTTAAGAGCTTTTCTTTGTATCTAAGACAGGAATGTTTCTCTCCTGTTGCCTTTGTGCACATTTGAGATTTACTCAGGCTATGAGGTATGTACATTAAAGTTATGAAAACATAGTAACACTTTATATTAAGGTGATAGTTATAAATATTTTATTATTTATTAAATGATATGGCATTCTATAACATGCTAGTAAAAAACTTTAAAGTATGTGTTAAACCAGGGCGCAAACTATTTGAACACTACTTATATCTTAAAATACTGTTGTAATAGCTTATCATAGTGCTGCAGCAACATCTTTTAAGCATTTATTGATGATGCATTTTATAACATGCCTTACAATAAGTTATTAAAGGATGTAGTGGCACCAACTAATCATTTCATAAACATGAATAAACCATTTATACCTGGCACCTTAATTTAAAGTGCTACTGGAAACTTAGATAAAATGTTTGAACAGCTGACGCACTATTTTGGTGCTTCTTGTACTGACAAAGTGGTGTCAACTCTGTGTCTATTGTCAGAGCCTCACTTGAGATATAGCCTTACTGCTTCTGTTGACACATAACACAGGAGTGCCCTGCCAAAATTCAGAGTGCAGTCCCTTGCAAATCTATCCCATCGTGGATTGTGAGGGTATAATGTATAGAGTACTGGGGGGGTTGGGAGACCACGAACATGTACACATATTATTACTCTAAAAAAGAAAGAAAGATGGAAACTGAAAGTTTGATTTGCTTTTAGCAGGGATCCAACTCATGTAAGAAAATACCTGTAAAAGCTACATCGTATGTATTTAGCACCGTACTCAAAGCATAAAAAGATAATGCAAGATAATCAAAATGCAAAGCCAGCAAGGAGATGAAGAACTGAATCTTTAAACCAAAGAGAAAGCCTATGTACTGTCAAAATAGAACTCTGAGAGATTTAACACATAAATAATAAGAAACAAAACTATACAATAGTATTTAGAACTGTTTTAAAAACCAAAAAAAGATAATGTCAGATAATCAAAATTCCTGTGAAAAACACTGCCTCAACTCTTACTATTAGCTGCACTTTAATAGGAGCTTTTATGGAAAGGCTAAAAAAATGAAGTCATACCTTATTTTTTGCCTGTAGATATAGATTTTATTTGACCTATTGCTTTTAAAATAGAATACCTTAAAAAGCATACTTTACATGATAAAACTCAAAGACAAAAGAGGAAGAATGCAAATCATTTCTATATTACATGTATGTTGCTCCATTTGGCAAAATCAAATAAGATCTTTTCATCTCCTTACTGTAGAACAAAAACAGAGCAATATTATGAAATTTTGCAGGGTTTTATTTCTAGGCATCTTTTGTGTCCAGTCTTTTAAACTCAGGTTTTTCTGCCTTTTTTACTGACAAGCCCACAATTTTCAGAAAAGAAAGCTAGCATTAATTAAGACAGTGCCAGCTGTAATTTTCTTGGGAAGTAAATTTCTGCACAACTAAAGGTTACAGAGACCTTTTCACTGTCAAAATTTACTACAGCCTGTGAATGTTAATGTTTCTAATGAAGACATGTTCTCTGTCCCTGAACTTAAAAGTACCCTGAGAAGAAGGCAAAGAGAAAAAAACTCTATTTGACGAATGTATCTGGAGTCTGTGCATTAATGCAGGGTTATGCCTGCTGGTGCATATTGTAATTATAGTGTTTGGATAGCCTTGTTTTCTAAACAAGGAATATTGCTATAAATTGGCAATTTTGCATGAGGAGTAGGCTTGTAGTAGGTGCCTTATGTTACAAATAAGACAGTGGTATAATAAGCTTTTAACCCATTACATTTGGGGAGGTTCTAAACTAACTGTGTAAAGGAGCTGTAATGTTGAATGAAGGATGAAAAAGGTACTATTCTTCAGTACTTTGTATGCATCCTATAAAAGAGTATGGTAGTAATTTGTATTTCTAATGATAAAATTTCTCGGCATTTTAACTTAAATCTTCTACTGTTAAACAGAAGCCTTTTTTCTGTGCTTTCCTACTTGTTTGAAGTTGATTATATAGTTTTTACTGTTCATTTCTGAGAAACCTATATTTTTTTACCTTTGGTTTTGTTCCTTCAGTATTTACTGCCATACAAAATGGCAAATAAAAAGAAATCTGGAACATTGCCGAAAAGTTATTCTTTTTCAATTTTTAGAGCTGCCATGTATTTTATGAGATATTTTATTTTTCCATTCTTTGTTGTCATTTTTATTCTAAAAGCAGAATGATAATCAAAAAAATTGGCTGTTTGGGGCATTTGTGTGTGTTTCTCAGAAGAAAAACTGCTGCTGGGTGAGTATGTACAGAATAGGCTGCACACAAAATTGACCCATTCATGGTTGTTTGGATTAAAAATGATAAAACAAAAAAAAATGCATATTCTGCAACATGTTAAAATATTACATTAGTGATATGCAATTAATATCCTTTCAGTTCAGTAAATCATTAATATCTCCATTTAAAAAATGGGACGTTAGACAGTAAATAGATTTTTTCCCCTTCAAAAAGTGCAGGTTGATTCCCTCCCCACCCCAGCAACACACACTTTTCCAAGGCTTTAAGACCTTTTATTTTTAAGACCCCAGGGCTTTATGGCTGTCCGAGCATCTGCCATTTCTGTGCATAGGCTGTTAAGAATCAGAACATTGCAAATGGGTGGAGAGAATAGATATCCAAAACAGCAGTGCAACTTCAGATATGTTTATGCCATTTTTTGTAGTACTGGGAGAGTTTGCATATCAGTTCCATAGTGCTTCTCCTGCAGTTGATTTATACATCAGTTGCATTGATGAGTTCTGGCTTTTCATTCCTGCCCATCAGCATTAGGGAATAGAATGGAGCACTGGGACAAAAAAGTAGGAAATCAATGTCTCTGTAAATATCTATATGGACATGAGGATAATCTATTAAAAGCCATGACTATCCTATACCAATAGAGATATCAGATCTCATTACCTATCCAATCCCTTTTTGCAACATGTAAATTGGACTGCATTTTGACTCTCCCCTAGCCCAAGATACACATTTGCTAGTGCCACATGCCTTTCCAGGTACCTCAAAAACAGATATTCAATGTCTTCATCAGTTTAAACTGCTACATGAGCAACAGTTCAGAATAATTACTTTAGATCTGTTGGCTAATGTCAATATATTAGACCTATACTGTAGGTCTGGTTAGTAACTTGGTATGGCATAATTAATAGTGCTCAGACAGTATAGCAGAATGAGTTAAAAACAGTGCAGCACTAGAGGAATTTTAACTTCAGGCAACAGGCACTCTAAGGGAATATTACACAAAAAACACTTCCATGGGAAAAAAAGGGGGTTGACAACATATGAAGGTTACATTTCTACATAATTTGGTCTGGTGGGTACTTCCCAAAAGACTGTGGAGCTTTAATTTCAAGGTTTGATCGCATATTCACTTTAACAGGCTTAGTTAAACTAAGGCCAACCACTCTGTAGTCCTTCTGATGTTGTTTTGCTTAAGCTAACCCCGAAGTACTTTTGTTTAACCCAAAGTAAGTGTGTCCATACAGCTGTTTGCTCTTTGGATTGATTTCAAATTAGGCCCTTCATTAACCCTCTGTGTGCAGACATGGCCTGATGCTTGATATTGTAGATTCATGTAAGTAAAACAGAAAAGGTCATACAAGCAGTTTTTAAGCAGCTCTTAATTCAGTAAAGTCAGGAGATCTTGTTTGCTACCATCAGGAGAGAGTGCTGTCTGCTCTCCCCATGTGGGAAAAGCTTGAGCATAGGTAAGTGTTGCCCGTGTGAAAATCATGTTTGGAAACTTGAGCTAGAGGAAGTGCTTGGAGAGCTCCACTATAGATCACGTTACTAAGGAAACAGATTTCTTTGTCTATACATGTTCTGAGCAGCTATCTTGTGTCTTTTAAAACAATCCAGGTCTTGACACAGAATCTGAAGAAACAAATGGAAAAGACTCAGAAAAAATATAGAAAAAATCAATGAAACAAGGAGAAAATCTGCAGCATATTAAACAGTCTAATTGTTTTGTGTTTCATACAGAATGGTAGGAATAGTAGGGTCTGTCTACTTATTCATTTTTAGGTAAGAAAGCGCTGGGATGCCTCTCTCAGTCTTTTTGGAGCTTGATCAGAAAAGGATTTAAGGAGATACAATTTTAGTTGCTGTTCTCTTGATTACAGAACTCCAAACCTTTCTTTCTTAAGTTAGCTTTGTAATCAGTGAGAAATGAACTCCTGGGAATTGGTTAGAGACTGACAAGGGATATGCATCCGAACATGGTTTTTAATTTATAGTATAGTATAACTTAGTATCACTGGGGGGTTCTCTCTCCTCACTCCCTTTTCCTTTCTCTGTTACTTGGGAAATTTCTTTGAGAGAGACAAAATATTTTATTTGAAGTCATTTTGATATGCTGGGGACACTATCCATTGTAGGGGAGAAAATCTGTGCTAAGAAAATTCTCTGCTGTTCTTTCTTTAAACTGCTTTCAGAAATACAGAAGGAGGGATAGGACAGGAAGAAAAAAGAAAAAAAAAGAACCATGCAATGGGCATGTCTACATGAGACACTTAACTTTGCATTAGCATAGTTTACCGAGAAGTAAGCAATGTGCGTCAACATGTGCACATGCTTACTTCTCAGTTCATCTCACTAATCCAAGTAAATTTGCTACCTGCAAATGCAAGTAGCAAATTTACTCGGGATTAGAAACAGTGCTGTAGCACTCCTGATCAAGAGCAAAATCTGCTTCAGGTCAGCTGTCCACCAGGAGGCGGGAGATAGCTCCCTGCCCATGGAAGCTGCTGCTGTTGGGAGCTGGGGCAGATGGGGCAGCCATGAGGGGGGCTGGGGGTTGGGGTGCTCATGGCAGAGCCATCCATGTGGCATGGGGGACTGGGGGGGCAGCGGGGATCACTTTCTACTGGCCAGGAGCCGGTGAGTGAGGGCTTTTTATTCCAAAGAACTGGAAGCTGGGGCCAGATGGGGCAGCCATTGAGAGTGGGTGGGGCATGGGGCCTGTGTGATTACAAGATTCAGTTGATTTGGCAGTAGCCGAATCTCCAAATCAATTTGGACAGTGAGTCAAATCACCGAATCAAATCACAGTCCCCTGAATTGGCCAAATCCGAGTCCAAAGTGAATATTAGCCACTTTGCACAGGCCTAGTAAACACAGTCATATAGTAACCTTTTGTCTTTGGACTAATTTCATTTACTTGTTCCTGCAGCCATATGGCTCATGGCAAGTGAAACTCGGGGGCATCCAAACCCCAAGTCGCCAGGCTTGGGCCTCCATGTAGGATGCTTGCCAAATGATTTGGAAGCATCTGAAGCCCCAGGTGGGGGTGGAGGATGTTTGCCGGATGTAGGGCCACATATGGTTCTTGAATGACTCATAGATTTCAAATTGATTTGGCTTGGAACACAAAAAATTTTGCTTAAAAAAAAATTTCATTCATAGTTTCTCCTATATATAAGTAGGAACAAAACGGTTGCTTAAAAGTGTGTTTATAGTGTACCTGTACTAAAACTTGCAGCAGTTTCAAAAAAGGTAACGTGGATCAAGTCTTGATGAACTAAGTCTGTGGGTAGCCATAATAATTTGCATGTTTATTTCGAAGTCAGTCTTTTTGCATTTGCCCCTCACTTCCATGTGCTCAGGGAGGGCAGGGTCTGACAGTAAGGGGTGGGGGACAAGGGGCTGCAGGTAGAAGAAGATGGGGGCAGAGGCAAAGGGGCCACCTTCCAGTGTGGTAACACAGCACTGAAAGTGTGCTGGGATGGGAGATAAATTTGTGGCTATCAGACTCCTTTGGCAAAGGAGGACATCTATAAGGAAATCTGTATCTTTGGGGATAATTGGACAAGAAGACCCTTTAATGTATTGAGACAGTAGAAGACTATAATGAAGGGCTTTAGAAATGATCTGTTCATGTACATACCTTGTCCACTATTCAGAGTCTGTTCTGAGCATCAACTTAGTGGGAGGAGTGATTTTTATTGCCAAGAAAAATAAACTTACAACAGCTGGAAAAACTGGAAGTCTGGCTTAAATGAAGAAATGCATAATAATTCCTTTACTGATCTTTGTTAACTTGGTGCTTAGAGAGGAACATAGATGGCAAAAGCATCAAGTGAAATTAAAAGATGAGAGTATGATTCACTATTCTGAATGTAGGCAGGGTATACTCCCTTGTGACTCAGGGTAAGTATTTAACAGGTGATTCATAAGGAAAATAATAACTTAAATGGACACATACCCTACAGATGGCCAGGGTTAATATTCAATTGATTTAAATTTGAAATTCAACATTATATTAGGAGACTAGTTGTCTTCAACCTATGCATTACAAAGGGGGAGAACTGATTTATTCACTAACATGACACAGTTATAAGTGATATTTAAATATAGATCAGTGTTCATCAATGGACTTTAGCATATTTTCGTGAGGTAGGTGGACACTCCAGTTGATCAGAAAAGGTTTTCTGAGTAACAAGCATAAAATGTGGAATAAATGTTTGGTTATTATGAGTCACATCCTTGGATCTTTTTGAGATAAGAAACATGCTAGTAGCAGCTGTACATATAAATGACAGCATTTGCTTTTTAGACAGAGGTCATACATAAGACTGGAGGAGGAGGCAGGTCTGCATTATGACAACACATGGTGATGGCTACATATATGGTAATCTTCTCCCATGTTTGCCAGTGATCAGTCCTCCAGGTATTATATTTTTAATTGGGAATGACAGCACACAGGATTTTATTCTCAGAAAGAGAAGCAAAAGACAGGGAAGGTCCTTAATAATGTTTGGTGGACATACAGGGAGCATCAGGCAGTCAGAATGGTTATTCTCAGATGCTAGATTCTTACTGTGATTATAGGTTATGGGCATGGAATTTTTATGCATTTCCCACAGAACGTGACTCAGACATGACTTGGAGGAAGGCATAATAGGATACCTCCATGCTTATTCAGTTGTTAGCCTCCTTGGGTGTCTATACACATGCTTCAGGATGGAGTTGTGGGGGTGGGGAAGTGCTTTAATTAGAGTGGCTGCAGCATTGTGGCCCATGCTTCGAAATGGCGGTGGGGGCTTTAGTTCAATGAGCTTTAATTAAAGTGCCCTTGCCGCCATTTTGAAATGCAGGAATACTGAATACATGTGACATGGATGCTGCTGAGGTGTGCTAATTAGCATGCTCCAGCAGACTTTCATTACACTCAGTTAATCAAGTCTGCTCTGACATGTGCTAATTGGCACACGTCGGAGCAGAGGTCTCTCATGTGTATAGGTACCCTTTGTTACTATTACCACAAAGGCTTTTAGACACTGCCAGCTGGGAATTCTTCTTCAGTAATGTGGACAGTTGCACATTGGGAACTGTCTGAAAACCAGCTGCAGCAGAGCACTTGGTGTGCCTGCTACTTGAAGAGGTCAGGCAGTCTGATGAGCCACCAGCAGGTGAGGTCAGGCCTAATTAGAAAGTCAGCTGACCCAGGGGCCAGTAGGTGAGGCTGGGCCTGATCACGGGAGTCATCTGACTGTTAGGGAGACACCTGATAGAAGAAGGGCTGAGAACAGGGCTGGTAGTAACATCTTGGGAGCTGGTGAAGGAACATCTTCCAGCAGGAAGGCTGAAGCTCCTGAATGCCAGCATGGAGAATAAAATCTGAAACATCTGAAGGCTTGGGTAGGAACTAATGGGATGGAAGAGATTCCTGAGTGTGGGAGTCCAGAGCCCTGAGAAGAGGATTGAGTGCCTGGGGCCCAGTGAGAGGTCAGGCCAGGCCAGCCCAAAAAGAGAGGGGCAGTGTGCACAGGGGCTTAGTGATAGGCCAGGCAAGCTCTGAGAGAGGGGCTGAGATTTTGTTGATCTGTTGAGGCTATAACACGTCATGACGCCCCCTGCTGGCTCTGTGACTATGTCCTGCTCTGTCACTGGGGTGATCCCTCTGTCTCTCCTCCCATGCCTTGATGGAATACAAATAGATGTAATGGGAGGCTGCCCATGGTCTGATGCTCAGCCTCAGTCGTATGAGCCCCAGGCTCCTGGCTGGGCCTCTGTAGTCTACTGTGCTCAGTTGGACATGCAAAGCCTTATAGGCTAATTGCATGGCTTTGTAACCTCTTTACCACACCACATGCCCCATGGGCTTTATCTGTGTATTGTCCCTCTGTAGTTCTCGGTTTTCTCGGACTCCGCCCCTTTAATCTAGCTAGGCCTAGTAGCCTGGGCCCACTGGATAGGAGCTGGCTTTGAGGCACTAGCTTCCCTTCTCTCCTCAAGTTACTAAGCTCCTGGCTCCTGTATACTGGGTCCCTGGTCCCTCTGTGATTGCCCCCTTGCTAGCACTGGGCCCCTGGCCCCTCTGTGACTCCCTAAGCTTAAGCCCAGAGTCTGCCTCTGGCAGTCAAGTGCCCCCCTGGATACTAATGAGGCCTCCACCTTCCCTACAGCCTCATCCACAAACCCCTGGTATTACCAACATAAATACAAGCCGCTGGGCTATAACATAAATAATGACTTGCAGCAGCCTTCTGCCCCTTTAAACATATAAGCCTCTGCTAACCTGGCAACCTGGGCTTCCCTGGGCAGGAGTTCCTTCTCTGGTGGCAGCCAGGGAGATACTGCTGCTGGTAGCCCCAGCCCTGGACTCATATGCTCCCCTGGTGCTGCCTGCATCCGGTCACCTGACTGGCTGCACGTGCTGGGTAATTACCTATTAGCCAGTTGCCCTAGCAACCTGCAGCTGCTGCACCCTGCCTGTCTGCAGAGCTCCCTGGCAGAGCTGCCTTTCCTCTAAGTATCAGAGATCACTGGGCTCTCTATTACAAGGGGCCAGATGAGCCCTGAGAAAATGGCTGAATGAGTGAGAGACCTAGGGAAGGGCCTGGGTGAACATGGGAGCCTACTGAGGGGCCTGGATAAGCCCAGAGAAGGAAAGGGGCTGTATTAAGAAAGACCTATGGGAAGCTTCAGGTCATCACAGAGAGAGAGGAGATGATCTATGCAGGGTCCTGAGAGGACAGACCCACAGAGAGGAGAGGGCTGACTCCTTGGGGACTGACCCTAGGAACCCCAACTGGTCCAAGCTGGGGCCAGGACCCAGAAAGGGACAAAGAGTGAAATAGCCCACCTCAAGAGACTGCCAGAACTGGGAGCCTGGAGTCTCGGCTATCCTGGAGGCAGGGCCAAGGCCTAGGGGAGGTCAAAGGTCCCTGTGGGGGGGGGCCACAGTTGAGATGGAGGGGTCAAGCAGTAGGCAGCCCAGGAAGATGATGGCTCGTACGAGGCTGTCTGAGGAGGAGTGATCAAGGACAGCAGTCCAAGACTGAGGTGGGGGACAGAGATGGAGATGGAGCCAGGGCCAGGGGGTGTGAGTCACATAGACCCATCAAGAGGGGCCTGAGCTGCATAGTAAGGCCCAGCAAGAGGGGTAGAGCCACATAGTAAGGTCCAGTGAGAAATGGCCTGAGAGCCTGGAGAGCATCAGAAAAGTGGAGAACAACTTGGGTCCAGGATGAGGGCCCAAAAGGGGCTGGCAGCCTGAAGAGGGGCCAGAGAGACTGAGAGGCCTGGCAGCCCGGGGAGTGGTTGCATGAGACCAATGGGTCTGAGGGCCCAGAGAGGGGCTGAAGGACAGAACAAGGGGTTGGGAAGCCTGACTGGGGGCTGAGAGACCAAGGGATCTGAAGGCCCAGAGTAGGGCTGAGAGAGGTTGAGGAGTTGGAAGGTCCAGTGAAGGGCTGTATCAGCAATAGGGAGGTACAGAGCTGTGTGATTGGCCCATAAGGCCATAATCACAAGTTGGGTGGTCATTATAGTAAGATTGAGGTCATATTCACAATATATATTGTGCCTGTCTGGCCTCAAACATCCGATCACGTGCTGCTCGGGCCCAGATGTTCAGTGGTGTTCGCCTGTCTGTCCCCGATGTTCTGTCAAGTGGGTGTTTCCCTCCAGTGTAGTCTCCCCCTAATCTCTCCTGCCACGACTTTGGATCTAGTTGCAGTGGGGGGGGGGGTTCGACCACTGGGAGTCTCTCGATGACGGGACATCTGTCTGATGGTCTTCTGTGAGGCTCCACCTCCCCTCTACCTTGCCTTTACACCCTGCCTTGACGGGTTCCAGATGTCCTTCTGGCCAGGTTCCCGACTGTTGAGTCCCCAAGTGCACTTGCAGAGAAGGTCCTATTGGCCTACAGGGCCTAACCCACAATATACTAGCTGCGCCTCACTGCCACCTATCATTCCATGAGGCTATCAACCACCTTTAGGTTTAAACAACACTCAGGCTCCACACGCCCTGCACCGCAACCCCTGTCCCTAGTGGGACACATAAAATACAAACAAAAAAACCCCACTGAGACATTTAGAGAGGCCCACTGCTCCTTACCACCAGCTCCTCTGGCCTAACCACCAATGCCTGCCCTCAGGTACCATAGGTCCCTATTCAGCCCTAGATGGGTCAGGGGTAGTCTGCAGGCTACTCCGTACTCCTATTCCCTCGTTGCCCAGCCTATGGGTTCGCTGGACCCACTGTCATCCTTCACCACACACTTGTCCCCACGTCACCTGTTGGGTCGGCTCAATGCCACTGGGGCCCGTATTTTGCAGCCCGTCATGCTGCTTGTGCCACCCGTCTCCCACCTGGTGCACCTCCTTGGGTCTTCTAGAGCCTTCAACAGTCCCACCTGGTCTGGCATCTTGATATATGCTGGACTTTCCAGCTCCTTGGCTGTAGCCCCTGGCATAGGGATCTTCTTGCTCCCCTCTGCCTTTTAATCTGGGGCCCCGGTCGTGGGGAGCTGTCTCTGGCTCCTGGCTCCTTTCACTGCTGCTGGCAGCGTCTTGCCTGCAATGGGCTTTACTGTGTTCTCCCCTGCTGAGAGAAGCAGCTTCCAGCCCCTTTTCCCCCCGTAGGGGCTCAAGGAGAACCTTCCCTGCTGGAGCTCCCGTTGGTCTCCATCTGCCCCCCGCTTCCTTGCTGGCAGCCCATTTTATCTCTTCTGGCTGGCTCTTGTGGCTGACATCATCAGCCGGCCACAACGGTATAAAGGCGTGACTAATGAGCCACTTGGGTCCTGCCTCTGGCTCTGGCTTCACCACGGATCCTGCTGCAGGTAAGAAGTTCCCATTTTCTTTTCTTTTACTTTCATTTTCCTTTGAGCGTTCCTGACCCTGGGGCTCCCCCCTGGCCCTTTGGGGTCTTCCCTTCTGTTCCTCCCCGTAACATATATATCTATTAACATCAAGGTGTGGCAGAGAAGAGTGGGGAAAGTGCCCTTAGAACAGGGTAAGTTTACTATTTTTTTGGGTACCCCATGACACCAACAGAAAGATATATTTATTTCTAGTTAAAGGCTAAATTCAATTATAAGCTTCTAAGGAAGTGTAAGCCATGAAATACATAATGGGTGCACCTACACATTCATTAACATGCTTTAGGTAATGAGCGTTACATTTAGTACCTCTGGGTGCCTATACATGAGCAGGGAGGCTGCTCTGACATGTTGTAATTACAGTGTGTTGGAGCAGATTTGATGCAGACTCAAGTCATCAAGTCTGCTGGAGCATGGTAATTACCATGCTCCAGCAGCCTCCAGTGTCTTGTGTATCAGCATACCCATACTTCAAAATGGTGGCAGGGGCTTATTCAATGAATTTTAGATAAAGCACCCCATGACCATTTTGAAGCACAGGGATGTTGATACATGGATGCCTGGGCACTTTAATTAGAGTGGCTCTTGAAGCTATTCTAGTTAAAGCACCTGCCCCCAACATACACTCCTGGAGCACGTGTCTAAACACCCTCCATTGCAAGGCACTAGAGAAAAGTGTATTAGCTTATTTTAATGCACATTAACTGAAGAACACGGTTTTTAGTGATGCTTTAACAAGTATTAAAATAGGCTAATGTGCATTAAACAGTATGTGTAGATGTGCCCAACATGTATGGGCAACGTACAAGGCAAGAATTGACAGGATAAATTAGCGGGGGACACAAGACTTTCATAGAATGAGTAAGTTGGGAGAATGAAAGCCAATATTTCTGCATTCATGAAAGAAGAGGAGGATTTTACTTAAATTCTTAAGTTCCCTTTTTTTAGCATGGAGGGAACCATATAGCATTTTTTGTGCTTGTGTTCATAGGCGAAGCATATATAACAAAATTCTGAAAGCTTTCTTACTTATGCTGTCATACATGGGTTATTTTTAATTTTATTTTGGGGTTTCATACCAAGCAAGTGAGCAAGCAACTGCTTGCTTTCATTTCTGGGGAAGTGATTTCCCTTACTGAAACAGACTGATTGTGGCTATGTACAGTAATGTTTTTGAGTACTGTGTCTTGGTCAGTGCTCCTGGAAAATGTTTCTAATACTGTTGGAGGTTTTTCTGTATACCACTGTTTCTTTGTCTCATAAAATTTCCATTGTTTTGTGAAACTTGCACTATCTGATTGTGGTGGCTGGGGCTGCTCACAGGGGTCAAAGGCATCGGGAACATACCCTGACACTCCTGAAAGTAGACCCTGGGGCAGCAGAGAACTTACCTGGGAGGGAGCCAGAGCTGGAGTTGCACAAGACAGTGCTGCATTGACTTTTCAAATGTCTGTCAATCAGACTGGGCGGTGGCCAGATGATGACATGAGTTGCAACTGCCACCACAGGAGATTTAAAACCCCCAGCAGAAGCCAGGTATGAGGGAAATGTATGGGGCAATATGCTGAGCTTGCTGGGGTGCATCCCAGCCAGTGCAGGTTCTCCATGATGCTGACCTGCCGGAGGTGGGCAGAAGCAGCATAGGAGAGACAGAACAGGCTTCCCATGCAGAGCTCCCCAAGAAGGGCTTTTGGGTTCTGTTGCTGCCTTGTCCTCAAACCCGTAGAGGGCATGGCAGTTCCAGTCCCAGGGAAGGGATGGAGCAGGGTCAAGAATTAGGGATGAGTGCTAAGCTAAAACTAAAAACCCACACTTCCCACTGAAGCTGATGAGGTCGATGCCTGATGGGAGGCCATTAAGGGGCCAGAACCAGTAATAGGGAATGGCGGCATGATGGTCCACATGTTTGGTAAGTGGACTGGGGTGTAGAGGACGCGGATCCCCAGGACCAGTTGCACCAATCCAGTGAGTACCATCTCTGGGGCAGAGCAGGAATACTACTAAACTCTTCCTTCAATTACATTTCCTTCAAGTTGTGGCAGGCGAGTCAGGGTGTCTGACCAGGGTGGGTCACACCACCAACTGAGGACATCACACAGATTAATTGTATTGCTCAATATTTCTTCACGTTAGCTCACCATTCAATTAAAAAATATCAGAGCTTCAACAGCAAAAAACTGGACTATATATTCTTTTCTAACACACATTCTGATAATGACCCTCTTTTGAAAGTTCTTGGTAAATCTGGAATCTCATTAACAATAGTTTTTCTCGTAGGGTGTGTCTACATAAGACACTTTACTGTACAGTAGACTAATCTACTGCTCAGTAAATTGTCACCATCTACACATGCACACCATTCACTGTGCAGTAAATTAGTCTACTGCACAGTTAGCTACTACCTGTAAAGACAGGTAGTAAACTAAATGTGCATTATATACTGCTGGTGAGCCCCAACACCAGGGGACCACAGGAGATGAGGAAATCCCCTCATGGTCCTGGCACTGCTTAGCTTCCAGTTACCCTCAGGAGCCAAGAAGCACTGGGATGAGGTAGATCTCTGTACCCTCTTGTCCTGGTACTGCTCAGCCAACCAGTGCTGGGACCGGGGAGCTCTTTGTTTCCTTGCCCTGCTGGGGGCTGGCTGGGAACTGTCCCACTTCTGTGTGGGGAAGCCCCACTGGGTGTGGGGCTTGTCCCCATGTGCATCGGGATGGGAGAGCTCTGAAGTAGCAGCTGCCTCAACTCTCCTGGCCCTGTGTGCTTTGGGACTGGCCCCCATGCTCCCTGCCAACCCCTGGGTTAGCATCCTGGGGGATCCTGGAGCTCCCCCTGGCTGCTGTAGGGGGCTAGAGTACGGTAGGAGCAGATGGGAGCATTTTACTGTGCAGTAAGCCTTTATACCATTAGTAGCACATGTAGATGGACCCTTAGGGTACATACAGGCTTACATTTAGATTGCCCCAACGAGTGTTAGGTCAGTCTAAAGGCACTTACACACATGCAGGGAAGCTGCTCCAATACACTGTAAATCCAGTGCTTCAGAGCAGACTGTATTAATCGAGTCTGCTGGAGCGCAGAAATTACTGCACTCCAACAGCCTCTAGTGTCACATGTATCAGCATTTCCGCACTGAAAAAATGGCAGTGGGGCACTTTGAACTGAACTTGTTGAACCAGCTTTAGTTCAAAGCTTGCCACCATTTTGAAGCTTGAGTGTTGCTTGATAATTAAAGCACCCCCCCGCCTCCTGAAGCACGTCTATAAATGCCCTAAATGCCCAATTGTATGGGTATTCAGAAGTATTGAATCACCTAAAACATGGGATGCCTGTTCTAAGTTAGTTCACCTGAGGAGGCTCACTAGCTTAGATCAACATCAGGTTAACCTGATCTTGTGAATACCTGCACACATTTGTAATGCAGTCCCAAGACTGAGAAAGCCCTGCCCCACGCCTGGGGCTGCATTATTCCTATCCCTTCCCCATCAATCCTGACTGGGCTATTTTTAGCCCCTGACCTGCCCCCACTCCTCATAGGTCTGCCAGCCTCTCTGAACCAGCTAAACCCCCATGGACTCACTAGCACCCAGGCCACCCAGTTCCTCCTGACCCTTCCATCTCCTTGAGTTACTTACATTGTTTTCCCAGCAGCTGCAAAAGCCTACATGATAGGCCTGTGCAAAGTGGCTAGTATTTGCTTTGGATTCACCTGATTCAGGGTACAGTGATTCAATTTGGTGATCAAATCACTGTCCCAAATTGATTCAGTTGAGCCTGATTTGGAGATCCAGCTGCTGCTAAATCTCTGAATCATCAGGCCTATCTCCCCCATCCCGCAATGGCTGTCCTGATTGCCCCAGCTCCCAGGACTTCGAAAAAAAAAACCCCACTCACCAGGTGATGCCGGGTGTGGGGAGGCAATCCCCACTGCCCCACGCTATGTGAGGGGATCTGCATGAGCCCCCCCAACCCCCTTACTCTGCCAGCCCCCACCCATGGCTGCCCTGCCTGCCCCAGCTCCAGCCCTTTAAGAAAAAACCCCTAGAAAACCCCTGCACTCACTGTTCCTGCCTGGCAGAGGGTAATCCCTGCTGCCCCCTGCTGCTCTGCACCATGTGGGGGGCCCTGCACAAGTCCCCCAAAGCCCCGAGACCACTGCAGGAGCGGTGAGTCCAGGGTTTTTCTCAGTTTGTTTTTTTCTCAAAAGGCCAGAGATGGAGCAGGCTGGGCAGCTGTGGAGGGGTTGGGGGATTAGGATTGTTGGGGGAGGCTCATGGCAGAAACCCCTATGCAGTGTGGGGCAGTGGAGGGCAGCAGGAATCATCCCCCTGCCCGGCAGCACCCAGTGGGGATTTTTTTTAAAGCACTGGGAGCTGGGGCAGGTGGGGCAGCCATGGTGGAGTTGGGGGAGTGGGAGGGGGTTGGGGGGGCTGGGTAAGCAAGCAGGGGCTGAAGGCTGGCAGGGTTCCCCCCATGGTCTACTCTCCCCATCTCACGCCCCTACTTACCAGCTCCTAGTCCAGCTACAGACGTCCAATCATCAAAGCTCTCCAAATCTTTTCTGAAGATTCAGAAAGCTTTGAATTGTTTCAGACCTTTTAACTAGTGTCCTGATTCAATTCAGATTTAGAGATTTGGCCACCAAATTGGGCCAAATCTCCTCAGAATCAAATCGCTACCAGAAGCTTCGCACAGGTCTACTACATGGTTCCTGCTGTGCATTTAGGCAGCTTAAAGTAAGCCATATGAATATAGACTGGGTGCAGTATACAAGTGTATAGTGGAGTTCAAAAGTTTGCATGATTGGGAAAAGCTGCCCCATCGCCCTACATTTTCAAAGACTTGCATGGAAAACAGCTACATTGATGGTAATGAAACTCATGGGTAAATGTCATGAAAAGCTTTAAGAATCTCGGGAAATTTCACCCTGCACTGAGAACGTACTAGGGCCTATGGCTGGGATGCACAAAGCAGATCAGTTCTGGGAAAGGTCTTCTGTAAATAGTGATGGACTTTTTCATAGTTCGAGAGATTTTTGAGGGTTTAGGTTTATTTGGAGGGGTTTTACTTGATGACTTACAAGCGAGTTAAAAACTAAACTCTGCAATGCTAAGAAGTTCTGAGAAAACTGTTGAGTCATGGTGACTCACAGCAATGCAATTATGCTTACTTTTGGGTTGGAGAGTTCTAGAATGGGAGCCAGCAACTGAGGGGAAAATCTGTTTGCAGAGTTGTGGTTTGGTCTTGAACCACAGAAGTTTACACAGTGTAAGCTATAGGGGAGTAATGTAGGGATCACCGTAATGAATAGCTTTTGCTAAGATGCAATGAAGTTACACTGGAGTGAATTTTGTTTGAGATCCTATTGGCTCAGTAACTGTGAGGACCTAAATACTCAGTGGCTGTATCTACACAAGATGCTGACAGCACAGTAGCTGAAAAATACTGCACAGTATCACATCACAGCATTGACAGGACTGATACTACTGTGAAGTATTATTAGGCTACTGTGCAGTAGTGTCATCTAAAAGTTGTTCACTGGTGCTGCTGTGCAGTAACAACTGTGCAGTAGCATCCTGTGTAGACCCCCAAGTCTCTTACTTCTGTAGTGCTATCCAACGTAGCACTGCCGAGCCTATAAGG
>NW_017728915.1:22483842-22498531 GCF_001723895.1 Crocodylus porosus | reverse complement strand
CTCCGCAGTCTTTGGTTCACTGCGTGGATCCTCCTCTCCCTCCTCAGCCCATAGCCCGAGACTGGGAGGATCGACGAAAACACCACCTGAGCTCCCAGACCCCTAAGCCCTGCTCCCAAATCCCTGTAGCGCCTCATGACCTGGCTGGGGGTGCTCCGAGCCGTGTCATTGGTGCCCACATGAGTTTGGGGGCAGCTTATAAGGTCACCAGGAAATGAATATTTCTAAAGATACTAGTCATTTACAATAATAAATTCTCTGGATATTTTGTCTGACAATAGAGAGGAAGTGTTTCATAGCATCAAAAACTTAGAAGTTTGCTTCTGTATGTCTGAAGTGTGACATTCTTTAAAATTGATTTCCTATTATATTCCTACTCCTATTTCCATTATATATAAAATAGTAGCAGTTTGTATGTATGCATATTGCATATGTTTTAATTGCTGGATCAGAAATTTTAGCTGATTTTACTTGTTGAAATCATAATGTCTGCTAACTCCCCAACTGCAGGCTTCTCCCTTCCAGCTAAGAAGAGTTGCACCATCCAGGTTATTCCAAATTTAAAGCGAAATCTCAAATAATGGAAGCACCTACAATGCCTTCCTTCATTCCCAGTGACCAAGAAGATTACCTGTTCCTTGTAGATTACGTGCCAGGGACAGTAATACATGCATATTTTTACACCTGTGTTGGAATATTATAATTTATTCCACCTGAGGCTGAACAAAAGTCCTACAGGAAATCTCCAGCTATTGCACAATCCAGAAATCAGTTTTCTGAGCATGACAAGCTGAAGGGAGCATAACTTACCACTGTTACCCAAACTGTAGTAGTTCCTTGTTCATTATGGCTAGGGACAGATATTTAAAAAGCCTGAGCCTGAATTGATTCAGTCTTTGCAGGTTAGTTTAACTTGTCTAGGCTAAATCAGTTTGTAAACGTGAAGACTTCCCAGAAATGCAGGCACATGCTTGCAGTGGCTCAGGCTAGAAGCCAGGGGGTGCTATAGCAGCCCCCCTTCCCTTCCACAATGCTGAGCTGAGGGAGGGTGTAGCCAGACCTGGGCAGGACCTCTGATTTGGGAGGGGTCCCCCCTCCCCCTCCAAGCAGCCCAGCAGGCAGTTGATAACGCTGTGTTTATCAGCCCTAACTCTGTGTTTATTAGCCCATTATGAAAACAAAGAAAATAAAAGCTTCTTTCCATTAGTTCAAGCTCTTTTTAAACAACTTTTTCCAAGGAAGGAACAGAGGGATGTTACCAGCTACCTGTTGATTGGCTCCAAAGGCTCTAAGCAGGCACAGTCCTGTCTACTTTCATCTGGTCTCCCACAGGACAGGCCATAGCCAGCAGGTGGTTGGCTAGCCATGCTGAGAGGTGACTGTGTAAGGCGGAGGGAAGTGGGGAATCCCTGCATAGCAGGGAGTGATGAGGGAAGGGGGGGAGCAGGGGGAAGCCAGGTAGATGCCTGCAGTCTCTGCCAGAGCTCCAGACAGGGAGCAGAGGGGAGGGGCCAGCTGTGCTGTGGAGCAGAAAGCCCACCCAGAGAGCATGCTGGGATACTGGGGGAGTCTGGTTTAAGTTAAACCAGGAAGGGATCTGGGACAGACATTGCATAAACCGGTTTGACCCAAATCAGTTAAGTCTGATACTACATTCAACCAGGTTTATCTCAAACTGGTTTTGGCCATTTTCAGACTGGTTTATGTGTACAGAACATCTGTTCTGTTACAGGTTTAAACCAGTTTCTGATCACTTAAACTGGTTTATGTGCAATGTCTATCCCTAGCCTACTAAATTCAGTTCTGGATATTGGTACAGATCTTCAAAGACCTCAGTGGGATAGACTTCAGGGAGATTACTTCAAGGAATGCTTTTCCTTTCAGAAGCACTTACAGTTAGTTCATACATTACTGCTAACAGTACTCTAGGCAGGATCTCAAAGGAGCCAGAGGAAAAGTCCTCTCAGCATTGGCCAAAGACTCTAGGACACACACCTTGAGGACAAAGAAGAAATTGCTGTCTGTATCAACTTTAGCAGGCACTGCACAACTCACTCCTTTGCTAAAATATTTCTCAGTGAATCAAAGCAAAAGAAAAACTTCTGAAGCAGAAGCCAGTCATTAAACTTGAGAGTAAGATGGAGAATTAGCTGTTCTTTCTGGGCACATCCAACTGTGTTTTTGTAACCAATATTTTGTTGCGGGAAAGGCATTTTAGAAATGCTAACTGAGAATGAGGGAGAGATCTAAATTCCCTTCTGGAAATTATTTACTTGATCGAAAAGAAAATGGAGAAACTTGTTAACTTTAGATATTTATAGGAGCTTATGGTCTTATTATTTTGAAAAGACTGGTCAGCTAACACCCTAGCTTTCTGGCAGAAGGAAAACTATAAAATTCTAAATGATGATCACACCACACCTGTTTAGCCATGACTGAAAAATAAAACAATCTTTCAACTAGAGGAAAAACAAACCAAATGCCCTTGAATTTTCAAAGAAAATATAACTCCTCTGTGTAGCCCTAGGACAACATAGTCTGTTTGTTGGGAAGCATACTTAGCAGCCAGCTACAAATCTTTTTGCTGTGAGACTGAACGATTGTCATACATTTTGTTCTCTTTGTCTCAGTTGATAGTATCTATAGTACTATTCAGAGATAGAAAATGTGTGTCTGTCACTGTACCTGTCTGAGAGGAGCAATACCCTCTAGCTGCAATACTCCACTTTATGGAGTTTTATTAGTATAATGAATGAAAGCCCGGTAGCACGCCCTCTAACGCTTCTAAACTTTGGATTTTAAAAGCTATCATTATTAACAATGAAAAATAACCAGCAGCGTGTTTTATGTACACTTCGTTAAAAGGCTCCACATATTTTTGAGAAGGGATTAATCTACAGTAATTTGTCATCAAACCCTTAGAATGAATGTAATATAATCTATACAAATGCAAAATGTTCTGCAGGAAATTTGTAAACATAATGCAATCATGTGTTTGCATTTGTGACTCCTGAGTAGCTAGCAGCAGCTGTATAAACTTTTACTCTTAGGCAGAAGAGATATAGTGTGTGTGAATACAGCTGTATATAGTTAATTACATGTGATGCTTTCATTGGCCACCCAATATGCTAATAGAATAAAAGAAAGGAGTGTATTGATTGGTGATTTTTTTAAACATTTGTTCCCAAAACGTTCATAATATTTTATAAAAGGTACCAGTTGTTTTGCAGTGTATCCTTTCCAAGTCCCAAGTGTACCGCACATGCGCGCGCGCACACACAGACACACACACACACAAACAGATGTGTACAGGAAATGTTTCGCATCGCATTTCCAGTAAAGGAAAAATAAATGACCAAAAGTGCATAGTTTCCTGAAATGATTCATTTAATGAAAATTAACTTTTCCAGTCTGTTCTGGGTATTGCATCTGCATGCATTATGCTCACAATAGACCTGTCCAAAGACTGTTGGAGTCAGCAAAAAGACTCCCATTGACTTCAGTAGGAGTCATGTCCAATAAGAAATGTTCTTTGCAAATGACTGCATGATTGAGGCATGTACTAAAAAGAACAATTTATTAGTGTAATTTGTTTAGCTATGAAGTATACAGGATGCTCTTTATTTTGATGGTTAGGAGGTTGTTGGAGAACCCACTGTGAAACTGACTGTTCTTTCTTTCATTTGCCTGTTTTTAAGATTAGCAGGTATTTACAAAATTTGGAACCATATCTTTAAGGAGAAAACAACATACCACATTGCATTCTTAAAACATCTTAAGTGGTTAGATTGAGATAATCCCATGATCACCTCTTTCAACCTGATACATATATATACTCTGATGCCTAACTAACTTTTAGAACTTTTCTTGTTTCACATAGGGTGATAAACCCTTTGTGTCATGGTCCACAGCCTGGGGAACATGTTCCCCTTAGATATTAAATTCAGCTTTATCCCCTTCATTGGAAATGTTTCCTGTGCTGGCGCTGTCCTCATACTTTTGTACTACACGTTTTAATAAAAAATTAGTTTTTGTTTGTTTTCCTACTATCTATTTTATGTTGTTGCTCCTGTTGTTATTATATTTCAGCTGAGAAGCATCCTTAATGGCTCAGCAAGATGAAATGGTAAGGGAAAAGGATATATAAATAAAATTAGTTGTTATTTATTTTTCTTGATAAATGAGGGGATAGGGCCTCTGCTTGCAAGTTGAGGAGTTGTCCTCCCTTTGACTTCAGTGGGAGTTGACAGACAGGAAAACAGGATGCATGGGAGCTGGTTCTTAATAATATACATATGCTAGTTATGATACTAACAGCAAGTTAACCATGTATTCCTCCAAAAATGAGATTAACTTTCTACTTTCATGTGTCTCTGTCCATAAGTTGATAGATTCTTCCTCAGCAATTAACCCAAAGCAGCTGAAGAAAATAGATTTCTTCCAACTACATTCACTTGTCCTAGGAAAGAACATTCACTTATACTGGTCTCTTTCCTGCCCATTCCACTTCAAGCTTCTTGGTCCTTCTTGAGCTCAACCTGAGTGTCTAGATGTTCTGCACAATGACAATGTTCCTCATCCTTTGTTATATGTAAGATTCACATTTCTCTGGGCTCATCTACACAAGACATTTACTGCAGAGTAAACTAATTAGTTCTGCAGTAAACGTCTTGCATCTACATGTGCGACCCTATTAGGCTGCAGGAAACCAAGTAACTCCGCATCAGGATAGTACTTGTAAATATAAGTACTATACTTAAGTACTTGTAAATATAAGTACTATCCTACTAAGCAGTGTTTTTTGCTCTGCAGCAGCACATGTGTAGATGTTGGCTAGCTGGGCCATGAAGGTGCTTCAGTGCTGGGGCTGCCTACTGACTAGCCCTACACTGGAGAACCCTTGTGCCCCATGCGGCCCCTCTGAAGCATGTTGAACTGCCCCTGGCTGGCAGACTGACCCCCCGCCTGGAGTTCCCTGCCAGTTGGATCTGCTGCAACCTGGTTCAATGTGCTGCAGTCATGGGCTCGTGTGTACATGTGGTGCCTAGAAGCAATAAACGCTGGAGCAATAAGTGCCAGAATTTATTGCTTCACATTAATTGAATGTGTAGATGTGCCCGCTTACTGCTAATTTAAGTCACTCATGGAGAACAGGTGGGTGTGCCACTTCGGTTCCCACATCATTCTAATCCTGTACCAGGATATGTCTCTTCAAGCATTTAATTCCAAGGCAATGTCCGTTCTCATATTTTTAAGCTACACACATTTCTTTCGATGTAATATGTATCTTTCTTACTGCTCTCTAAAATTATATCACATTGTACATTTACCTACAGTACCTAGGGAAGAAAATACTTCACAACACTTGAACAGAAGTCGAAATAATTTCTTTATTCTTCTCAAGTCTACCCAAAGAACTAAGCAGCTTTATTTCCTTTTCTTCTTCTTCCTCCAGAGGAAAAATTTGAACACCTGGAAACCTATTCTTTAATTATATATTGTACACCTGACTGTTACATTACACCATATTATTAGAAGTGACACAAAATGTGAAGAGACTTAAGAAACTGTAGAGTTCTTTGAGAAAGGAAACAGTTGAATTTATACACCAGCATTATGCCCAAGTAAACAGTAGCCACAAGAACCTTTAACAATAATGAATTCCAGAAGTTCATTGTGGTTAAATGATAACCCTTTTGCATTTATAATGATGTAGGGCCTTGTGAGTGTTCCTTCCTCTCCTTTACTTGATGGTGGATAACAGTATCAACTTCCATGCACCTCTTAACTGAACATTATTGCTTATGACCCAAGTTATTTTTGTGTATGGTTATTCTTGCTGAGTGGTAATAATTTGGGCCTGAGTTATAATTTGGGCTGGACACAGCTGAATTCTTGTTATCCATCTGCATGGTCAGGTCACTAAAACATTGCTCAGCCCACAGACACTTTGCTAAACTGCTGGGGCATACAAAATATTGTCTACCCTATGTCTCATTAATTTAAGTTGCTTCAGCCTTGTTTACTTTCTTTCTTACTTTTTTTTTGTTCTCAGAGAACACTTAGCCCATTTTAGAGCACAGTGCTAACAATTTAAAGACATTGTTTCAAATGCCATTGTGGTTTCTGTGTTTCCTGGAAGGAAATGAGTTTAAAGTGGCAGACAGTTGGATAGATTTCAGATTGTCAAGCTCACTCTTCTGCTAGTTTCTTATTCTCAGTGTGCATAATGATTAATGCAAGCCAATATCTGGGTATTTGATGAAAATGCCCACACCCCAGCACTCAGTCTACAAAAGGCCAAGAGAGAAACAAAATCCAAGTCTACAGTTCTTCTCCCTCATTAGAGCTCTCCTTGCATATCACTCTAAACTTCTGATCTCTTGTTCTGGGAAAACTATTTCCTCATTATATTCTTAAATGCCAACATTAAAATATTGTTGAATTGCCTTGTACATCCGTAACCTTAGCTGAGGCATTGCAAAGGGTGGACCTCTCCCCAGTACAGAGTTCTCAGGCACACCGGAGGAGTCCTTGTGCTGACAGATCAGCAGAACACAGGGATACTTTATGGCATCTCTGTTAAGATAGGTCTGGACCAAGGAAAAAGGGAAGAAACTGGGTCTATCATTGGGCAAATCAGCAGCCTGACTGCAAACCAAATTCTATATAAGGGTGTCACAGTAGCTCCCAATATAAGGAGGAATAAGAGAGGTTTTAAAATGAATAGAGCTGCAAACCAATAGATATAGCTATAAAAGTTGCCCAAGCAGTTTTCTCGATTCTAAAACATCGTCACATGCCCAATATTAATAATGTCACAAGTTCAATGTGACATTATTTCAGACAGGCTGCTAGGTTCAGACTTAGCTTTTATTGTAGCAACATAATGGTGAGTTTCTGGACATTTTCTCCTGATCTTTATGTTACTTTTATGTGTTCTTTCATTTACAGCTGAAAGTTTCTACTACTTTGTTTCAAGTTAGAAGTAGCATAGACTAGCATAGTATCCAGAAAGAGTAGAGAGTCCTACAATAGAAACATAAAACCAATAGTAAAGAATAAAAAGAAGGAAGAAAGAAAAGGGACAGTGAACATTTCTCCTAGGTCACTTTTTATGGCCATTCAAGGCCCATTTTACAGTTCTTTAAGGTCAGTTCTACTCCTGGCCATATAATCTTAGAGTTTCTCCCTAATCCAACACTTCCCTGCTTACTTCTTCCCATGCATTATTCCTTCCCTCCATTCTTTCTCTGCTCTGGGTCTTGTAAATTAGCAGGAGCTATTAAACTGCATTCATTCCTCCCACCCCACACCCCAGGCTTTATCCTATTAATTTTCCTTGTTTTGAATACTGTTTCTCAACTCCATGTGCTCCTTTTCCATTTGCTTGACCACCTTCCATGAACACACCCTAACCTGCTTTCAAACAACCCTTGAACATCTCATCTTTTCTCCCTAATCCTTTACCCTCCTTCATTTCTTTGTGTCAGATGATATTTATCATTTCCCGTCATCTAAGCTTTGTAAACTTGCGACCATCTTCCTTTGTTCATTGAGTCCTGTTGCTGTTCTTCAATTGTACAAGAATTGACCCATTGTTTCTATCCTCACTGGCCAAGTTCTCATCCATTTCCTTATCTCCTGGCTAGACTATGTTTATTGTCTCACACCTCAGATCCCTTCTCTGTCACTCCCTCTTCAACTCCATTCACCATACTTTGCCAAACCTTTCCTTGCCTACATTCTGAGCACATTATGTCATCCTTTGACATTCTTCCACTGGCTACCAGTTGTACTTCTCATCATACTCCATGTCTTAACTTTCAAGATTCTGCACAAAATTGCCCCGCCCAACATCCCAGCTCCTATTCATCTTCTACTGCACCATTGCTCGTAAACTTTGTTCCTTCAGTGCTGTTCATCTAACATAACCCTTTAGTTTCTTTCACTATGAACTTTACTTTTGAAGTAAATATGGGCTCATTCTAAACCAGCATTCCAGATTCTTTACATGCAACCTCTTTGTTACTCTTTTCAACCTGCTTTGCTTCTTAATCCTTTTCATCTGTGAATTGTCTAATTTCGTAAATATCTGCTGAATAAAGATGATAACGATGATGATGATGATATCTCTGGTATGTCCATAAGGAGCCATGTACTCCTTTAGATTATGATCCTGTAACTACCTTGTGAATTATTTGGATTAACTAGCTTCCTTGGGGGTCTTTTTATATAAGGAAGAATTTCATGATGGCATGGAGCCAACATAATAGCTGTTCATCAATATTATCCTGGAAAGACTGGAACACTATTGGACTGAAGGCTGCTTGAAGGGTTTTCTGAAGCAATAAATAGGCATAAATTTGTGCTGCACTGAGATTGCTGTAAATACAGTACCAAGACCAGAAAGCCAAAGAGATGCTGTAAAATCCCTTTTGTTCCTTTCTCTGACCCTGCATTCACTACAGCTCCCCTTAACTATAGATCTTCAAGGACTAGAAACTAGCTAAGCTTTAGGGGGCTTGTTGCCAAGAAGGAGATAAGTGGACTGGCCATGACCCTCTAGCTTAGTCTCTTTCTATCTACACTGGTTGTTGCCAAATGTTGAAGGAAAATGTTCTAATCTTGCTCCTGGGTGCAACGTGTGGGTAATCTTGTTCACCTGTTGTACTAGATCCAGTAAACTTGGACCCCTGAGCAGCCTGGGAATTTGCAATGAGTCAAAATGGAGCAAAGTCTTCTTTTAAAGATGCCTTAGTGGAAAGTATAAAGTATACACTTGCACTAAATTATTGTTTAATGACAAAGATACGTTAAGTTAGATGTCAGCTGTTTCAGTAGTAACTGCAGCCTCTACATACCACAGGGACCTTCTTAAAGTCCATTTATAAAAAAAATAGTCTCAAATGGATTTCAAAAAATGTTTATTTTTAATAGGAAAAATCTGTGGAATGCGATCCTCTGGAGAAGCCATTTTACCAGGCTACTTTTTCAGACTTGATGCCAGGTATCTCTATTATTCTTTCTGCTTTGAAACACATGTTTGATGGGCAAAGTTTTTAAATAAGTAAGGGAAAATAAGCAATATAAAATGTTGGCAACTGGGCATATCTACACGTGCTATTAATGACGCTACTGGCATCATTGGCAGTGGCCAATCTCAGGGGGTGCATGTGCACCTCTGTGCACCACCTACATGTTGCCAATGTCTGGGAGGCTGCAGCAGGGATGGGGAGGGTGTGCATACAGTCAGAATCACAGCCCGGTGTGTGGATCACTAGAAGCATGGCAGGCAAGTACCAGCATACTCTGAAGGGGAAGGAGTTTGGGGGGGGGCAGATTGAGGCCCCCACATTGATGAAGGGAGTGGGGCACAGGCAAGGGCAGGGACTGGGGTGAATGCGGCTCCAGCCAGGCTGGATTGTGAGACAATAGGAGCCTGGGTGGCTTGTTTAGGGGCCTGGTGGGGGGAACACTCTGGTCACTGCACACACCCTGGCAGAGGCCAATGGGGAACATGTCCCCCAATTTATGCGTCGAGCAGAGGTGGCTGTGGCTGTGCACTGGCCTTTACTCCCTGCTGCTGCTGCCCCAGAGGTGGTACAATGCTACCTGCCTGCTGCTGTTAGGTTGTGCCATGCCCCCTGCCTGCCCAGTGGCGGGATACACATGGACATGTGGCTCCCGGGGCAGCTGCAGCAGGGAGCAAAGCCCAGCACACAGCGGCAGCTGACTCCACCCTATGCACAGATGTGGGGCACCTGCCCCTAGGCCTCCACCAGGGTGCGCGCAGCGGTGGGTACCCCTCCATGCCATTGGACAAGCCACCCAGGCTCTGATTGTCCCACAGTCTGGCCTAGCTGGGACGCCATTCACCCCTGCCCCCGCCCGTGCCTCTGCCCTGCCTCTGCCTCTGCCTCTGCCTCTGCCTCACTCCTTCCCTCACTGCAGGGGCCTTGATCTGCCCCCAGGGCCCTTCCCCTCCTCACAGCCCTTTTCCCACAGACTTACTTGCTGGGCAGAGGAGGAGGGGCACATGTGCATGCATGTGTGCATGCGCTCAGCCCCTGCAAATAATTTTGCTTCCCTCTGCATATGGGCTGCAGAGCCTGTTCCCTGCTCAGCTCCATGATTGTGGATCTGGGTGGGGAACAAGCTTCCCAGCCCCTGCCAGCATGGAACTCCCAGTGCCAGCTCCAGGGTTGCGAGGCTGGCACTGGGAGATAAGGATCTCCCAGCACTGACCCCAGTGGCATGGAGCTGGTGCTGGGAAATAAGGATCTCCCCACCCCCTGCTTTCTGATTGCAATGGCAAAACAGGGGCTGGGAGATAAGGATCTCTCAGCCCCCTCTCCCCAGTTGCAATCTCAGAGTGGGGTGGGGGGAGGTTTGGAGCTCCCTGCTTCCAAGTCAGGGGGACATAGTCCCCACCCAAGCTGTGGTGGTGGTGCAGGCAGCTCTTGGGGGCAGGGAACAATCTCCCACTCCCAGTGACCGGCTGACCCGGAGCAGATTTGCTCTCAGTCAGGCATCTACACGAGCACTACTGCACTGCTAGTAATCACAGTACCTTATATTTGCAGGCAGCAATTTTACTCACAATTAGAGAGGTTTACTGCACAGTAAGCATGTGCACATGTAGATGCATATGCTTACTGTGCAGTAAACTATGCTACATCACAGAAAAGCATCTCACATAAATGCACCCAGTAAATGCTGTGCATGTGTAGATGGTGATGCTTTACTATGCAGTCTACTGCGCAGTAAAGCATCTTGTATAGACATGCCCACTGTGTATCTAATTTGCTTTTGACTTTACTATGAATACATGTACAGCTACCTGATAGTTTTTATGTGAGATCAGTGTAATTGCATACAGTGAGATATGTGATTACATATATATTGTACACAAGCAGTTCCCTAATTTATTTTAGACTTTTCAGCATGTTAAAAATACTTCCATTGCAGGGATTTTATTCTTGGTGATTTTTTTCTGCAGTCTTAAGTAGTGCTTAATAAGATAGTCCTTTCCTGCAGAAGATAGAGAATTTTCAAGGACAAGAATCCATATTCCTCCCTTGTGGTGTCGCTCAACTTTTTAAAATAATGATATTTTACTTTTAATGGGGCACAGCTCTGTGGCTGTACTTTTCCCAGGGATTTCCAACCTGGTTGAAATTGAAAATATGTTTTGTGGTAGATGTTGGACTCCAAGTGGATAGGCATTGGGAGAGGCAACTGAATGTGTGTGACCTCAGCTTTCAGACCTATGAGAGAAATCCAGTGTTACAGGAAAACTGAAACCTGCATAGCCAAGTAAGGGGAAAGGGAAATACAGTGTCTTCATAAAGTCCTTGTGTACATTTAAATTTTAATAACTTAGGTTGTAATTATGATAGAAACAATCTGTAAATGGCATTTAAAAGCAAATTTATTAAAGTTTTAGGGCAATTAGAGTACATAATGCTAGTCTTCAACATAACCACCATTTTCTTCTCATAGGTGATATGGACTTCAATTCTGCTAGCCATACAACACAGTTTACCTTCTTGTCTACAGTAGCCATTTTTCATTTCTCAAAGGATCTGAAACAAGAATAAATTCATTATTACTTATGAAGTCTAGCATAGTGTACTCTAGTTGTCCTAAAACATTAATAAATTTGCTTCTAAATGCCATTTATAGATTTTTTCTATCATATCTACAACCTAAGTTATTAAAGTTTAAAAGTGCACAAGGACTTTTATGAAGACCCTGTCTATACATGCTAGGACTTAAGCCTCGGAGCTGTTATGAAGACTGCTAAATGAAGTGAAGAAGTTCTTACACCTTTGAGTGTCTGGTTGTGTAAAACTTGGTTTTGCCTTATCAGGAATGTGACTTTTGGGTGACACCTGGTTATCATTTAGCCCACAGGGGCCTAAGGCTTCCCAGGTCTTTGGGTGAATTTATAACCATAGGCAGAAGCAACTTAATCAGTTAGAAGTAAACAGTTTGGTTGTGTCCACACAGCCGGCCTTGTGCCATCACAATAGTGTTTTTGAAACTACGCTTTCCTTTTTGGTATTTTAATGAATTAATTCTGGACATCTGTCCCAACAGCTTCATATACTAAGATTTTTATATTTCTTCCATAAATCCTATAAGCCTTTGCCTTAGGAGCTATAATGGATGCTTCCCAGAGACCTTGCTTTCTTAAGTTTGCTTCTCTTTTTCCCAATCCTGTCAGTTCATAGGACTCTGTAACAGTAAGACCTGCAGTCACACTGCATTCTTCCCAGATGAGCTTTGACGTCAGATAATCATTGCTGTGTATAGTAATAAATGATGTGTTTACATAATAGAATTTTCCTGGCCTTTGATATACTCAGACAAGTGTTATCAAAGGGTTGTTATGACATTTATTACAACAGGAATAGTAGAAAAGTGAAGACCATAGTTTAAACTATGCAAACTGAGCAAAACAAGACCAAACTATGGCAAACGTATGTCCTTCGTACAGGCACATCACAAACCCATGTCAGTTTTCCTCCCGAACCTACCGAAGTGTCTGACACTTCAGAGAGGAAATGCAACTTCTTCCTGTTACAGATGGCATAAGATGGAGGCAGAAAAAACTTAAATGAATCAATGGTTCTATTCAAGTTTGGGGAACAAATGATGCCCATGTCCCATTATTTGCTTCATATATGACTGTCTCTTACACTGAAGACTTCACTTTCTTTTATCAGCTTCCTTTTCCTCCTGTCCACACTGCTCCTTATTTCTGCTTTTTCCTTTGGGTTTTTTCCCCTTTCCACACTGGTCCAGAAGGATGAGCATGCAATCCTCTCCCTCCATCAGGATTTGTATGAAGTAAAGAATGATTTCTACCTCTGATGCTTTTGCAGGCCTTTTCTTTCATCCAGTCATGACAGCTGCCCTGGGAAATAACGGGTATATAATTTTTTCTCACCTGCCCTAAAGGTTGGCTTTCTGTGGACAAACTTAGAGACATAATGGCAGTTATCCATTATGGCAACATTGTCTCCTCAACATGAAGACACTGGGCCATTCACTATTTTTCCTTGGTCCATATCTGGGACTTAATTCTAATGTTGTTTTCTAGGTGCCATTTTGGGGACGAATGTGTTCAACAGCTGGCCTGCTTGCAAGAACCCCATGTGGCTTCTCAAAGGAACAGGTTGTAAGGCCATTGTGAGAGACCTTCTTCGACTTCTTCACCTGACTCTGTTGAAACTTAATAGACTGTATTGCTTTCCTGACACCGCACAGCAGATTACTGGATCCTGTTCTCCACAAGTAAATCGGAGCTGTACCAGTGTGCCTTCTAGTTCTTTTTTATAGAATTCAGATCAACCTGAATGCTCGCCTTGCTCCAGGTGGCAAACAAGTCTTGCTGTCCCCTTTCAAGCAGCCACATTGTGCAGTCGTGTCTATGACTGAATAATACTAGTAGAAGCAATCGCTTTATAGATGACAGAATTCAGTTATCTAAACTATGGTGTGAAAAATCAAGCCTGCATCTCTTAGCAGACATACCCAGAAAAGGCTTGCTCATTGGAGCATTTACTGAGCACAAGGCACAATCACATCCTCTTCATGTGGGAAACTGTGATTGGATAGCTAAATAGACAAGGCTATAAGCAAAAGGACGAATAGCTGTACCGGCTATAGTTCAGACTGGCCTGGTTAACACAGCAAACAACCACTGCCTAATTGGCTGCAGGAACCAAACTTGTGGCTGACAGATCATCACCAGTATGTTCATCAGTTACAATTAACCATATATTGTGTGGGCTGTCGTTTTAGCCAATTGTCTTTATTAGAGGCAGAGCAAAAAGTTGCTGCGTGTACAGAGGCTCTTTTAAGAGACACGCACTGTTCTGCCCCTGTTTCTCATATGCCCTCTTCTGTTTTCTCTGCTCCCGCAAAACGTCAGTTCGGAAAATACTTTTTGGATTGCTGAGCAGGGAGCTGCTGTGATGAAAATGAAAAAGAAAAATGTAGAGGAGCAGCAGTCATGGAACAGAGAAAACCTTTCGACAGAGCTGGCTTTAAGAGTAGGCTCCAAACCCACGAGTTTGAGAGCTACAAATTTACCAGGGACACATTTGAATCCCTAGTGTAAAACAGAAGATGGCATTGCTGCTATAATGTAACAGAAAATAATTTAGCATTAAGCAGCCTCTTTGGACTAAGTACCAGAAACAAACATTTTGCAGAAAGTATTCAGAATTGTATTTCAAAATCCCTCAGAATGAATATAAGAGATTTTAGCACAAGACTTTCTTGTAACGAATGTCACTGATGCCTCACTTATAACTGCAGCATTTAAAGCTATGTCAAGAGTAAAGTTGTACTTTGTTCCCAAATATTTTTAGGTGTCAAATCGCTTATAGCTGAAAAGCAAATATTTGTTTAGAAATTGCCTCATTTGAATGAAAAATAACTTAAAATTAAAAGCACCCTCTTCTTTGTAAAGGAAAAATGTGTGAATGTGTATTTGTTTGGTTGTTTTGTTAATATTTACAATACACCTACAATCAAAAACATCATTTACATTTCCTGTGCAGCTTTCATTATCAACTGAAAGGGCTTAGCAAAGCCAAAATGATGCATCTAAAAATCTCTTAAGAGACTTTCTAGCTTTCAGATCACGTTTAATCTGAAGTTATTCTCGATA
>NW_017728915.1:22443842-22478842 GCF_001723895.1 Crocodylus porosus | reverse complement strand
CCTTATCTTTAAATAAGTTTAACCAGAAGGGACTTGTTCAACTCACCACCTCTTGAGTAATGTGAATTATTTATATGATCTTCATATGTGTTCATTAAGCTATATACAGTAAGCCAAAGTGTAACTGTTTATTCTGCTCATCCATAAGAGTTTGACTACAAGCTTCAAACTAAGGCAAACTACAAAAAAACACCTGCCAGTTTTTACTGTTCTTTGATGGAAATTGATAATTATCGTATGATTTTTTTGATGCAGCACAAAGGCAGCACTGTTGTTTCAAACTGGCACTTTAGCGACACAGATTGTGTGAAGAGACATTTCAAATATTCAGTGTTGCCATTTTTCAGGCCAACTTTTCCTCTTACTATATTAAAATGAAAATACAGGAAACCATATACAGACCCGTGTTACAACATAAAAATGAAATTATAATGGCTACTGTGGAAGGGGTTGAGAGAATAGGTCTGGTTTGTCATTTACCTTTTTTATTCAAGGAATTAATAAGCACCCTTTGTCTATGGAGGAATTTCAGTCCTTGTGATATAAAAATCTTGAAAAAAAGATTCTAGCAGCTACTAAAGAGGCCATGGTATGATAAAATATATCACACATCCTTTAAAATGTGGCACAAAAATATTTTCTGGTAAATGTTTCTTATTAAGGCACTTACAGTGTAAATATACTAATAAAAATTAAAGGTGCCATGCATTTGTACAGCATTTTTTATGGAAAATGATGCTGTGTAGTATTACCAGTTACCTTATCTAGAGGTAACTCAGGCATCACTAAAAGCCCTGCCCTCCCCCCTGAGGCAACAGCCACTTAGTGCCACCAACACGAGGTAACATTTTTTTTAAAAGCAATGCAAACAGTAATTTTTTTAATTGATAGTGATAGTATCTTTGGAATGCAGAACCTTATAACTGAGATGAAAATTTGGCCGGAGCAACAGTGTTAACAGTACTGCTGTTGGAAACACTGCCATCGGATCTTTAATGATCATAAATGGTAAGGGCCTCTGTTTCAACTCTACTTCAGATAACAACTGATTGGATTGTTGGTTAAATATAGACTGAGGGCCAGATCTAAAAAAGTATTTAGGTGCCTATCACATAAATTTTAATGGAAGTTTTGGTATTCTTGGATCTGGCCTTGTGCTATCTACTAAATCAACCAACCCACTTCAATGTCTTGCCTCTTTCTGTGTGTTTGTTTGTTTAAGGGATCCTATTCACGTATGCACTTTTTAGAACTTGCTTCATCTACTGGCACTCAGGAGATCATAAACTGAGAGGTAAGACTGTTGCTAGGACATGAACATGCATTATACCTAAACGACCTTTTCCTGATGTTTTCCCTCATCTTACATGTTTGTATCTTCTCATGTCCAGTGGGCTTCCACATAGGCTGGCTGAATAGCTTCATGATTTTCTGTTCTTCCAATTGTCATGAACACATTGTCATCTGCTGCAAAGGGCCCGAATGTTTTGGAGGAAGTATGAAAGACCAGATGTTTAATATGGTCCTTTTGAGATGCTTCTAACATCTGCGTGATACTAATGCAACATTCCCACCAGCTACAGTGGAGAAGGTTTGTGTACTTTGAAATCTATGAAGTATGAACATTTTGTCTTGCCTAAACAATTTCCTCTATCGCTGGTTCTGTAATGAGGGTATAGGGACGGGTCATTTTAATCACTGAGTTCCTTTCATTCAGATAAAACATACATAGAGATATGGATCAGGTGGACAAGTGAGCGTGGTGTTATTAAATAAAACGTCCTTCACTGACAGGTTTTATTGGTTAAGATGCTGGGCGTGTCCTCTACTTCCCTTTGTATCATGTGATTTTTTTTTAAACACTTAGTTTAATGCTGGATGCAAAGGACTGCGTTTTTCTCCAGGTTGTCCCCCCAGTCCATCCATACAACTACAATATACTATAAGTTTAAATTAGTTCTTGGTGTGGCGTAAACTAGGCCAGAGGCAAGCACTGCTCCAGATTGGACAGTCTGGGGATGCACAGAACCAGAATTCTACAAAAGTTCAGTTGCCCAGAGTGATTTTAGGTGCTTCAGCGGGTTAGGCTTGTAGAATCACACTTGTTGGATTAGGTGCCTCATTTCTGTCTAAATTCTACTTTTGGTGTAGTTCTTTATTGGATCTAGCCCCTACTATTCAGTCTTCTAGCTTCTAGTGTTACAGTACTGGTTTGCTCTTTAATGCACGCATTTCTCCATGGACTAGGAATGGCAGGAACCTAGAAACCTAAGAAAGTAAGTCCAGAAAGGACCTCACAAGGTCATCTTGTCCACTCCCATCGACCCCTCCACCTCAAGGTAGGTTCATCTCTGACTAAAACATCTCAGCCAAGTGTCTGTCTAACCTGCTCTTGAAAACTTCTAAGGATGAGTTTTCCACAGTTTCTCTAGGAAGTCTGTTCCAATGTTTGACAACCCTTACAGTTACAAAGTTCGTTCTAATTTCTAAATCTAGATTTCCCCTACTGAAGCTCAAAGCCAGTGTTCCTAGTCCTGTTCCCTATGGCCACAGACATGAATGACTGGTGCCTCCCGTGACTAGGGGGGCACCATGGCAGTGTCGGGGGAGGGTGAGTGGTGAGTGGGGAGGGACTGCCTGTAGATGCCCCTGGCCAATTGGTGGCAAGGGGCAGGGGGGAGGTGTGGACAGCAACCACCCACAGAAGCTGGTGGTGGCCAATCTTGGCGGGGGGGGGCACATGCCCCTCCATACCCTGCCTACATGTTGCCTATGGCCACAGAAAAAAGCCCACCTCCATCCACCATACCCTTCAGGTACTTGAAGACTGTTATCAAATCACCTCTTAGTTTTTTCGTCTACAGATTAAATAAACCTAGTTCTTTCAGCCTTTCCTCATAAGTTTTTCCTCCCAGTCCCTTCATTTTTGTTGGTCTGTGCTAGACTCTTTCCAAACTATCCACATCGTTCTTGAACTGGGGGACCCAAAACTGGACATGGCTCCACAGGAGGCCTCACCTGTGCTGAACAGAGCAGAAGATTCACTTGGTTTGCAAATAAAGTAATGATGTAACGAATGACCTGAACTGGGAAGCTTATGAGAGGAGATGCCCTAAAATAAGCACAAAAACACAAAACCTATTGATACTTGCTAGAACCAAGCCTGATTTCTATGACCTCTTTTCAGGTTACAGTTTCTTTGAGATGTTAATTCTATGCTGGGAAGCTTGAGGCTCCCTACCATCAATGTGGAGTTGAAAAGCAAACTCTTGTACGTAAATCTTTAAATGCAGCATAGTAATTGCACATTAATCATTCATACAGAGCATATCTTTTAATTTCTTGATGCTGCTTCTAAAAATTATGCAGATGATTTTGTAACTTAGGAAATGTGTAAGTATTGTTTCCTGGTAAAACAGATTTAGAAGTAGAAGGTAAAAAAAAAATTTTATTTCTGCATCCTCTGGTGAGTGGCTGGCTAGTTCATCATCAAGTGTAGGTGCTACAAAAATATTCTAAAAAAAGATGGGGGTAGAAAGGACTGGATGAAGATGCTGGGGTTTATCATTTATTGCTAGACTGTAAAACTTTATTGTTTCTTTATTGATTAAAGAAAAAAAAATACATTTCTCAAGTTACCCAACTCTCAGATTGGTAACAAAAGGACCCACCTTACAATGCTCATCAGGACAGTTCTGCATCATAGAGTTTAGAGCTGGAAATGGGAACCACTGCCAAAGAACAAGCTGAAGCACTCTCCTCCCTTCTTTTATATCTGGGTCATCTTAATTGATCCCAGCAGACTCCCTCATTGCTGGGCTACCTAAATCCTTACATAAAGGAACTTGCCTCCATTCCTAGCAGCTGAGGCAATACCTTGAGGGAGGAAAAGGTTCCCTTCATTACTCCAGGGAAGATTATTAACCTCATCATTGGCTAGCGCATTGCTGGATTTGAAATCACCATCTTAAATGAAGAGGGGATATTCATAGTATTTTATCTCCTGATCCAGTGTTGTTCTCTATTCCTATTGTGGCCCACAGCTGGATACTTTAATATCTAAGAATCAACATTTTTTTTTTACTTTTTCATGTATAGTAACTCATTACTTCCCTGACCCTTCAATGTCTAACATATGGCTAGCAAGAGTCATATCTAGTACAGCTGTAAAGTATATGTCATTTTTAAGTATGGATCCCCTGATTTGATCACCTGTGCTAAATATTTTTTGAGGTTAGAAAAATGTTGGCTGGCCAGTGTTGTTAATCCTGATGGTGCTCTATACTAGATAATCTTACACAGAGGCAAAAGTACACCAAAAAAATCATCCAAATCCTGTCATAAAAACCTTACCCTTGCAGCATTGTTAAACCAACAATTAAAAGTCACAAATAATGAAATCTTCTTAGAGAGCCTGAGCTCATGAAACTTCCATTCTCAGGTCTGGATACACTCAGATAAGCTTTAGATTACCTGCATCTAAGGGTGCCTATACATGAGCAGCAAAGCTACTCTGATGCACTGGAATTACAGCACGTTGGAGCAGATTCAATTAATTGCCATGTTCCAGCAGACTCCAGCGTCTTGTGTATCAGCATCCCTGTGCTTAAAAATGGTGGCAGGGACACTTTAACTAAAGTTCATTCAATGAGCTTTAGTTAAAGTGCCGCCACTGGCATTTTTAAATGCTGGGGCGCTGATACATGAGACAGTCTGGGCGCTTCAGTTAGAGCATCTCTTGGAGCCACTCTAATTAAAACACCGCCCCCCCACACACACACTCCTGGCGCAGATGCATAAATGCCCTAAATGTCTAGATATTTAAGCACACCTCTGACAATTTTAAGGGGGTTTTTTTGTATTAACTAAAATTTCCTGTTCTAAATTGAAAAAATGAGGTTGTCATTTTGCATGTGTTGCATTGTGACTATAGAAGGTATCCTTTTTTTTCCTCTAGCAAATCATGCCCTTTTTTAGCATCTTGATGTTCCATAACAAATGTTGATATATCAGATCATAAGGGCATTTGCTTATGGTCATATATTTGCTCATTGAGAAACAGCAATATTCTCGACATGCAAGTCCAGTGGAAATGGATAACTCTAGGAATTGGAAACTCTTACCTTTAGATCATCCCTTCAAATCCAGTCTAGGTTAGAAATGACACAAAGTGATTACCATCTGAATGCTCTTTGGTGACCTGTGTGAAATGAGTTAGTAGTTTTAGGTCAGTTTCAAGTGGACAGCTGTCCACAGCACTACTCAAACTGATGGACAGCTTTGGCAGAGAGCCCAAGGATAGAATCAATACACAAGGCCTGATTTCCAGACAAAAAAGACAGCTCACAGACAACTGTATGTATGTATCTAAACTGGGGAATTATGTGTGCTTCAGATTAGTTAGGTGCCATTTAGATGCTGCAGTTCAAAAGAAAAAAAATATCTTTATTGCTTCAATGAATCAAGAATTACCAGTGCACCCTTTGCACTTAACCCCTTCAATGTGATAAATACAATTTCAGGGCCAAGAAACTGGAGGCTGAAAAAACATTGCTGAGATTATGCAAAAGGAAAATCACCGAAAGGGAGTATTTAACTAGTGTTATAGTCGTACACACTGCATTGTAAAACAACCTGCAACCACTTAACTTCCCCTCCCACCCCCAAAGTATTCTTAAAATTGAGACAATGTGAGAAGAACTGAATACTGTAGTTTCCCAATGCATAAGCACAGTATGTTTTGCTGCAGCTGCTTTTATGTATGTGATAGCTGGAATTATTTCACTTCCTAGTAGCAATAGGTAAACCTCATGGAATTTGAGGTTTGCTAGACTTGGAAACTTTTTTTGGAGTAAAAAACTAGTTATACTTCATGAATTTTTTATTCCTGTAATTTTAACCTTATTGTTTCTTTCAGAGAATTTATTTTTAAAATTACATTTAGTTAAGTTGCTCAAGTATTAGAGAGGGCCTAGGTTTCAAAACTATTTATTTCAGCTAGATAGTTGTTTTCTGGAGGTATGTGTACATTTTTCTTTACATTTTCTTTCCCTTTTACTTCTTTCCTAAATATTTCTATTTTTCTTTCAGTGTTTTCTATTTTTTCCAATTTCATTTCATTTTTCTACAAGATTGCTTTCTCTGCATTCCCTTTCCTTTTGTATTCCACAGTGTCCAATGGTGCATAGCAGAGTGCTTATGAAGTTCAAGTTAAAAGTTCTGAGGCCACAATATATGAATAGGTTCAAAATTAGGCTTAAAAACATCTCCTTTACCTTTATGGAAGGGTCTTCAAAGTGATGTTGGATGATGTTTCATTGGGTTGTATTAAAAATGATGAGGAAACAATCCTTTATATCACTTTTGATTCTTGTTACTGATGGAGAATTAAGACACAACAAACTATTTTTGAAAATGTTCCATTCTCATTAGATTTTGTCCATCTAAGCTTTGTTGTTATCTAAAATTCACTATAAGCAAAGCAGCTCATCCAATGACCACTGACGACAAAGAACTGATTTCCACTGACTTTGATGGAGTTGTGCCATGACAGGGACCTAACCCAGGAAAACAGCCCCAGTGTTGGTTGCACAGCTGTATTTAATTCTGTGGCAAACTGGAAAAAATTATGCACTAGTGTTAATTCAACACAAAATAAAATAACTTTTGCCATCTTGTTGTAGAGTTATATAGTTATACAGTTACCAAGAACCCCAAACCTGGAAATGAGGTAAGTTTTGCAACAAGAAAAGTATGCTCCGTGCTCAAGTGTTTTCATGTGATTTACACCTAAAACTAGGAACATGTTCCTGGTCAGCTCCTTCCTTTTGGTATTCATAAAGCCCTTCATCTCAAATACTTTCACACAAACTGCCAGTGCAGGCAATTTATAAATGGGGAGTGGGGAAGGGAAATCTGCTTGCATTGCCAGAACTGGCCCACGGCCTGGAAAAGGTCTGTGTAGGTGTGCTAGGAGCATGGCAATTGTCTAACACTTCCTACTATATATTGGCAAGCAGTTGTATGGGGAGGAACATAGGCAGCAATAGTCATTGGTATGTTTTCTTTCTCTAGCAACCCTGGTGGCTCCAATATCTACAAGGATCACGCATCCAGGTACAACATTTTGGCTTGTACTTTAGGATCCACAAGTCATTTACTATTATCTTCCTATGACATAGAAGTCTTAATTTTCCTTTTTTTATAAGTCAACAATAATGTTAGGAAAGTGAGCTAAGACCTTCCTTCAAAAGGAGGCTACACATTGCTTTTGCATCAACTTGTGTGTGTGTTTGAAGTTAATTTAGTGTGTGGGGGGGGTTGAAGTCAATTTATTGTAGCGTGTTTGGACTGGAGCTGTTATCTTTCAGGCAGAAAAGATGAAAGGCAGAGGCAAATTGAATCATGATACCTTTTAAGCAGGGATATAGTCAGCATTTTACTATACCAGGATGACATTCAGAAGCCAGGAAAAAGTTCAACAAGACATGCACAGTGTAAGTCTATCCCAAGCACAGCCCTTCCCCGCCCCCCCACCCCACCCCACCTGTGAAGTAAACTAAAACTCCCTGCTTTTACCCTGAAGCCTCATGTGTATTTAAAAAAAACATAGACCCACACTTCCACATCTGAAGTATCCAGCACTAAGGAGATAGGTTGTTTGGAAGGGAAGTGGAAATATGGCAAAGAAGTTGCCTCTGAAAAATGGTGACTAAAACTAAAATAAACACTTCAGCAACTTTACAAACTTGGTTATACATCCCAGAACAGAGTAAAGTGAATCAGAGAACTGGGACTCCTATGATTCTAGGTGATCACAAGTTGGAATAAGAAACTCCTTCCCCCTGAAAAAGAAAGCTGTTGTATTACATCGTAAGCAACACAGCAAAAGTTGCAGTAACCATGCAGACTTGCATAGCCATAGGCTGCAGTAAGGAGGTGTAGATTAAAAATTAACAATTGTTAAATATATTTCTCAACAAAATGAAACAGAATTTTGACTTGAAACTTGCTCCTCGACAGCAAGTATGCATTGCTCAATCAGACATGTAATTGGATGTTATCTGTGTAGCCATTTTGTCATTTTTAATTGTATTTATAGCTGCTAAATACTGGACAGTATAGGAAGTGCATGTAGTAAATGGACTAGGATCCCATTAGCAGTTAGGAAATCACTAACTCCCTCTCATAAAAAAAAGAAAAAAAAGTTCTCTCTTAGGTATTAGAGTAAGGTACTCTAGCTAATTAGTCCTCAGAACGCTGCAGTGTCTGCCAGTGGCTGTTCTGGGCTGTTTTATGAGTAATGCCCACCAATAATGCACTTTCGTCAAAGCCTTTAATTCATATCATAGCCATACGAACTTTGGGATTGGGTGCCAGCTTTCAAGCACTGCATGCAGAATACAAACACTCTTTTCTTTGTTTCATTTGATTTTGCTGAGTGCAACTTATGAGCTATTCCAAGGGAAGACAACATTTCCCTCTGAAGGGGAATGCTGCTGCCCAATTAGCTATAAGAATTTTAATTTTTTCCCCTGAAGTTTATTTTCTCAGTGTTTTTCACTTCCTCATTATTCAAAAATGTCTCAATAAACGTGTTTTAACATATGCCACTTAGAAACCACCCAGTGCTGCTAGTATTTTACTCCACCAAACTACTGTTTTCATTATGAATCGTCTTTTCCTTTCTTTTGAAATAAGGCCTAGACTAAATACCAGAATTCTCTGTCTGCATATTATGGCTGAGTGCACTAAAATATAAAAATCTTGATTTAAGTATTTTTGTATTCAAAGATCATAGGCAAGTGTGCATTTGAAGGTTCAGTGGCATTTTGAAATGAGAACATCATATATAAAGATGTCAGAGATGGAGCCTCCCACAGTGAGGTTGAAAGAAAAAAAAGAACAGAATGAATAGGAGAGTTTCTAGGTTCCAAGGAATTTTAACATCTCATTACTTTAGATTACCCTACATATAATTTTCCAATATTTTGTATTATAGACTTTTGAATGTATTGGTTAAAATTACTTCATGCCTGACATCAATTTAGTCTTATTCATTATCTCCTTTAAATAAAACTTTAAAAATAGCTGGTTGCAGTAAGTGAGCAATTTTCTGATAGATGCAAATTCTTCCGCATTTCCAAAGCCAGCTTGCTACAGATGAAAACAGAAGGATTAGGGGGTAGCAGTCCCTTAGTATTTTCTCAGAAATCTAGCATTACAGGAATTAACTAGTTAGATTTTATACTATAATTTCTTATGTTCAAAATGATACAGCTTCTCTTAGCCTTTGTTACATGGCCAAACTGTTGTGACTCACTTTGCCTAATGATGATGATTGTGGTATTATCAGCCTGTATTTTATTGGTGCTTACATCTTTTTGTTAGTCTAATGAACCATGTGATAAATGTGTAGTTGTCACTGGTAGTAATGTACAAGGAGCACAAATAGATTGGTCTCCATGTTTGGTCTGATATCTGTCTTGTACTGTAGCTACCCAGTGAAACTGAGGTCACTGATGAGCTCATCAGACCAATCTTCCTCTTGGAATTTGTGTGTCCATCTTTCAACTCTTGCTTCTGTGGCACTGCTGGAGTCTAGCTCTAAGCATTTCCAGTGTCAAAAGAGTATTACATAATGTGTTTCTTTAGATGTGTGAAGTTTCTAATATGCTCTCATTGTATCATGCTTCATTTATTTTGCAACTTTCTTCAGGATTGTAGAATGATAACACACATTGCCTTTAAGTACAATGTCTTACCAGTATTTATGTATAGTAAGTGTATGACTGGGATTATAACATTCTTAAGCAGATACCATGGACTAAACATGGTATGTAAAATGCATCGCACAATGGCAGTACTCAATGTAATTAATTGTATCTCTGACTGAGCTAAAATTTGCAAGTTTAAGGTCAACCACTGTACAACATTTTATGCATTTCAAAGTACTGTACAAATATTACTTAAAATGTGGGAACTTCCCTTCCTGGAGTTCTGTTGGTGTTCAAACATAATGACTGCTTGGTCATCAGTAAGTCTCTGTTTTATGATTTTTTTTTCTGGCTGTGGTTTCCTACCCACTTTTGCGACCATTAAATTTAAGGGGGAAAAGTCTGCTACTGGTATACTGGAACATCCCCTATGCCCATTCCTAGGGGGAAAGCAGGGCAGCAATTTCTTCCTCAGGCAAGTGGGCAAAATCCTTAACCCAGATCTGACTTCAAAAAAATAAGTCCTGCTGGTTTGGCCTTTCCCCAGCAGGAGCAATAAACTGCTGCTTTTCATAGCCAGTTGCTGTATTTTCACTCCCTCAATCCTTAATTATCAATTTTGATACTAGGTATAGCAATTTTGGGGAGATCCTGGCGAAAAGAAGCATGTGTAGTTCTTGGTAAATTGCCTAGTACCTTTGTGCCCAGTTTAGAAAGTCATCTAGTAGCATTTAGTAACTTTAAGGGCACGTCCCCATAAATGGGAACATGCATTTCCCTGGGGACAAAGAGCAGGGGTGCAACATGTGCTCCAGACACACCTGTGCACACGTGCTCTGACACGTGGCACGTTGTCCCAGGCGGGGGTGGGGAGGCTGGGGCCAGCACCTGGGCGGGCCCCAGCAGCCTTACTTGGGGTCTGGAGTGCCTCTGGGAGCTGCAGCTGCAGTAATATGGGAGCACGGAGCTTGGCTGGCTGCCAGAACGTGGCTCCAGCTGGCCAGGCTCTGGTTTCCAGTAGCGCATACTGCCACCATGTGTGCTGCCCTGCTTTTTTAAGGTGCAGGTTTTTTTGACACTCCCAGTGTCAATCTCCCCCAACACACACCCTGTGCTGCAAACGAGCAGCATGGGAAATGCCTGCATGTGCAGACAGGTCTGTAGTGCCGCTTACTACACATCTATGCTCGTCTGGATGCACCCTAAAAGTGTGGGGGATGGGGTTGAGATTTTTTATTTCAGCTATTTGCAATGACTTCCCCTGTTGGAGGATTTGTTGTGTGAGGAGCATAGCATGACAGCATAAGGAGACATCAGGGAACAGATGAAAGTTCCCAGATGTGCAGTGAGCTTTCTGACAGGTGCACATGGTGTGCACAAAGGTGGCCAGGTGCCCCCAAGAGGGAATGGTGCTAGGGCCAAAGTGAAAAGTCAGAGTGATCATAGGGCAGGTTTGAGTGGAAAAGGTGGAGAGCCCAAAGGGACGAGTAGTACTTAAACTGATGAAGTGGGTGGGAGCAGAGTTTTGAGAAGAAATAACTACAAGCCAGCCCCACTTGTCTATGGGGCTTTGCAGCCACTGGCCCAACACAAGTCCTTGCTGTTTGTCCAGCACATGCTATTCCTACCTTTCCTCCAGGATGAGCAGGAAGACAGTAATCACAAAACTATGCTTGTTTTCCCAAAGGAGGCAGAAAAGGTTGGCTCTTCGTTGTGAGCTGCCGCCATGTTCACAAGCACGGTGGGGAAAGGCTTGGAACTGCGACCTATAAAGGCTTGCAGCCCTGGGCCTGCTTCACTTCCCTCGGCCCCATGCTCCAACAGTGTAGCAGCTCAGCCTGAAGACTCCCTCCTTCCCCTTCCCCTTCCTGGAATCCCTTCCTGGAAGCATTTCTCTTTTTCTTGGAAAGCAGAATCAGGGAAGCACGGGGCACAAGGAAGGTCTTTCTCCTCTCCCCATCCTGGCATGCAGGCTATGGCAGCTTTTATGAGCAAGCAAGACCTGCTCTAACTCCCACAGCTGGGCATACAGGTTAGTGAGAGGAAGAATGAGGTGAGAGGAAGAAAGAAAAGATTTTGTGGAATAAAATTGGGAAAGAAATATTTGAAGGGAAATCAATGCTAATGAAGAGGTTGGTATATACTTATTGATATATTAGCAGAGTCAAATTTACCATGGTGACTCCCTGTTAAATATGGCGTAGATGCTTCTGTTTTTTTAAATATGTATTTGTAATGTTATAAATTCAGGGGAAAATATAGCTATTGTTTCTAAACTTTCTGGTATCAGATGTAGTGTATAATACTATACTTTCTTCTCTAATACTAGCTTCCAAACATAATTTTCTTTACTTATTAGATCTATACTTGCAATTTTATCATGAGGCTTAAGATGCTGGTGTTTTATTTAAAGCTGCAATATACAGAAATAGAAGAATCACATATAAAAAAAAAAAGGAACATTGAAAGGTTTTTTCCCCCTCATAACTAGGTGGGGTAATTAAAAACATGCATACCTCTAGACCAGTGCTTTGCAAACTTTTCCTCAGCATAACTCCATTTATGATTCAGCATGGCCCCTCACTCCCAACTGGCAGCCCCCACCCCTCCCAGGTACCCCTCACTCCTGGGCCAAAGCCCCCTGGCCCTGCTGGTGCCCCTCACTTCCAACCCATAGCACCCCAGTGCCCTGCTGGTATGTCTTACTCCCTATCCACAGCCTGCCTCCCCAGCCCTGCTGGTGCCCCTCACCCATGACCCACAGCCCCTGCTCCACCCATCCCTGCCAGTAGGGACCACAGCTGCCAGAGCTATGGGACCAGGGCCAGGGCCCGCAGCTCCCTGCCCCCCATCAGCAGTGCATGAACCCCAGCTACTGCCCACTGGAGGCAGTGGCTCCTGCGGCCAGCGCAGAGCATGGAGCCCAGCTCCTCCACCACCCCGCCTGCTTCCTCCCCTGTGGGTGGCACAGCTGGAGTGGAGCCCATGAGGGATAGGATGCAGGCTGCCCATTGTGGACTCGGGCTCCCCCCCGCTGCCCTCCCCCAGCAGGCAGAACCCAGCACAGGAGGTCAGGGAGACTCAGTGCCCCTGCCAGGAACCCCATGCTGTGCCCCCCTCTGCTGCCAGGTGGCCATGGGGTGCCCCACCATTGTGGCATGGTAGGTGTGGGGCTCCCAGAAATGGCACCAAGCCTCCCTGCCCTCCCGCAACGGGTCCGACCTGCTGCACCGCGGAGGCCCCTGGTGGGAAGGCAGAAGGGCAGGGAGCCCCAAGTCCACAGCAGGAGCCTGCATCCGCCTTCACCCCATGCACAAATCTAGGGGGCATGTGCCCCATCATGACTGTCTCCCCAGGAGTGTGCAACCCCATTTTTTATCATTGCGATCCCAAGCCACTGCTTTAGAGTGAGACCCAAAAGCCGCAAAAAGAAGAAGGAAATAAAAAGAACCCCAAATATACGGTGTGAAAAACGCATAATTATTAAGTATATTTCAGGATTTTGCAGGACTTAACTCGGATTGTGAAAAGCTTAGGTTGACACTGCTTTGCCTGTCTAGTAGTAGAAGTATCTGTTTATAGCCTAGTGATTCTATTAATGCCCTAATTCAGGAAAGTATCATTATCAATCCCCAGGGATTTTGGCATATGTTTATGAGGAAAAGTTTACTACAATTCTAAAGGTTTACATATTCTTGCTTTGACTTACAAGAAACAGGAATAAGCCTCTCAAACGGTGATGTGAGAAGAAAAAGGTGTTGTCACTTTTCCTCAAAAGCAACAATAGCAAATTTATCTTCTCATTAGTAGTGATATATAGTAGGCAGTGAGCTTCGAAAAAAAGAATTTTTGACAGGAGTCGGTCAAAAACTTACCAATTTCCTTAGATCCCTGAAGACTGCTACCTCACTATCTGCAGCACTCTACTTGTTTCTACAAGCAACGTACGGTGTACTCCCTGTAACAACCTGGACTTAGGAAGTGCCATGGTTTCTACAATACACTGTGGCCAATTCAGATAAATGGAAACTATCATGCACATGGTGAATCCCACCCCCTCCCCCACTCTTGTCACAATCACTTCTCTAAATGCCTTATTCATGACTTTTTCATTGTCCTGAATTTATGCACTGTGAAAAGTGGGCTCCCAACATTATAAATGTTGCTTTCAGTGTACTCAGCGGGTCTGCGTGGATGCCACAAACGGTTCTGTCCCCTCTCCCCACAAAGCTGGAGTCTACTTTCTCTTTTCTGTTGCACATCAGAGTGCTTTCTTCCATTTTATATCCCTGTCTTTCAGTGAGATCTCTAAAAAGCAGCTAAAGGAAGAAACAGCAGTGCTAGAACACAAAGAGAACCGTGATGAAACTACAGTGACCGTTTCTGATCTCACCCCAGGGTAAATCATCAGTGACTCTAGTGAAAACAATGGAATGACATGGGTAGATCTGGAGCAGATATGAGATGAGAGGAGACCCAGGCCTCTGTCCACACAAAAAGCACCAAACAGAAAGGTACACAAGGAAACATGCTTTTACAAAGCCTATACCTGTACACTCCCCGGCCAGTAACACAGATGCAGTGATGCCTCGACTAATAATGCCACCTAGTTCTTACATTGTGTTTTTCATCATTAAAATTCAAGGTACTGCAGGCCATTATTATTATCATTTGAGGAACAGGGGAAACTGAGGCCAGAAAACCAAAGTGACATGTCCTGTTCACCTGCAAGGCTAGTGACAGCTCCAGGAATAGAGTCCCTGAATCCCAGTGGAGTGTCCTATCAACATGGCAGACTGTCTCCCTTAAAGCTTATTTATTTTAGAGCCCTTCAAACAGTAAAATTGAAAGAGAAAGGAGAGTGAGAAGAAACAAAACCATATAAAGACAAGCAGTCAGCCGACTCTTCCTTCTCAAAAGCACAAAAGTTTCACTCAACCCCAACAGACCCAGATGTCGCCAATTAAACGCAAATGTAGGAACAGGATAGTCAGGATTTTCTTGTTGTTGTTTTTTAATGTAGTTCTCTATTGAAGTGGTATCCCTATATCTTATACAAATAAGACTAATAATACACATTTCCAAGATACATCAAGTTGTGTATTCATCCTGGACTTCTGGTTTCTCTCTTGTCACAACACTCGGTTCTGTATTTGTCAAATGAAGCTTCAATACAAAAATAAAAATAAAAAATCAGAATATGAATAACAAATCACAGACACTAAGAAATTAAATAATAAAACAAGAAATCATATCTCATCCCATTAACAGTGTTGTACATTATGAAACAGACAACTGAAGATTTTTTTTTACTTTGATACTTGACACTTATGAGTTCTTTACTCTTTTCAAAATATTGAGTTAAAATTAGTCCAGTTTTTGCGTAAATTGTCCATCTGTCTATTCCTTTCATTTCCTTTGCAGATATTCTGCTGTTTAATGCTGAAACGTATTCCACACAGCTCTTCCAACTATTCAGTTTATCTGGATACAAGTAGCGGCTACTGTATATTGCAACACTGAACACCACAACGCATATCTTTAGGCCTCAGGACCCCAGGCTAGGGACAGAAGTTATACATAAACCAGTATAAGGGCATTTTTACATGTGTTTTGGGACGTGGCGCCAGGCACTTTCATGAGCAAGCTGTGGTAATTAAAAGTGCCTGCACATCATGTGTATCAGTGTCCTCACATATCCCCGAGCTAAAAAAATGGTGGTGGGACACTTTGAAATAAATCTCATCAAATGTGTCTTATTTCAAAGCATCCTGCCGGTAGTTTTTCAGCATGGAGACATGTAGGGATGCTGATACACGTGATGTGAAAGGCTGCCAGAGTGTGTCAGTTTCCGTGCTCCAGCAGACATGATTAATCGAGTCTGCTCTGACACACCGGATTTCCAGCATGTCGGAGCAGGCACCATGCAGGTTGGTAGGAGCCCTAAGTGATAAGAAACTTATTTAAACCTGTAACACGGGGCGGGCAATTATTTCAGGTGGAGGGCCGTTTATCCAGTTTTGGCAAGTTGTTGAGGGCCACATTCGTAGCCCCACGTCTTGACTGATGCCCTGCCGCTGGTCGCCACCTTGTGACCCTAACCCTAACCCCTGACCTTTGTCACCAGAAGTCCCTACCCTTGCCCCCTGAAGTACTCCTTTCAGCAAGGGGTTTTGCCATCTCAGAATCAGAAGAATACCAAATTATATTCTAAAAAGTGAACATCTACAGCATTCATTAATTTGGTTTCAAAAAATATTTCTGTCCTGATTAAATGTGTTTGTGTAGTGTACATACAGGTGATTGCACAATAGTTTAAAATGAAGTCTTACTCTTGTATATTGTGGGGGGTTGGTGTAGGTTTGTGGGGGTTGTGGGTGGGGTGTATGTGGGTTGAGAGAGTGTGTGTGTTTGTGTGTGGGGGGGGTATGGGTGAGTATGAGGTTTGTGGGGGAAAGGGTGCTCATGGTGTGTGAGGGGATGTGGGGGTTTGCATGTATGGAAGGGGGATGTGGGTGCATGTGTATGTTGAAGTGTGCATGTGGGACTCAGCCTGTGCGCGTGCACACACACACACACACACATACACTCTGCCCCTGCCTACACTGTCCCTGCTTGCATACACACACACACACACAGAGTCCTTACCTGCCCTCCCCCCCAGTCCCTGCCTGCATACATATATACATACCCCTGTACCGGCAGAACCCCGTGCCCCCTGGTCCGGTGATGCAGCCAACAGCCATGTGGTTCAGGGTGGGGGCAGGAAGGGAGTGAAATGGCTGGGCATGGGTGGGACTGGGCTGTTCAGTCCTGCTGAGGCTCCCCCTGGGTTCTACTGCCCCTGTCTCTTGTCAGCTTTGGCAGGCTGCCAGGGCAGATAAATATTAATTTTCTAATTTTTTTAGGGGTCCTGTGGGCTGCATAGAATGGCCTGGTGGGCCAGATGCAGCCCATGGGCCGTATTTTTCCCACCTCTGCTGTAACAGAATGGAAATTCACATAGACCAGTTTCAAAATGGCCAAACTCGGTTTATGATAGACCTGGATGGATGTAGTATAGATGTATAGATTTAGGTTAAACTGGTCTATTGAACTTCTGTCCCAGATCCTCATCCACCTCATAGTTTTCCACTATCCCAGGATGCTTTGCACCTCCCTGCAAACCACCCCCATCACAGGACATCATGCTGAAACACAGCTTACACTCTGCTGCTCCAGTCCAGCACCTAGCTGACCCTGCCCCCAGGCTGTCACAGAGCTGAGGCAGTGAAGCCTCTGCCTCTGGTCCCCAGCCTGCATCCTGCCTGCACCTGTCAGCCATATGGGGCAGTGTGGGAGAAGGCAGGGGAACACAGTCCTTCAACCCCAGCCCTGGCCACCAAGCCCTGGTTTTCCCTGCCACAGGGAACTGAGGGAAGCCCCCTCCCCTTCCCTTGCCCCATGCAGCTGGGCAACTTGGCTCCACTCCTGTCACAGTTGAAAGGTGAGGAACAGTCCCCTGAGATGGGTTCCTGCCTGTACAGCTGGGCATGTGGGCATGAGGACTTCCCCCTTCCCTATGTAGCTGGGTGGCTTCACTGTGCTGTTGCCATAGGTGGGAGGTGGGGGAGCATTCTCCCAGGCTGGGTGTCTCCCTGTACAGTCATGTGTAGGGGTAAGAGGGGATCCCTGCATCTTGGGGTGTCCTCCCTTGACCCAGCCCAGAGCTGCCCTGCCCCAAAGGAAGCTCCACATTGAGGGCACCCACCTCCTCCTCCCTTGTGTAGTTGGGCAGCTGCTTGGCTTAGTGCTGTAGGAGGGATTAGGGGAGCATTTCCCCAGACCAGTCTCACACCCATGCGGGTCAGGGCAGGGGAGGGGGAGGGGAGGACTAACCTTAGCATGAGGCTTTCTCTGGGGTAGGGCAGCCCTGGGCTGGGCAGGTGGAAGCCCCCAAGGCATGGGGTCCCCACCATTGTCCTACACCCAGTCCAAGGGAATGCTTCCCCTTTCCCACCTGCAGCAGCAATGGAGCCAAGCTGCTGGCCATGCCAGTCCCTGAATCAGGGCTGCCATGGCCTGGAGGTATGGGGTTGTGGGACTAGCTCAGGGGAATCCCTCCCCTCACTCCAGCAGCAGCTAAGTCGAGCAGCCACCCCAACACACAGGGGAGGTGGGGCAGGTATTCCCCTTGGTGCAGGGCTCCCTGTGGCAGGGTGGCCCTGGACTGAGGGACCCTGGGCATCCTCCATGGGCAGATGCTTGTCTCAGGGGACTGGCACTGAGATGGGGGTGCCTTCCTCCCCCGTCAGCAGAACAATGGGGGGTTGCGGGTATGTACTGGGCAGCCAATCAGTGATAGCCCTCACTTGTCTGGGCTGAGCTCTGAAATGGCCAGCAGGCTGGCGGGCATGCTTCAGCAATCCCTGCCTTCTTTCTGGTCTAGGCCTGTACAGGCCTCCACCTGATTTTCCCAAGTGAAAACTGAATGTGCGCTCAGTTCATTCTTTGTTCATTCTATGCAGCTTAGAGAAACCTGCAAAGATTGGATTGATTCTGCCTTGCACTTTTTGACTGTCTTTACTTAGCCCCAGAATGGAATCCCGAATCCGGCATGAGCAGCATTGGATTACCTCTACTGCGAATGGGGAGAGTTAGCCATTAAAGAAGGAAAGGAAAGTTGCATTTGGAATGGAAAACAGCATGTGTAGTGGAAGACGCACAGCATACTGAATGAGGAGCTACTTGGAGATGCCTGGTAGGAAAATCCTGAGAACAGGGATGTATATTAAATCCTGCCCATCTCTGGGATTTTTAGGTGCCTTATCCAGGGGTGCAGACAGAGAATTCCTTTCACTCAGGATTCACATCTAAGAAGTTTCCTGTGAGAATAATCACTTACGTTCTGAAAAACAGACTGGGGAACACTCTTCCTTCTAGAAGATAAGGTTTTGGGTCCTCTTCTTTTGTATAAATAGTTCAGTGAGGTTAAAGCACTCACACAAACTGTGCTGGGCAGACACATCCTCTCCTCTACCTGAGCAGATTCATATCTGTATCTTTTTTTTCCCAAGAGAGTGCCAAAACTGCTACATTATACACTGTTTGGTGGGGCACACTCTCCACCCTTCCTTCTGAATCTGTTCCACTGTGCAGAAAAGAATGGAAAGTTCACTGGGCCAGAGTGGCAGCATGAGAGCTAGAACAGCTCTAGCCTGGTGGGTCAGGCACTCACCTAGGTGGGGGGAGAGTCCACTCACTACTCCAAGGATTGCTTATATAATTTATATTAAACATTATATTAAAATACAGAGATATTGTATAAAATCCCAAAGCCACCCACACTTCCCTGTCATCTTCATAGATTTCATAGATTTCATAAACATTAGGGCTGGAAGGGACCTTGTAAAATTATTGGGTCCAGCCCCCTACCCAAGGGGCAGAAAGTCAGCTAGGGCCAAAGGATCCCAGCAAAATAGGCATCCAAGTGTTTCTTGAAAGTATCCAGAGTAGGTGCTTGCACCACCTCTGAGGGGGAACCTATTCCAGGCCTGGGGGGTGCAGACAGTAAAGAAGTTTTTCCTTATGTCCAGCCTAAAATGGTCTTCCAGTAGTTTGTGACTGTTGGACCTTGTCCTCCCTTGGGGTGCTCTGGTGAACAGGTGTTCCCCCAGATACTGATGTATACCCCTTATGTGCTTATAGGCTGCCACCAAGTCATCCCTGAGCCTGTGGTTCTCCAGGCTGAAGAGTCCCATGGCTCTCAGCCTCTCTTCATAAGGCTTGTTCTCTTGCCCTCTGATCATGTGTGTGGTTCTCCTCTGGACTCTTTCAAGCTTCTCCATGTCCTTTCTGAATTAGGAGCCCAGAATTGGATGCAGTACTCTGGCTGTGGCCTCATCAAGGCTGAGTACGGATGACTTCCTGGGTCTTGCTCAGAATGCCTCAGTAGATGCAAGCCAGAGTTTTGTTCACTTTGCTGGCTGTGGGTATTGCATTGGTGGTTCATGTTCATCTTGTGGTCAATCATGACCCCCAAGTCTCTTTCAGTCATGGTGCTAGTGAGTGTAGCACTGTTGAGCCTATAAGTGTGATGCGGGGTTTTTTCCTGAGGTGGAGCACCTTGCTTTTCTCCATTTTGAATGACATCAGGTTTTCAGCCGTCCACCTTGTAAGCCTAACGAGGTCGACCTGGATTGCCAGCCTATCCTCAAGTGTGGACACTCTTCCCCATAGTTTGGTGACATCAGCAAACCTAGCCAGTCTGCTTCTGACACCAGAGTCCAGATCATTTATAAAGACATTAAAGAGTATGTGTCCAAAAATGGAGCCTTGGGGGATACCACATGTCACTGAGTGCCATGTTGATTCAGGTCTGTCAACTACCACTCTCTGGGTCTGACCTCAGAGCCACTTCCCCAGCTATTAGACTGTAGGGCAGCTGAGGCCGCAGTTCCTCAATTTCTCTAAGAGACCATAATGGTCACCAGGTCAAAGGCTTTTAAAACATCCAAATATATGATATCAACCTCTTCCCCTTTGTTCAGGTGATATGTCACCTGGTCATAGAAGGAAATGAGATAGGTCAGGCAAGACCTAACCGCAGCAAACCTGTGCTGGCTATTCCTCAGAATATTGCCTTCTGTTAGCCTGTCGATAATGGATTCTTTCATGATTTTTTCCAAAAACTTCCCAGGAACTGAGGTCAAACTGATTGGCCTGTAGTTTCCCGGATCTTTCTTCTTCCCTTTCTTGAAGGTAGGCACCGCATTGGCCATCTTCCAATTTTCAGGTACTTCGCTTGAGCCCTACGAGTTCTCGAATATCCTTGCCAGTGTCTGCCAGTTCCTTTAGCACTCCTGGATGCACTCTATCCAGAGCAGCTGATTTGCGGGTGTCCAGCCTTTCAAGGTGTTCCCTTACTAGAGCTATGCCAATGATGGGTATATATTCACCCTCACCCTGGTCATCCCACATCTTGTCAGGCAGAGTGGTCCCTTTCGGCTGGTGAAAGACAGACACTAAGTAATCAGTTAAGCAGATTGTCTTTTTCCTGGGTGTCGGTTATCAGCTGCTCCATTTGGTTTAGCAGGGGTCCAGTGTTGCCCTCTTTTTCAACTTCCCACTTTCCCTAGTGAATTCATGATAAAGCTCTTGTTCCTGATTTGGAGGTCTGTAGTAGACTTTTAGCACTGTATCCCTTTTACCTTGTTCTCCTCGTATTCTAACCCAGAGGGTCTCCAGTCGTCCTCCTTGGGACCAATCTCCATTTGTAGGGAAGTGTACTGCTCCTTCCTCTTTAAGCTGCATTTTAAAAAAGAAGCAATTGCCATCACTATATTGCATGGAAGGAGTTCTTCAGGGGAGAAAGTGAAAGGAATGCCTACCATCCGACTCACCTGTGGACTTGGGCATTAGTTTGGGTGCTATGCTTTTAGCCCTAACAAGATAGAAGCATTTCTATGCACACACACAAGCAAAAATTTACCAGTAGGTTCCTGGAGAACTTAAATATCAAAGCCTGAGGCATCTGAGAGTAGGCTGCCACTCTACATGTGATTTTCAGGATGACAGTTCTGGATTGATACCCCTGAATCTCATGTAAGTCCTGCTATGAACACTTAAGTCATTTTTTTAGATCTGATCTTAATTTCTATTAAATTTTTTAAACTTGCCACATCAAAATTTAAATTTAAACTGCTCAACTTAAAACTAAACCAAAACCATTTTAGGAGTTTTAATATCGTTTGCAGAAAGGCCACCCATATCCTTAGGCAAGCAGAATTAATACAATACATAAGTATAGGCTTCAGAAGAACAAGAATTTATTTCCTTTTAGTTGTGGATTAATTTTGAATAACCAGGCTTCTATTAACCATGCACTATTTTAAGTTGAAAGTTTTAGTTCTGACAGCTTGTCTATCCCTGTTTAAAAGCTAAGAGGTGTTTGTGGTGGCCCACACCAGTTATTTATTTGTCCCTTCAAATTTCACTGGTGTAACTACATTGCTGCAACTGAGACTCTACCTCCATAGATGCTGCAATGACTTCCAATCTCCTTCAAGTTCAAATTTAGTCTCCTTCTATATCTACTATTGTCTGTGTTCATGCTTTACACTTCCCTAATTCACCACACTCTTGATGATCCTTGGACCTCCTTCTCCAACAAATGAAGCAGTGCCTTCTATCTTGTAGCGCTCTAGATTGGCAGATTGCTATTTCCACCCACAGGCTCAGCCTTCTTCCTCAAACCTCTTCTCAATCCAGGTCAAACTGTATGCAGTTAGCTTTCCACAACTATGTCCATTTTACCCCTCTATCTGACTCCGTACCGAGGTCTGCAATGAAATTTTAACCCCACTGAAGTTTTTCCCTTGATTCCAAAGGGGCCAGAATTTCTGTGCATGCTTCTGATCTTACCTGTTTTCAGTTGACAAATATCTATTTGTGTCAGGAAGTTACTCTGAGGCTCTTGGCAGACATTTCACTTCAAACGTGATTAAGAAATCCTGGCATTTTTGGAGTCAAGGGTAAAACTTCAATGGAGTCAAAATTTCATTCTAGACCTAGACACAACAAAGTCAGATGCAAGGGTGTAAGTCAGCTGAATAGCAGTCAGCTGATTGGCATTCCCAGCCTCCGGAGAGCATAGGAGTCAAGGGCTCTGATGTGTCCCTGAGGCTGGGAGTGCTGATCAGTTGACTGGCTTACTATCATGATCCCAGGCTCCCCCTGCACCAGCAGTGTGGTGCAATTGTATCTGATCCACATCTGCACCCCTGCCATGCACACGTAGGATAGCAGGAGGTGCTATTGCTGGGACCACACATCAGATGCCATTGCATCTTTAATTGAATGTCTGCCAGGGGCCTAAAACTCTTATTTTTCTCTTGTGATGGTATAAATTGGGATAAATTCTTTTAAAGTAAGTGGGGTAAGGTAGTAAGGAAGGAGAAAAATTGGGCCCAGCATTTAATCATAGTAACACATGCACACACATACGCAAACACATTCAAACCCACGTGCACACTTACAACCTGTGAGTGCACACATTAACATTTCAATGATGTTCTAAACTCTGGCCAGTTTTATGAAAATATTCATTTGGATCCATCAATCTTTTGAAGAGACCGGGGCCTGATTATAGTTTTGCCTCAAAATCACATGAAGCTTGTGGTTTGACACGAAGCCAGGAGTAATATGGGAATTTCTCTTTGAGATTTTATGTTAATTCGAACCTGAAATTCAGAATGAAACTTGGGGAATATAGGAGCGAACATATAGAGATCTAAAGGGAAGAATATATTCAAGAAAGCCTTGTGCAGATCCCCATGGCTTTAGCAGTTCTTGCTCTCAAAATGAAAACAAATCAAACCCTGCATACTCCTTTCTTTAAAATTCATTTGACTCTTAACCCCACTAAAAATCTCTCCTCTCAATATTGGGAGTACCATTTGCTTCAGATGAAACGTAGTAATCAGCCCAGATTATGGGGCCCCTAAAATGGCACTAAAATCAGGCAAAATATGTTTTAATTAGTTTATTACCAAGAGATTATTTCCCGTGTTGCCAGCAAAAAGTATTTGCCTAAAAGCTTCTGGCTCTAAGTATTATCTGTAATTGGCAGGATGAGTCCATTTTATGTAAATGGACTCATTATTATTAATTTCTGCTGGCACTGAACGATTTATGAACTGCTTTTCGAATATGGAAAAGTGGTTCATGAATCAGAGGGAGGAAAAAAATGTTCAAAAAAGCCTGTGTCGATAAATAACGGCTCTCATTCATGAATCCCGCCCATGGTGTCTTTTATCTTCAGTAAGGAGAAGATCAAAATGATAAAATAGTAATGTGCCAACAAAAAAGAATTGAATGGGCAGAGACTAGTAACATTGTCCTCTTCAAGCCTTGATGGGCAGAGATGAATGGCAACAGACTACCCTTCAGTAACAGGCAGCTACATTCTGCTACTCTCCCAAGGTGAAATTCTCCTCTCCTCATGCAGCCCCCACACAAAGCCAAAGTAAAACAGAGCTGGAGAATAGAAATGTATCCCTACTCCTCCATGCCCCCCGCCCCAACCATGATTAGGACATGGGGCATACGGCTGCTTGTCCTGGGCTCTGGGGGATGTCCCCTCCTGTCCCCAACAACCTCTCCCCCCAAGCAGTCTTCCTGGAGCTGGCATGCTGCCTAGCTTTTCCCTGTTCAGGAAGTGCAGAGTCCATTTGATATTTAAATGCTTCTACTTTAAGAAGAATAACCAGAGATAGGAAATGCTTTAAAAAGTGAGAAATCTGGCAGCCCCTTCTCCCAAAATCACCACTAGCTCCCAACAGAGTAGAATGGCAGAACAATACAATGTGCACTGAAGCTAAATATCTGTAGGTTCTTGCTTAACCAAAGCAATAATTTGTTTCTCTCACCTGGATTTCTGGCCAAAGGTGTAGTATATCCAGCCTTAGGAGGTTCATCCCCGTGTAATGGGGTGCAGAGAACAGGGGCAAATGGCATGATTCTGTAATGTAAGTACTTAGCAGTAGTTTAGCTCATTATTATTTCGGTAGCTCAGTATAGGGTAACTCTATAAAATGAACTAGAAATAATAATAATGTGATCTCTAATTCATTTTCCTTTCTATAGATCTTAACATAAAGAGGAACTGCAGCGATATGTACATTGATAACACATGGCACTTAAAGAACATCTCTCCTCTGAGAAGCTGTGTGAGCCTTTCAGCTTTTAATTAATTAAAGTCCACAACACTCCGGTGAAAGATGAGGAATTATGCTGCCTTTGAAGGTCTGAAAACTGAGGTACAGCTAAGTGACATGCATAAGATCTTGCAGCAAATCATTGGCAAAGCCAGTAGTGAATCCAGGAGATGTCTAGTCCTACACTATAACCATTAGGCTACATTTATGTTCCAACATATGAAAGTGAAACAGTAGAAATTAGCTGTCATTTGAATTAGTCTCATTGTTGAACGTAATTCAAAGTTACATGCTTTGTCTGTTCTCTTTATTTGGTGTTACTACAGGACAAATCCTACTTGTTTGAGCTCAGCAATGAAGTTTAAATGCCCAAATATATATTGTTCTACAGTGTATATTTTTCTGTCTACCAAAGACGTAATGGCTACTCCTTTTATGGGAAACCAGGATTTAATCCAGTAAGTCTGTAGGAATCAATATTCTTGTGAAATGACACCATGTTGAAGTTATTTTATGTTATGTTGATGGTTAGCTAATTTTGTAATGGAGACATTTCTTCTAGAGGCAGACATAGTATAATTTAGTGGTAAAAACGTCAATCACCAGGGGTTGAATGCCTGTGTCAGGGCAGGAAGAGGGCAGATTTACTGATGGAAATGTATCTATATACTCTTTGTGGCACTTTGACCTGAAATATCCATTTTGGTTATAATTTTGTTTTGTGAAAATGACATCAACTGCAATCACTAATGCAAAAATGACACTGGAATGCTTTGTTCCACAGACCAGATTTAAAAGTCTTGCTGCACTATGGTCTAGTAACAGCTTTTCAGTGGCAGCTAAATGAAAGGCATGCAATTTAACTGCTGCTTTTGCTGTTTGTAAGAAACTGTAAAAATAGTCGTGACAACATCAGGAAAGCCAATGTATTTTTTTCTGCTATTTATTATATTGTTTAAATAATAAATATATAACATGCCTCACAACTGGTTCAAGTAAGCTGGACTGAGGTATGCTTAGCATTCTAGAGAGTACTACATGGGGATATATTTCTGTACAATTTTTCTAAGCCAATGCTATAAAACATAAAAAGAGGTAGGATGGAGGAAGTGAAATCAAGTGGAGGATAACTGAGAATAAGCAATATGGAGACAGAGAAAGGGGAGTCAAAAACAGTAGGGGAACCAGGCAAGAACATCTCAAGAGAGATTTCATTTTCTCAAAGAAAAAGAATCAGTACTTCTCTGTATTACAACCCAGTTTCAATGGACAAAATTGTGCTCTTAGTAAACATCTGGGAATGTAGAGCAACTCTATGGACTTCAGTATTTTTAGTTTGGGTTTGCACCAGCCCAGTAAAGACCAGAATCTGGCCCACTCTAGTAATGTCCCAAGAGAACTAGGAAAAAGTTACTTATGCCTCCTGCAGAAGATATCATTGTGCTGTAACATGAGGCAAAACTGAATCTGATTTTCATCTCCTGTCATGTCATTTCCAAATAGCATCATTGGAGAAATAATATTATTGGGAAATAATATCATGGGTTCCTAATAATCACACACCTTATCCACCTTTGAGAACTGTACTAGTCCTTGCCTGCACTACTTTGCATGGTAAAAAGTGACCTTCAGCAAACTTGGGAGCTTAGTTTAGCATACATAAATATAAAGTTCTTACATTAGGCTTAACCAAAGCAATTAAAATGACCTCTGCCAACAGACCCACATGCTTTTTTTCCCCTCTTTCCATCTGCCTATTTATGCAAGATTGTGGTAGCTCATGATTCACTTTCCTCCAACAACTATTCTTTTCATTTAGTCCCACAAACACTCAATAATCTCCTATTCTAATCCAAATCTATAGTCTTATTTCTTTTCCAGGTCAGTAAACCCACCTATGTTCATGTACAGAGCCACAGACCATCCCATCTAAGCTGTCTGCTGAGCCAAGACCCATTTTCTCATTGCAGCTTTACTGCTAACTGGAACTAAAGGATAAACTAGACCAGAAGTACTTTTAACCCAGGACTATAGGTGGTCATAGTCATATCAGTTGTGTCATGCATAGATATTGGGGTGCGGGTAGGGATGGAGTGGCATTTTGTCGTTTATTTTTGAAGGACTGAAGAATAAAGTGTGTTAGACAGAGGAACTGGTTTCAGGAATTGTGATGAAATTATTATTTTCTGGAGGTTAGATAATACATACCGAGTGCATTCTTCAACAAAATGCTGATTGGTTGGAAAATAAAGAGTAACTTATTATTAAAATTAGCAAAATGTACCTATTGGTTTAATTAAGAAAAAATAAGTTTGAAAAAAGTTTTGTCATTTTTCCTAAACTAGCCATTTTAGCTCTGCCCATTTCCATGGATAATATCTCTACAGTATTTATTCGTGCTGCTCATAAAAGATCACATCACAAAAGTGCCTGGAAAATAAAATTTCACTGAAAGGGGACCCATCAAGTTTAAATGGAGGTTTATATTGCAGCATTATGAGAAGAAGGCTTGCACATTTGCAACTCCCATGGCAGAAAGTGAAACTCTGAACAATTAAAGCAGCACAGACATCCTGCTCTGAAAGACTGTAAGCATTTAGAAAAGCAGCCATGACCTCTCTTTACTAGGCCTGTTTTCTATTTAATTTACAGTCTTTATTAGCCAACAAAATCTTGGCTAGATCTTAGTCTAAGTGATGAATATACAAGCATTTTGATCTACAGTATGGGGCACTTCAAAGTATTCATCCCTTTATGATCGTTTGCAGTCAAGGTCAGAGCTCTGGCAGTAATTTAGATACCCCTATCCATACTTACAGTATATAAGTAGTTACGCAGTGGCCTGAGGACTACACTTTCTAGTTACTATACATTTATCCTCAAAAAGATCTGAGATACAAATGTTCATGCTAAGGGGCTAATATCCAAAAAGTTAATCACACCATTGTCCTTGTGAAAAGGTGTGTGCAATAACATGTCTAACTTTGGCATACATAGTTTCCATGCTGCAAGTGAAAAAATATGGATAGTTATACATATAACTACATTTGCTTATGGAAATGCCTAATTTGGATGAGTAATAACTTTAATTAGGAACTTAACTCTCCAAAATCAAGCCATAAATCCTTTGCAACAGCAGATCATGCAGTTTAAGAAATTTAATGTTTAAAAAAATCATTGTCACCCCCATATTTGTTTTTAGAATAACAGGTATGGTGCTCAAACATAAAAGTTTATTCTGTTTGGTTACTTATAAACAGCTCCAAAAGTATCCCTCCTTTTAAACTCAGGTAGTAACTCTCAAACCAGCAGATTCTTTCAATTTCAAAATAGAAAATTGAAAGTTCAACTGTTATATTTTTAAATTTTTCTTTAGTTACAATGCCTAGTTTTTTTCTGAGTACTCTCTCTAGCTTCATAGCTTCATGTATTGAAGCTATGTCTAAATTTCATGGCTTTCTGCCAGTACAGTAAGATTTGGCCATAGGCCTTTAGCATCCTGTGTCTTAACTACAGCAGCCTTCTCCTTTGACTTTGAGCTATTTCTGTCAAAACATGCTGTGAAGGTAAATTTCCACAGTCATCACTTCATCCAACTCATCCCCCCTAAACAGTCCTCCTTCCCTATTGTAGCAAAACAAAATGATGAGCCTTTATTCTTAAGGTTCTTCCTGGCCTATCCCTACCCTACTTACTTATCAGTAAACCTTCCTCTCCCGCTTTCCTAATGACAATAGACTTCATACCATTTGTCAAATTATGAATCAAGCATTTTCATGCTTTCTCTTTTGGTGCTCCTCTTTAGCAAAAAAAACCTTACCATCAAAATCCACAGCACCATCACAGTTATTTTTCTTCCATTCCCTCCTTAGAGTGGCCCTATACCTTAAAAAATGGACTGCAATTAAGCAGCCAATATGCTGTGAGCATATACTGATTGTAATTATCTCCTGCTTACCTTGTCATTTCTGCCCCTCTGTCCATCTGTTTGCTATACTAACCTGTTGTTTCTTGTTGCATTACATACTAACCCTAAGGACACATGAACAGGGTAACACATAGAAAGTCAAGCTGTCCTGATCAAATAAAAAGCTGCAATCACAGGGGCCCAACCCCGAGAAGCAAAAGCAATGTAGTTCCACCCCAACTGTGACAAATTTACTCCCGAGTGAATTGAGGACTATTTTCTTCTGCTTTCACATGCCTGCATTTTAATGCACAGCCTGCTTATTTGTTGTGCTTTCAAATGCACAGCCTACTCATTTGTACGCAGCTGCCACTGTATGAGTTGTTTCAGGTTTATGACTCTGACTTTAGCTCTCTGTTCATGGGTCCACGGTCCTAAATTGACATCCCTTTCAGGCAAGGACTGTCTTCTTTTGTTATGTGTCTGGACCTTGCCCAGCACAGTGAGACTGGGGCTTCTGGGTAATATTGTAATACAAATGAACTAGAGTTATAGTATATAAAAAAACCTTTGCAGATTTTTGCATGCACCAATTATAGCCACATCCTATAATCCACCTTTCAGGCTAAACCGTTGACCTCAGTGGGAGTTGACCACATTTTTTTAGAAAGTGGTCTATCATCTGTATTCAAACCAGCCAACAGAACATACTACTAATCACTTCATCCTGTACAGTGATACAGGCATATCTCAGGACAAAGGAAATATCTATGGTGCAGCCTCAGGGCCTCTCTAAATTACACAGGGCTGAAACAACCTTTAGTGGATAGCTTTTCTTGCTAGGGATTAAAAGACTGCAGAAACATTCTGGCTGTACTTCTTTCCTGCAGCCATGACCTTGACATGCCCAGCATACTATGGGAAGGATTGTGTGTAAACAGAATAGCCAGCTTCTATGTCCCCTGGGGATTTGGTGGGGCTGGAAGGACCCCATGTATCAGAGAAAGCCAGCTTGAGGCCTGTTTTTTTCCACTGAAGCCACACAAGCCAGTCTTCCTGGGGGCCAGAGTCCCATTTTAATTTGAGTACTCCTATGCTTGGACAGAATTTTTCAAAATGACTCTATGATGCAGATGTTGTATGGAGAATATTACAGCCCTATCCCCAAAACTGCCAACAAAAATCTGAATAGATCACTCAGAAATAAACAGTTTGGTCAAGAATGTAACCTGTGAAGAATCTCAATCTCTTTCAGCATATTTGCATCATAATTGGTGGAGGGGGGAAAAACGGGTTAAGGAAACTGTCCTTTACTATTCCTTGAAGGCAGACAGCTGCAGCCTTCATCTCATTTTCTTCTGCAAAATTGCAGGGGATAAGAAAGGCAAAGCCAAAGCCAAGAGAAAAACAGGCACAAAAGAAATGTGTGAAAATCTGCCAGATTTAAGGAACTGTGCTGTACTACTGGAGAGGGGCCAGGATTTTGTGGAAGTTCCCTAATAATCCAGAGCCTAAGATATAACTGTCCTCACCTTTGTTTCCTCCCCAAGTACAACGTTTCTTGTGGTTAGAAGGACTAGACAGAACACAGGGGGTTTGTCTACACGTGCTTTTACATGTGCCTAAACTTAATGTGCTTTAGCTTAAAGCACAGGAAGGCGATTTAGCCATGTGTCTACATGTGCATGCATTAATGTTGGGACTAAAGTCAATGGAAACACACCATGCTAATGCGCATTATCGCATTTACATGTTCGCTAATGCAATTTAGCTATTTGTGCATAAATTTGATACCTGCTTTATGCAGGTAGCAAATTTAGGCTTGAATAGCCTTAAATTGCCATTTTAAGGTGCTTAAGGGTGCACACATACAGACCCATGCCCTTAATGTGACTCAAATAGGGCTAATGCTCATTAAATGTGCATGTGTAGACATGCCCAGAAGGAATCACATTTGGTTTTTCCTGCTTTTAATTTGAGTTCAGTGCGTTCTCCCTGCCAATATGTTTTCCCTTTTATTTTTCTACTGCAAATTTCCCCAAATTATTGATGAATGAAGAGTTAGGTAGGTCCTTGAGATGCCCTGTAAACTTGATGTGTGTATGTATCTAGTTTTCCCTTACACTTACTCTGTTTTGGCCACAGCTTAGCTTTAAATAAGGACGTATAATTCAAGCCAGTTTGCATTTTCTGCCAAGACCTAGCCAGTTCATTGGGCGGGTTTCCTCCCCCATAAATGGGCCATCTAGGTAAGGCCAAATGTTAAGTATCCACAGTTACATTACATAGGAGAAAAATGTGTAAGGGATATAAATCTCCTCTGCTTCGGGCAATAAGACAGCCACTTACTTTCCAGTGTTAGGAAGAAACCTTCTGAAGCATTTTTCTGCTTGCTACCGTCAGAGACAATATACTAGATTTAGATGGACCATTGGTCTCGGTCTTGTATGAAAATTCCTGTGTTCCCACATACATAATAGAAGTTCATAGCAGGGCAGCATCATTGGTATAGTAGCATAACCAGCCTGAAGCATACATGAGTAAATTCTGTGTTCTTTCTCAGCCTTTACAAAGGACATCTTGGTTTTAGATAAAGGAGATTTTATAAAGACACCCTACAAAATATAGTTGAATGGGGGGGGGGAGGGGGGAGTATTATAAATATCTCTACCCTCATGGTTTTAACTTCCCTCTGCTATTTATTTTCTCATTTGTAAAATTGGAATACCTTGCGTGTCTTCCCTTTTGGGGACGCTGTACATATCAGTCTGAGATCAAATAGTAAGTGCAGTAGGAGGAGATAAACTATTTGTGTATTCCAATTCATTTTGTAATCAGGTAATGTATGAGTGACACATCCAACCTGGTTAAGATTTGTGACTGGAAACTAATAATATCCTTATAATGTAACAACTTATATAAGGTCTGTCTGTCTTCCTAGTCTCGCCTCCCTGGCTGTCTGATCTGACTGAAACAATTAGACGATTCACAGTATAAAGATATAGTAATATGCAGCGGTAAAAGCACTGTTGTGAAGAGCACTGTGCCTCTTCCATAGTAATACTTGCTGTCGAGGTCTTTTTTTCCATTTATGGGAAGGACAGATTATTCACAAAGCTCAAACATGTATTTGAAGATGAGGTGGGATCAGCTTTGCCAAATATTTGTTTTTAAAACAGTGATGTTTGTTGGTTTGGTAAGAATTCATCCTACTATTTGACTTTATATGAACAACAGTTCCTGGGGCTTCTTCCTGAAAGCTCTGTACTTTCTTGTTTAAAAAAAAAAAAAAAAGACAAGGAATCAAGGGGAAAAAATTAAAGACAAGGACTTGGTGTCAGCAACCCGTATCCTTTAAGACAGAGAAAACACAAAGTAAAAGGAATTAGCAATGCAACCTGGGCATATTTTATATCAGAATATTCTACAAAAATAGCAGATTGGATTTGTATGGCTACAAATTAACCATATCATTCCCAACAATACTGCAGTTCTAGTTGCCAATACTTTTATATCCTCTGAGAAGCTTTCTTTTTCTAATTTCTCTTTCTACATCTTTTTAGAGTATTTATTGCAACATTCCTGCTTCAGGCTAGGAAATCTATTTCTCTGCAAGAAATAAAATCTATGGCATAGCTCTGCAATGAGAATTAACCTTGATTACTACAGTAATTTACTAATCAAAACTGGAGACCTGCTAATCAAGCCTGAATTACCAGCTGCTTGATTTTTATAGTGACATAACCAAAATTGAACATTTGGTAAACAAGGGTCTTATTTATGAAGAAAAAAAATCTGACATATGGTCACATTTATCTTATACATTGATCACCACTATGCTGTGGTAATTTTCTGACCAACAGATAAGGACATCTCCTTCCTTAATGATACAACCACCTAGCTCCAGATTAGCCAAAGAGCCATTACTGAGCCACATCATACAGGTTGTAGAGTGGGACACTATGTTATCTCACATCCTAGGCAAATATCTTGGGATTTACTTGATATTCCTGGACCCAGGCAGGGGAGTAAGAAATAATCGTCACCCACTTTTTAAGGGCTTAGTGTGAAGTATGCCCAGGAAACGAGGAAACTGAGAATGGGAATGAAGGGTGAAGTGTCAGGGATGTATGTTTAGGAAGCCAAAGGAAGATAATTGCTAGGACAGCAAGATATAAATTGTTGGGTACCTGAAGGCTTGAGAGGCTCAGATTAGAGGAGAGAAAAAACGCCCCCTGAAAGCAGGGGACAGACTAAACAGATGTGGAGTGGGTGACCCATGGGATAATCACCCGTGGGATGAGGACGCCAATGGCAGGTGCTGTCGTTAAGAGCACAGTGAATTCTAGAGGCAACTCAAGTGAGTGGAAGATATACTCATCCTTATAGCCTGGTTTAAACTGCAGGGAATTACTCTCCTGACAAACTCTAAAGCATTTGTCTGTTTTCCATAAATGCAACTAATTTCATGTGTCTAATCATACATTTGTCTGACTTTTGTTCATTTTCTAGCTTCCCAGCTGGTATCTTGCATACACTGACAGAGAAAATACTAGAGATTTAATGAATGACTTAAAAGTGGAAATTATATGCATATAGAAAAAAAAGCACATTGTACAATATTTCCACAGAAATGCTCTAGAAACTTATATAAATGGAGACCCCCAAAATGGGAACAATTTTTGCTGCTTGAACTGTGGATGGTATTTCATAAAGGTGACTCATGCATTAAAAAAAAATTAAGCCTGTCCAAATGATATGGCATGTGTAATTGTGCTGTTAAAAAGGTATTAAGAACAAAAGCACAAAAAGCAGATTATTTCTGGAATAATGTTTACAGCAGAAAATTCTCAGATAGCAGCTAGTCAGAACCCCCATATGTTTGCTTTGGGCCTAATCCCTCAGGCTCTCAATTCTTAGCATAGAAAATGTATGCTAAGGCCTCTACTCTTTCACTCTCGCTGTATTATCCCAACATAACCAAAAGATAGATTTCCCTTTAAATCTTTTGTATACTAATGCCAAATGGAAAAGAATGAGCTTAAGGATAACAACATAATAAAAAGGTGTTATACTTTGTATAGTGCCTTAATGTCTGAAAGAAGCAGCTTACACAAGTATGGGGTTATTGTACCGTTAAACACAAAACTATGACATGAGGACTCAAAGCCCTTATGTTGCCTGGCTGGTCTAGTGTTCAGTTTCAGCATCCAGTAACTGATTCACAATACTCACTGGCACTGGTTGAAGTAGTGCAGTCACATCATACAGCAGCTACAGCCCCATATTAAGCGTTCAAATCAATTGACACTTCTTCAGAGTGGTTTAAAATATCAAGAAAATGTAAACAACTAAACCAGCAAGCGTTGTTACTAACACTCTGTACTATTGACTTTGGGATTATGTCATGAAAATAAAATACTATAATCAATGTTAGAGTCTGATCTGGTGAGGACACTTTCTGGTTGTGGACTAGTCTCACAACATACCACAGTAAAATCCATGCTTTTCACATTTGAAAATCAAATGCCGACAACAGAATAGAGAATGTAGTTGTGGTGAAAAAGGAGCCCTTCACCAGAATGGAGTAATGCTCCAACTCACTCCAGTCCACATCCTATTCTATCCTGGATCCCCTGTCCATGTCTGCCTCCCTGAAGACTTCATGCTTGAAGCCTTTAGGGACACCCTATGTCATTTCAAAACTTAAAAAACACAGCAACAAATGTATATGGCATTCTGGATCATTTCAGTCTGTGCTAGCAAACAGAAAGATGTCTGTGGAATAGGAAAGAGCATGGTAATGGAGTGACTGAAACATGACTTAAAGGATTCACCAAGGAAAAGTTATGCCTGACCAACCTGATTGACTTCTGTGACAAGATGACTGGCTCCATGGATGTGGGGAGACCAGTGGATGTGCTATACCTTGACTTCAGTAAGATTTTTTATAAGGTCTCCCACAGCATTCTTGCAAGCAAGCTAAGGAGGTACAGGTTGATTGGATGAATGGACTATAAGGTGGATGGATAACTGGCTGGATTGTCAGGCTCAAAGAATAGTAATCAATGGCTTGATGTCTTGTTGGTGGCTGATATCAAGTGAAGTATCTGAGGGGTGAGTCCTGGGGCTGATTTTCTTCAACATCATCAACTATCTGGAAGACAGGATAGAGTGCACCATCAGCAAGTTTGTGGATGACACAAGTGGTGTCACTCAGTAGTGGCTGGTGTTCCCAATGTAGCTGTGGGGCAGTGGTAAATACAGTGGAGGGTATGTCTAGAATTCAGAATGACGCAACTTGGAGGATTGGACCTAAAGAAATCTCATGAAATCCAACAAGGAGAAGTGCAAAGTCTTTCACTTAGGATGCAACATTCCCATGCATCAGTACAGATTGGAGACTGACTGCCTAGACAGCAGCTGTGCAAAAAAAGACCCAGGGGTTAGAGTGGACAATAAGCTGAATATGAGCCAACAGTGTGCCTTTGTGGAGAAGGCTAACTGCATACAGGAGTTTCTAGTATTTTCTCTGTCAGTGCATGCTGCAATGGTAGCAATTGTGAGCAGGATCTTTTATAATGGCCGGACTTATGCAGATCACACTCGATTTACAGGGTCAGGCTTGATTTTATTACTAAACAAACAAAATAACTATGCTGGGTGCACCAGGAAGCACCC
>NW_017728915.1:22431287-22443742 GCF_001723895.1 Crocodylus porosus | reverse complement strand
ACCCCGTGCGGAAAATTCCAGCCGCATGCTGCTTCCACGCTGCAGCCCCAGAGCCTCCCATCCACCCAGCACCTGCCACACAAACACTAAGCACATGCGAACATGGCCACCTATAGCACTCAGCAAGTGCAAAATAATTACAACAGCAATGATGGCAACAGATCTGGGTAAGTGATTATCCCCCTCTATTCATCACTGGTGAGGCCACATTTGGAGCAGTGTGTCCAGTTTTGGGCCTCCCACTACAGAAAGATGTGGATAAATTACAGAGAATCCAGAAGAGGGCCAGGGAACATGACTTCTGAGGAGAGGCTGAAGGAACTGGGCTTACATAGTCTGGAGAAGAGAATATTGAGGGGAGATTTCGTAACTGACGGGTGTTTCCAAAAAGCATAAGCTAGACTGTTCTCAGTGGTGGCAGATGACAGAACAAGGAGCAATGGTCTCAAGTGCAGCAAAGGAAGTTTAGGTTAGATATCTGTGATGGGGCCGTTCCCTATGAAGGGTGTAACTCCCCACAAGAAGGACACTGCTCACTCTTCTGTCATGCCTTAGTTATTATAATAAAGATTTAGAGGAGTCAATGGTGTCCCATGGGTTACTCACAGTGTGACACCCCATTGATCTAGGTCTTCGCCTCTCCTACACCCCATCCATTTGCCAACTGTGCTGTTGCCAAGTATACATGGTTTCCTTGGTTAGTGATGTCAGGGACCAATAGCTCAACTGCCCCACAGTGTCATTATCTCACAAAATCAAATAATCAAAACTGGTAACTGTGTTTGCCCACTTTCAGTTTTGGCTTCTCTGTAGATCCTTTTCCTTCCCTGGTTTCACTATGGCCTTCCTGACCCTTCTTCGCCTTGGCTCTTCCACCCAGGGCTCCTCTCAGAAGGAGAACTTCCAGGCTCCTACTGGCAAAGTATGAGCCTTCTGGGGTCCTACTGGCATTCCATGTCCCACTCTCACCCTCCTGTGTTGGTTCTGGCTCTGTTTTAAATGTCCCAGTTCATTGCTCCATTTTGACATCATCTGCTGGGCACCCACCCAGCCGCAAGAGTTTATAAAGTGCTGCATCAGTGGAGTCCAATGATTCCTGTCAGTCTGCTTCATCTCTGCAGGTAAATCTAGTTTGATCCCGGCCTTGGATGGGCTTCACTGAGCCAGAGCTCAGACCCCAGCCCTAAACTTCACCACACCACAGCAGTGAGCAGACCCTTTTACCAGGGCCGCTCCATCACAATATCAGAAAAATTTTCTCAGTAGAAGGGTAGTAAAGCATTGAAACAGGCTCCCAGGAGAGGTTGTGGACTTTCCATTCTTAGAGGTTTTTAAGACCCAACTAGACAAAGGTTTGGCTGAGATGATATAGTTGGGTCTGGTCCTGCTTTGAGCGGCATTTGGACTAGATCAGTGGTCCTCAACCTTTTTGCCAAATAGGCCAGATTGGCAGTGCCCGGTTTGTCCACAGGCTGGAGCTGATATTCTCAATCCAGTGCTTAGACAAGCATTGTGGCCAATATCTGGCTGCAGAGAGATGGTCAGGGAGAAGGCTGGCCTCAATGCAGCCCCACCCCAATGCAGCCCCACAGGAAAAGAAGATTGACCCGGCCCCATGGAGAGGGAAGTGGGAATGGCTAGGCTCCAACCCAGCCCTATGGAGAGGGAAGGGTGCATGACTTGGTCCCATGGGGAGGTTGGGTGGGACATGGCCAGGCCCCAGCCCAGCCCCAGAGGGAGGGAAGAGGGCATGGCCTAGCCCCAATAGAAGGGAAGAGAATATGGCCCAGCTTTGTGGGAGGAACAGGGCATGGTCAGACCCCAATCTGGCCCCATAAGGAGGGAAGGGGGTGTGATTTGGCCTGTCCCTGACCAGCCACATGAGGCTTGGGGTTTGGGAATTTGGCAGCAGGGAGGGTAATCATATTAATGGCCACTGGTCCCCAGCCACCAAATTTCCTGACCCCTGGGGAGCCCTGCAAGTGAAATGTGATAGCTCTTCAGGCCGCATTTGGCCCACAGGCTAGAGTTGAGCACCCCAGGTCTAGATGAGCACCTGATTCTCTATGATTCTATGATTTTTCTATGATTCTAAACAAGATTTTTGTAATGCCCAGAGTGAGGGATTGATTGCTGTGGAAAGGCCAGGATTAGGCTAGGGAGAAAGAAAGATGAGATGAAGCAGAAATGGTGAAAAAAGAGCAGAACTCTAGGGTAGCCTGTAAGGGAGAAAAACGAGAATTAATTTTCAGCAAACATAAAGAGATAGACAAAGAGAGCCAAAAAGGAGAAAAACTAGAACACGAGGGAAAACAGCAAAAATGGAAAGGGAAATGGAGTGAGAAGAGAGACAAGAGGTTGAAGCAAAGCAATGGATAGGAAAAAAGCAAGAAAAGACATGACATGCAAAGCTTTTAGGTAAGTGAATTTTATTTGTGTATGTCATTTCCTACTTTTTATTGCATTTTTCTGGCAAACATCCCACAGCTCCATAACCTGGAGTTGGAAATGGCAGTTTTTGGCAGAATATTGTTGACGTGACTTGAGTCAAATTGCTGCTCCTTGTTGTCTTTAGACATGACATGTAATAAGACTAACCGGGCAGGTGTTTCTAAATGCTGCAGGCCACTGGGCCATTGCAGCAAGCCCAGGTTCAAATCATGTTTTACACAGAGAGTGAAAGGAACAACTGGAGAAGGGTAAGTAATCCAACAGGAAATAGGAGAACTAAGAAGTTAGATGAACAACAGGAAAAATGTCTCATTTTAGCATCCCAATGTTCCTAGTTTGTATATATATTTCTGGAGGTTCCCCACTCCAACTCCAGTTGAATTAATGTTGGAACTGAAAACATTTAGAAAACTAAATGTCTTCTCTTGGCATCTCTTTCTATTTTTCTCCCTGTTTCTCCACAATTACCAATAGAGTTGGCTGTCGTCAAACAAACTATCATAGAGACAAGGCATTAAAATTCTGAGTTAAGGACTAAATCCTGCCCTTGGATTCATGCTCAGTTTCTCTGGACTTTAATAGAGATTAGTCATTCAACTGGGAACACAGATCCTCAAATTATTATGAATATTCTTTTCATCTAGAACAACATTGTCTACATTCTCAGTTCGCAGATCAACTCAGTCAGCAATGGATTTAGCCCATTCTGTTGTCCTGAAGTGTGATAACCCACCTGCATGTTAGATCACCCATTATTTTGAGAAGCTCTGTGAGTCAGTGGTTCAAAACTGTGCAACAACTCTTCATTTATTCTTTCACCATGAAATACCCTTCTTGCCATCTTCTACCTCCTATACAAACACAGTTAAATCTCATAGTTGAAAATTCCTCATGGCTAAGTTTGGAGAGTTAAAAAGCTGAAGGCTGAATTGAGGCAGTCTTTGCAGGTTAGTTTAAGCTGTGTAGATTGAACCAATAAGCAAGTGAACACGTTTGATTCCAGAAATGTAGCGACATGCCTACAGTGGCCCAGGTCAGAAGCCAGGGGGTGCCAGAACACACCTCCCTACTTGGATAACTTAAATCAGTTAAGTCTGCTGTTATAGCTAGGGACAGACATTACATATAAACCAGTTTAAGTGATCAGAAACTGGTTTAAACCTGTAATAGAACATAAGTTCAGTGCACATAAAGTAGTTTAAAAATGGCTGAAACTGGTTTGAAATAAACCTGGTTGAATTGTTGACGTGACCAGTTATCAAACTTAACTGATTTGGGTTGAACCAGTTTATGTTCCAGACCCCTTCCTGGTTTAAGTTAAATCAGAGTCCCCCAGCATCCTGGAATGCTCTCTGGGCTGGACAGGGCTCTCTGCTCAAGAGACCTGGACTGGCCCCTCCCCTCTGCTCCCTGGCTGCAGCTCCAGTGAAGACTACAGGCATCTGTCTGACTTTCCCCCACTCCACCCACCCCCCTCACCACTTCCTGCTAAAGCATGGATTCCTTCCTTTCCTCTGCCTTACACAGACACCTCTCAGCATTAGCTAGCATACCACATGCTGGCTATAGTCCATGCTGTGGGAGATGGGACAAAGGCATACAGGACAGTTTTGGCTTAGGGATTTTTGGAGCTAATCAACAGGTAGCTGGTAATGTCTCTCCATTCCTTCTTTGGAACAAGTTGTTTAAGAAAAGCTTGAACTAATGAGATATCCTTTTGTTTTGCTGATGGGCTGATAAATGCTCCCTGCTGTGTAATGAAATGCTATGTAAATCCCTGGCTCCCTCACTCACCAGGGAAAGGGGAGGACCCCTCCCTAACCAGAGCATCCTGCCACAGCCTGGCCACACCCCCTTACCTCAGCAGTGTGGAAGGATAGGGAGGACTGCTTTAGTGTCCCCTGGTTTCTAGCCTGAGCCACTGCAGGCATGTGCCTGCATTTTTTCAATCCAAAGGGGTGTCTGTACAGTTACAGACTGATTCAGCCTAGGCAGGTTGGACTAACCTGAAAAGATTTAATCAATTCAGGCTCAGGCTTTTTGAATGTCTGTCCCTAGCTTACATCCATCCAGGTTTATCTTAGACTGGTTTTGGCCATTTTGGCTAAGTACAGACAGTAAAAAAAAACCCCAAGGCTGAATCAATTCAATCTTTGCAGGTTAAGCTAAGATGAATAGATTGCAAGTGGACAGACATTCACTTTTGATTCTGGAAATATAGCCACATGCCTGCAGTGGCCCAGGCCAAAAGCTGGGGCAGCGGGTGGGGTGGCGCTAGAGCACGCATCCCTGCTTGGCCTGAACAGACAGCTTGAGCCAAAGCTAACCCACCCACCCTTCAAGTAGAAGAAGGGCAGGTTTCAGGAGAGGTACAAAGCATTCTGGGATGCTGGGAGACTGTGAGTTAAGTTGATTCTGGAGAGGATCTGGGACAGAAGTTCAATAAACTGATTTAACCTAAATCAGTTAAGTCTGATACTATATCCATCCAGGTTTATTTTAAACTGGTTTCAGCTATTTTGAAAGAGCTTTATATGCACTGAACTTCTGTTTTATTACATATTTGAACAAGTTTCCAATCACTTATACTAGTTTATGTGTAAGTTCCATCCCCGGCCAAAAAGAAAATAATTCATTGATTTTTTTTATAGTGAATTTTTCTGCTATTTTCTCCAGGTGGCCCAGCTCAATTTTGTAGTGTCATTTAACACTACACAAAGGCTTTTTTCCCCAGTTGAATCAGAAAAGGGGAGAAGAAAAATGTTTTTGGTCAGCTATTGACTGATGGACTTTCTCTAGCTAGCTCAGCTCTCCAGCCTATAATTCTGGCTCATAGCCTTGCTACAAAGTAGGTTCGGCATGTGGGGACTGTGAGTCCCTGCTGACTGGTATCATAGAACGAAGCAGGATAGATGTACAATAATCTGATTAAGTCCCCATAGTGTAGAAAAGATGGAGAGCAAGTAGTAGAGAAAGAGAAAAGCAAATGTCACGTTCTACTGCCAATGCAAGAAATCCCTTAATGTCATGGGAAAATGGCTTACTTGGTGACCACAGAGTTCATGTGGACCTGAGTAGCCTCAGTATGGAAGTTCTAAGTCTCAGTTCTGTTTCATGTCTTCTGCACACTCAGGCAGGTGGATATCATACTGACAGTTCACAATGTTGGGGTTTTCTCAGAACGGAGGTTTTCTCAACAGCAATAAGGGTTAGAAACATTTTCTTAAGTGGAAGCTGAGGTCCTGGACTACAGTTCTGTAACACAAATATTGAATAATGTTCTGAATACTAAATCCATTTTTCTGACTGGTGACTGGTTCATGGTACCTAATGTAATTTTAAAATTGTCTTTGTATTGCATTTAAAATGGACTGTCTATGAAGCAGATCAGTGCCAACTCATAAAACTAATGGAATTTCAAAAAGGGGGGAATATTTTTTTAAAGCTTTAAAATTCAAAAAAGCTGTAAGTTTAATACCAGATGACCATGCAAGCACCCAGTCTTCTTCCTCTAAGTATCTTAAAAAAATCTACCCATCTGCAGCAGTGACACATGCTGAGTCCTACTTAATATAATTTGAATTAAGTAAAACCAAAGAAGCATAATCCAGCAAGAATAAGCAGTCAGCCCTATTTTGCATTAGTCTCCTTCCCTCGCTCCAGCATTAATAGTGAACTTAATACAACTAACCTGGATAAAGGGACTCATAGATTCATAGAAGTTAGGGACTGGAAGGGACGTCATGAGATCATCAGGTACAACCCACCTGCTCTAAAGCAGGAAAGACTGATGAGGTCAGAGGACCCCAGTGAGGTGTGCATCTAGTCATCTTTCGAAGATCTCCAGGAAAGGTGGTTGTACCACCTCTGGGGGAGTCTGTTACAGACTCTGGACACTCGAACCATAAAGAAGTTTTTCTTATGTCTAATCTGAAACGATCTTCTATCAGTTTATGACCATTATTCCTAGTCTTCCCCTGGGGTGGCTTGGTGAACAGATGTTCTCTTAGCCCTGGATTTTAACCCCTTATATACTTAAATGCCGCCACCAAGTCTCCTCCCGAGTCTTCTCTTTTCCAGGCTGAACAGTCCCATGTCCATTGGCAAATGCATAGAGAGTGCATGCGGGTGCACGTGCACCCCCTGAGCATGGTGCACCCCCTGTGAAAAGGCACCACCGACACTGCCAGAAGCATCTGCAGGTGGTTACTGCTCACCACTGCCCACCTTGCCGCCGACACTTCCAATGGCATCTGTGGGTGGTCTGCAATTGCTGCTGGCCACCGCCGATGCTACTGGCAGCATCTGTGGGTGGTTGCTGACTGGTAGTTGGCAGTTACCACCCCTCCCCCCCCGCTGCCAACAGCACCACGGCCACCTGTGGGAGCTCTCTTCTTGCCAATGACAACAGTGCCATTGCCACTGCAGGACCTCACCATGCCCACCTCACCTCTGGGGGCATGCGGCATTCATGCCCATGTCTTTTGGCTTCTCCTTGTATGGTCTGTTCTCCAGACCTCTAATCATTTGTGTGGCCCTCCTTTGGACTCCTTCTAGTTTCTCTACATCCTTCCTGAAGTGCAGTGCTCAGAACTGGACTCAGTACTCCAGCTGCAGCCTCACCAATGCTGAGTAGAGTGGGAGGACAACATCCTTAGTCTTGCTTGTGATGCATCAGTTGATGCATGCCAGAGTGCTGTTCACTATGCTGGCTCTTGCATCACATTGCTGGCTCATGTTCATTCTGTGGTCGATTATGAACCCCAGGTCTCTTTCTGTTCTGGTGCTGGCTAGCGTAGCACCACCAAGCCTGTAAGTATGTTGTGGATTATTTCTCCCCAGATGGAGTGTTCTCATTTCTCAGTGTTAAACATCACCAGGTTTAGATCCACCCACTTTACAAGTCTGTCCAGGTTATCCTGTATCCTCAGCCTGGATATCAGAAATATCTTTCCTGTGCCCTCATCTATCGCCACTTGGCCCCATATTCAAGCCTGTAGGAATGGATAAGAAAGGGCTTGTGTGAAGTTGAGTTAATAGTTCCCAATGTTCTCCATATCTCCTATTTTCACAGTGTTCTGTATCCAAGATACCTTATTCTTTTTGAATCTGAGTGCTTTATGAATAAACAAAGGTTTCAGGATAAAAACAAACCTCCCTTGAAATTCATGGTTCTTGTCAGTATTTGGGGCAATGATGGGAAGTTTAAAGAGAGAGAGAACCAATTCCAGAGCTGAAGATGAATGTAGGGGAATTTAATGAAACACAAATTGGGGTGGAACAAACATAGGCTTAGAGTCTGATTCCATGTATTCAACAATCTAGATCAATACTTGGCACTTAAAAAAGCAACAACAATGTGGTGGTTTTCATTGAGTTGTACCAGGAAACAGGACGACTCCAACAAATAACACAAAACATGTCACCAATCAATTTTATTGAAAATATATTAGGTTTCTGTAAAAAGTATAAAAGATCAGAAAAGGGAGCAGCACAAGCAGGAAGAGAGACAGCACACAAAGATTTACTTCTGAGTGCTACAAAATATTGAACTAAAAATAACATTAAAGATGAAATTTGCAATGAATCTCAAGCTGCTAAATTCCCAAAGGCTGGGTCTGCCAAAGGCTCTGTTGGTTTCCTCTGTTCTTTTCTGTCTTTATTTAAATATTTTATACAGTTGTCTATGTTCATGTGTAGTGCGAACTGTCATTTATATTTCAGTCCACTCTAAAATGGATCTTAGACTATCTCAAGCTGCGCACTGCAGTGACTAGTTCTGAACAGAGAGGTAAGTTGAAGTGGTAAGGACAAATGAAGACTGATATTTAATGTAGTTTTTGTGTACTTATATTTTTCTGTCATGTATTTTGCCTTAAAACTGATTTGTAATTTTATGGGTTTTGTGACATTATGATAAGATGTGATGTGAGTAAGGTTTCCATTTAGCAAATACATTGATGTATTTTTGAGTCAGTGGTTGACTGTGGGAATTCTGAATTCTGACCTTAGGGTTTAATGTTTAGCAATAACAACATGCAAGTTTTGATCTACAGTATTTCATGCTTTTCTCTGTGCATTAGATTTGCAAAGGTAAACTTTTCAGAAAAAGCCAGTCATAAGCTGATTTCACATCCAGTCCTGTAAGATGCCCACAAGGTGCTAAACATCCTCAAATCCAATTTTCTCTGATTTGAATCTGTGCTCTCAGGACCTCTAAAGATTTGTATGCAGTGTGGAACTTAGCTTTGTATGTTGCTGAGGGTTAGATTCTTCCTAACCTGGTAGGCAGGCTGTGTTGGGGGGGAAGTAAAGAGTGCTTGTGTGACCCACATAAAGGATTAACAGAACTGCATTCCTTATGCTTAGTGGAGTTCAGAGGCTGCTTGCTAATTGTGCCCCACAGTGTATGTAGCATCCCAACTGAGGTGGGAAGGAGCAGATAGTAAGCAGATTATGGCTTCATTTCCAGTGTTTCAGTCAGGTGAGCTGGTTTTTCAAAGGGCTGTAAAAAAATGCATTCCCCTGATCCCTTTAGAAAGCCTGTGTCTTTCCAAGGGGTGGTGTAGCTCTGCATTGACTTCAATGCAAGCTGGTGTCTATAAGGCCCTATTGATTAGATTAGATTAATGTAGTTTACATTAGAAATTGAGAAGTGTGTTAGGGTCAGATTCTTCTCATACAGTACCAGGAAGAATGAAATTTGTCCCATTAGACTCCATTTTCTTAGTTTTCATTCAGAAAAAAATAGGTGAAAAATGATGCTTTTCCCTGGGTTTGAAAAAGCAAGTCAAATGGGTCAAAAAGCAGAGTAAGAATTAAAGTAGTAGGAATTTGATTAGCCATTGTAAGACACTTACTTATCACTTTGGAAGTGGACTCTTAAAGAATGTTAAATTGCCATTGAAATACATGTTACCTTGCAGTATGCAAGATCAAAGTTCATTGTCTTCCTATCAGAGGGTTAGGATGAGTAGGCTTACTTTTTCATATAATCTTTTGCAGTTCAAAAACATTCCATTCATTTTATTTGAGTGATCAATTTACCAGGACAGCCCCAATATACCTGTTGTGCACTGTAGTAAAATTTGTACCACAAGCCTTCGTAGAATAATCAGAATGTTAGTGTTATACAGACCTCAATACAGACCTCAATGCAACAGACCTTTCAGTGCTGCTGTCCAAAATGTATGGCATGTCTCTTCCACATAATACGCATGCAAAGTAATAGATTACATTTCATAAAATGCTATTTCTTTTATATTTGATCACAATATTAAAAATTGAAATCTTTTAAATAGCATTTTCCATACTGAGTTAAGCAGTAAAAATTCAGGCTTTCAAAGCACTTGTACATGTGCCAATGTCACAGTATACACATGACAAAAATTTCCTTTTGCATGGCTTAATGGCATCACACATTACACGCACGCAAGTTTGAGGGGGGTTTAAATGAGTTTACATCATTGCAAACTAATGATTTGCAATGTTGCAACTTGGAACTTTGCAGCCCTTAGTTAGCTTGCCCCCCAGCCACAGGAGAGGAGGGCAGGCTCTGCCGAAAACAAGGATTAGGCCCCTTGCTCCTGGGGCAGCATGGGGAGGCAGCAGGAGGGTGCCTGGGCATTTTGGTAGCTGGAGAAGGCCACCTCCCTGTACTGCCCCAGGGGCAAGCCAGCCCATTCCCAGATGTCCCCAGGTGTCCTGCCGGCTACAGGAGATGCTGAAGGAAGAAGTGGTGAAGGGCCCAATCCTTATGTTTTCTGTGGAGCCTGCCTGCCTCTTCCATGGCCAGGCAGGCAAGCTGACACATTAATGGCAGAGATTAATGGCCTCCTGGCCACAGGTGAGGTGGGCAGGCTCTGCCAAAAAAAAAAAGGATCAGGCCCCTTGCTGCTTCTGCCTTCAGCAGGCAGCTATGGCCACCAGGACAACAGCATATATACAGTGATGGAAAAATAAAACCCACCATTTCAATTAAAAACTCACTGTTTCAATTTAGAAGGCATAGAATGCAACCTAAGAACTGAAACCTCGTCATGCGTACAAGAGTCCTCACATTTTAGTGACTTGTCCTCTGGATAAGCTAATCAGTAAGTAGAAATACACTTTAAGGAAAGAGCCTCTAAACTAAAGGCTTTTAAAAATTATTATTTGCACGTTAATACAAGTATGAGCAATGACCACTTCTGTATAGGCTTTCTATGTATTAATATCTGTTTTTGTTTTATAAGCCTGTCTAAATCTATTGTATAATAATTTATGTCTTCTAAAACCCCTTTAGGTTAAATAATATTAAAATACATAGTCAGCACACAGAATTAAGCATTTTTAAGGGCAGGAAAGGTTATTATCATACCCTCAAGAAAAGATTTCTATAATGTGTGATTTTAAACCTGCTAACTTGCTAACTACAAACAAAAAATAGTTTGTGTAAAAGCTGTAGCTTGTAACAAGGCCTTGTACATCTGGATCATTGAGTAAACACAGTCTGTCACTATAGCTGGAGGAAAAATAGATATTTCCACTTTTAAGATCCATTCCATAAAGAAAATCTTTATGTGGGTGCTCGCAATTTGGCTCCAGATCTTAGGTCAGACAGTGTGTATAGTGTACTACCATATCTTCCCTTAAAACAGGAAAACAATTATGCATTTAGCCCTAGGGATTCTATCCCACAGGCTGCTGCTCACTCCAGCCCTGATCCAACAAAATAGAAATTCATATTTAACTTTACAGACATGAGCTTATGTCACTAAACTAAAACAGTATTTTGCTGCTCTGGGGCCGAAGTGCCCAGCACTGTGCAGAATCAAGTGAATAAGCAGCTGAGTGGGACGCAGTAAAATACAGGTGAAAATAACAATTCTACAGGAAACTTCAAACAATTGGAAAACTTCAGTTTCGGTTCTAAAAGGAATATTCACCTTTTTACAACTGTATTTCAAAAACTCCCCTTCAGTAAGCTTTCATATTTTGCTTTTATATAGTGCTTACTATAGGAGCTGAAAGATTTTTTACAACCTCTGAGCCTGGTTTGGCCTGTGTTGAAAACAATGGCAAAAATCCCACTGGTTTCACAGGTAGCAGGATTGGGCCCATTAACCTGCATTCCAGCCCTGTGAGAAGTTATATTACAGTTTTATAGATAAAGTGAATCACATTATGATGCAGAAAACATCATATTGTCTATGTACGCAAGAAGCCAGTGGCAGAGTCAGAAACAGAACCTGGGATTCCTGGGGGCTGCTCCTGCCTCTGACTGCTGAATCCCACTTTTGAAAGCATTTATTTGCACTCCCTTAGCAATATAATTCTAGAATGGAATTTAACAGTAATGTATGGAGTGCTTGTAAAATATGTTTCTCATAAATTGCATGCATGCAAAATCCAACTCTTTTCATGTATGTGCATGGTCGACAAATATAACAATATGAATATGCACTATAAAATATAGCTATACATGGACATACATGGGATAGTGATGAAAATGGAGTTTTCAAATAATAGTTCATACAAAGGGCAAATATTCTTCTTGTTCTATGAGGGAGCGGTAAGTTTTATTATATGGAATGGGAAAATCAGCAGCATCCTGATAAGTACCCTATTTTCTTCTTCTTCTTTTGTTTTCCCCACTATGGCTACTTTTGTCCTACTAAATTAGCCAATAGTTACAATACCAGTCAGCATGATGTTACCTACTTTCTCCCTGTTTTCTTTTGAAATAGAATAGGACCTGTTTTCTTAGAAAGAGTTGTGACAACAGCATTAAATCATACATTAAATAATTTGTTTCACATGATGGGTTGGAACTAATATCCCAGATCTGAACACCTGAATGCTAGGAGGAAGTTCAGATTCTAGTTTGTGTCCAGACTTTGCAACATGGCTTCAGCTCTGCTTTTTTAATTGTGGCCTGCAACACAGAAGAGGAAGCCCAGGTAAGTGCTGTTGTATATATGTGTGTGTGTCTGCGCGCACACACACACACACACACACACACA
>NW_017728915.1:22429712-22431127 GCF_001723895.1 Crocodylus porosus | reverse complement strand
CCAGTTAGTAAAATGCCGGATAACAGGGCTTTTTCTGTACACACGCACATGCACACATCTATCTATCTATATAGATATAGATATAGATAGATAGAGATATAAAACAAATTAGGATAGCTGCATTTTACAGGTGCTATGTAAACAATCCAGACACTTAGGCCTGTCACTAGATCTTTTCAGAAGCCTCTCTATAAAGCTATACATAAAAAGATAATTAAAAAGACAACATTTTGAAGATGGTGTTCTATCTAACCGAAATCAGCAGGATATCGGAACTAGGTCTCGTATGATGAATAACAAAAGAAAGGGTAGTTTACATTCTTTGATACATTTCTGCTAGATTAACCCCCAGTGGGATTTTACCCCTCCAGTCACATTCCTTTGTTCCTCTAATCTTCTTTTGTATTTGCTCACTGACCCCAAGCATGTACTTGACTTGTGACCCTATTTCTGTTAATAAAATACAGGCCATCTGACCGGTACTCACACCAATGAACTACAAGGTGATGATTATCTTATTGTAAGTGCCAGGACTTAGTAACACAGCAGTTTAAGCCTGGTGGTTGGGTGGGCTGAGGGTAACCACCTCTTACCAAAGACTGACTGTATAATCCTGAATGATCATTTCACAAGCAAAATAAAGACAATAAGCCTCTTCAGAATATGTAATGAAAGAGATACATTAGTTGCGTATCTCCATATCCATTGTGCAGCTATTGAACAGTCAATATTGCTTTAGGGATGCAGGGGTGATGAATAACTTATAGATGCAGGCTAGAGATTTTCAGTATGCTTATGGGGATAGCATCTAAAATCAAAATCATCCCATTTCTCTACAGATTAATAATTATAATTATCAATATAGCAAAATTCATATTAATACTTAATTTGGTGTTTTGAGACTAAATTAATAATTCTAAAGATATGTGAGATCCTTATAAACAAAATAGCAGTATTTTATTGTACCTGCTGAAACGCTGATCTAAACAAAAAACATATGTGATTATGCCTTATACTTATTAAAGTAATACACCAAGCCTATTTACCATGAAATCATGTAAGAAATATTATTAATAATCATTTTACAGGAGCAAATAATACTAAAGCAATTTATTAGCCATGTAATCTGTCACTTTCTTTTTTGGGGACAGAAAGACAGTATTTTCACTAAAAAAATGAAATTGTTACATTTGAACTATTAAACAACACTAAGGTTAAAACAGCATTGGTCCTGTGGTCACATTGGGGTGACAACCTGGCTCTAGAGATGTTCTACAGGAGCTTCATATCTAATTAAAAATAAAAACAGATATCAAAGTAATGCAGACTAACAATATGAAACTATCTGATGCATTTTTGGTTAGATGGCATGAGGGACTTTAACATTCACTTTATTTGCATATGTTTGTTCTTTC
>NW_017728915.1:22427339-22429612 GCF_001723895.1 Crocodylus porosus | reverse complement strand
TTTACTGTTGATCATCATTTTCAAAATGTGTTTATTTTCATGATTTGCTTTTATTTAAATCAAAAAGTAACAAGTTAACTTGGCTTCTTTGAACCATGAATCATATTTCTAGTTTTGGGCAAACCTTTATTGTGCCTCCATTTTATCCAAATTACTTCACACATGTAAATGTTTGTATTAAATTCATGCATGGGCTAAGGGTGCCACTATGTATACAGAATGGCGTATATATGTAGAAGCACTGTTTGTGCCTTTATAGTTAACAGCAATTTATTCAGTGTGGCTCTTTACCGCCTTCAGAAAGGGGCTAACAGCTGTAAATTTGGGAGCAGAGCTCATTGCAGTCAAGGGAGTTGCAGTGGTCCCTGTTGTGCTTCCTAATTCAAATAGTGTCCAGCTACCTCTGAAGTTTGTGGTAATCTATTTTAGCTTTCCTATGGCTCCAATCAGCTGCTCTGCCCAAAGTTAACATCAGAATATAAGTACACAGTGGGTTTGTCTACATGTACAATTAATACGCCTGAATTTTCTGCACAAAAATTCAGGCACATTAAACTGTGGCCTTGCACACATCTGAACATGTGCCTGTCAGGACCAAATTTGCTCCCAGTGGAAGCAGTTCAGTTCAGGGCTGATCCTGTCCTGCCTTGCCCCACTCCAGCAGCCAGGAGCAGCTCCAGGCTCCTCCAGGTGCCAGTCCTGGGCTAGCAAGAGGCATGGGGTCTGGTCCTGATCGCCATGTAGCTGGTAGAGCTGTCCTGGCTGCTGGGCATCTGCCTCCCAAACACATGGAGATCAGGACATGTCCCAATCTCCATGTGAGAGGGAGGCAGCTGCCCAGCAGTGAGGACAACTCTCCCAGCTATCCTGATCTCCACTTGGCTGGGAGGTAGCATCCCACTGAGCTGAGACAGCTGTCCCCACCCTCTGTGGCCCCCTGCTGCCTAGGTTGACTGAGAGCAATTTGCTCCTGGTCAAAATCTACACATGCACTTCAGCGCTGCTTAATGCACTGATTTCTAGTACCTGTATCTACTAGAATACAGTAGCACACAGTATCTACAGGTACTAGAAAGCAGTGCATTAGACTAATCTACTGCACAGTAATTGCTGCACGCGTGTAGACAGTGATGCTTTACTGTGCATTCGATTAGTCTAATGTGCAGTAAAGAGTTTTATGTAGACACATCCACTGACTACCTGACTTTTTTCAGTCGCAGCATTCTACAGAGAGCCATAAGGGGTGGAGAAGGCATAAGACTTGCTACTGTAGCTCTTTACCACTCAAGGGCCTGCCTGTACAGTCATTACTGCACAGTCATTTAGTACTTATATAAACAAATACTAAATGACTGCACAGTAACCCATGTTACTGCATGGTAGCACTGACAAACAGCTTTTTTGTGATGCTGACTGCTCAGTAGCCCAAGACTACTGCACAGCAGCATCACGTCACAGTTTCTGCTACTGCATAGTAGTCCTGAGCTACTGCACAGTCAGCATTTCGTGTAGCTGTGGCCAAGGATTCTCATAGGTAGGGAGAATTCTTCACTGAGCGACTAGATCAGTGCTTCTCAATAGGGCTGTGTGACGCGTCAGGTGGTGATTCGATTTGGAGGAGATACAGCCCGATTTGGTGGCCTAATCTCTGAATTGGAATCAAATCAGAGGACCAATTAATAGGTCCATATCAATTCAAAGCTCTCTAAATTTTCAGAAAAGATTCAGAGAGTTTCAATGATTTGGGCAGTCCCCAGTGGCTGCAGCAGTGTGCTGCAGCCAACTCCAAGCGAGTAAGTACTAGGGGCAGAGCAGGTGGGGGGTTGAGGGAGGGGGGACAAGACCATGGGGGGACCCTTGCCAGCCTCCAGTCCCTGCCTGCTCCCTCAGGCCCCCCATCCCTGCCCACTCCAGCTCCTCGCCCTTTAAAGAAAAGCCCCGGTGCTCACCTGGTGCTGCTGGGTGGAGGGGCAATCCCTGCTGCCCTTCACTACTTCATGCTACATGGGGGGCTCTGCACAAGCCCCTGCCCTCTCCTCCAGCCCCCCCATAGCTGCCCTCCCTGATGTGGCTCCAGCCCTTTAAGAAAAGAAGAAAAAGCAAGAAAAGCCCTGGGACTCCTGCAGCAGCCTCAGAGCTTCAAGGGGCTTGTGCAGAGCCCCCCCCCCCATGTGGTATGGGGCAGCAGGGGGCAGTGGGGATCACCCCCTTCCAGCGGGATTGCTGAGACTGGGGTTTTTTTCATTTTTTTTCTTAAAACGCCAGAGCCGTGG
>NW_017728915.1:22401252-22427239 GCF_001723895.1 Crocodylus porosus | reverse complement strand
GCAGCAGGGATTGCCCCCCACCCAGCAGCACCTGCTGAGTTGGGTTTTTTTTTTAACATGTGCTGGAAGCTGGGGTGGGCAGGGCAGGGCAGCCATTGCCAGGCTGTGGGGATGGGCCTGGCTGATTCAGAGATTTGGCAGGAGCCGAATCTCTGAATTAGATTCAGCCGAATCGAATCAGGACAGTGATTATCTCTGTCACAAAACTGAATCACTGTCCCTCGAATTGGCCAAATCCAAAGTGAATACTAGTCACTTCACACAGGCCTAGATCTCAGCATTTTTAGATTCAAAGCACCCCTTATTAGACTCAAGGCACTTCCTCAGAAAATGCCACCTCTTAACTTTCACTCTGTTTTTAACTATGAAAAAAATAATAGAACAATTCTTTGGTTGCAAAGAACTCAGAAAGACACAACTTGTCAGAATATTTTGGCACTATAGATTTCTATTTGCAATCTCTGGCTTTATCTTGTGAATCATGTTTAGGTATCTACGCACCCAACAATGCTAATATTGTGAGACACCCTGCAACATCCTTAAAAGGATCTCATGTCACCTGGTTGAGAATCACTGAACTAGATTCGATTTAGAACTCCTTTGTGTTACTGGATCACTACAAAGTGGTCAGACTGCAGGTTAGAGCTGAATAGTGTTCTTGCAGGCTGAAATTGGGGAGTGTGGGAAGAAAATACTTTAGTCTGGTTGTTATAGTCCCAAATGAACATAATCATACATTTTTGTGCAACACTTATTACAGGATTTACCAGAAAACCTGGAAATAGGTTTAAATTGCTAGAGATGTTTTAGTCTACTGGGTACATAATGTAAGTTCAATTTCCCCGTGCCGAATTATATATCTATCTCTTCAACTAAAACAGCTGTGAATAAGCCACTAGGGTGTCTCAGGTGAATAGCACTGACCGAATCTTAGGAAACTTGAACAATCTCTGCAGAAAACAAACAAACAAAACTGACTACAAATAAAATGCTGGCTCCCCAGTGGGAGCCAGTAGTTCTCCCAGCTGCACAGCCCAGCACAGAGTGGAGGCTGCTGGCACAAAGAAATGGGTGCCACCCCCACGCTTTCCCCCCACTGATTGGATGAGAGGGCTGCCTATTGTGTGGCCCTGCTGCTCTCCACCAATCAGTAGCAAGGGCTGGGGTCACATGACAGGCAGCTATCTCCACTAATCAGTAGTGTGGGCCAGGCCAATCAGAGGTGTGGGACTACCCAACATAAAAAGCCCATTAAAATAGCAGCCTGCCCTGTGGTCTGCCTGCAAAATTGCCTGACCTCCACCTTGATTTGAGCCTACTTATAAGCCAGTAAGTACCTACTGGGGTCATAAGGAAGAACAAGTTTATACATGCAACAACAAGCTAATATAAAATTCAGTTTACATCTGAAATATGTGTAATCCAGTTCTTCAGTCATAGAATCATAGAAAATTAGGTTTGAAGGGACATCAGGAGGTCATCTAGTCCAAACACCCCTGCTCAACCCAGGACCATCCCCACCTAGGTCATCCCACCCAAGACTTTGACTAGCCAGGTCTTAAAACCTTCCAAAGATGGAGCTTCCACCACCTCTCTGGGTAACCTGTTCCAGTATTTTACTACCCTTCTAGTGAGAGAGTATTTCCTAATATCTAACATAAACTTCCCTTGCTGCAACTTGATAGCGTTGCTCCTTGTTCTGTCATCTGCCACCACTGAGAACAATCCAGCTCCGTCCACTTTTGAACCCCACTTCAGGTAGTTGAAGGCTTCTATTAAATCCCCGCCTCAGTCTTCTCTTTCTCTAGACTAAAAACCAGTTCCTTCAGTCTTTCCTCATAAGTCATGTTTCCCAGCCCCCTCCCCATTTTTGTTTCTCTTCACTGGACTCTCTCCAATTTGTTCACATCCTTTCTGTAGTGGGGGGATCCGAAACTGAACACAGTGCACCAGATATAGCTTCACCAGTGCCGACTGGTCTGTAATTCCCTGGATCCTCCTTTTTCTCTTTCTTAAATATGGGTACTGTTTGCCCTTTTCCAAACATCCAGAACCTCTCTTGATCACCATCTGTTTTCAAAGATAACGGCCAGTGGCTCTGCAGTCACATCAGCCAACTCCCTCAGCCCCTTTGGGTGCATCCTGTCCAGCCCCATGGACTTGTACATGCCCAGCTTTTCTGTACCCATCCATGACAGTGCTCCCGTCATGCAAGTTCCCACCAAGTCTCTGTTATTCCAGTCTTGTCATAGTTTGGTGATTGTGCGAGGACTTCCAATTCTTCCTGCTTGTTTCCCAGGCTCTGTGCATTCATATATAGTAAAATTCACATTATCTGGCACTTAGCAAGCCAGTATGCTCTATTAACCGGCATGCTGGCTTGTAGGTAAAATCAAAACAGGAAGTGCCCACCATGGCACTTCTGATTTCGCCGAACCCCTATGGCCTGGGGCAAAGCAGCCTGTTCTGCTAACCCTCAGAAGTGAGAGGAGCAGCAATGCAGTGGGAGGGGCGGTGGCACACCAGACGTGGCAGGAGAGGCGGCCTCTCAGGTAACTGGCATATTTTGTAATCCAGCACTCCCGATTCCCCATGGGTGTCGGATAAGAAAGTTTTTACTGTATGAGGTTCCGCGCACCCTCAGATATGAAACACATGGGGAGATATGAATAAATAACACCCCCAGTATTACACCCTAATCAATAAAAGCTATTAAATTTATATCAATATTCAGAACAATCTCATTGCTTTTTTACTTCTTTTGAACACATGAGTCAAACATGAGAAGAATCCTTAGGTTTACTAAGACTTACTCTTTTTTTCTTTCCCATTTATAGTCTTATATTTGTCCAATTGCTTAACATAACTATATAAGGGCACCCTGTCTAATGATAATTTCTGCTGCCTTGTCTAACCTGCATACTTAAAAGAACCAACATATGATTGAGGACAGGGACAAAACCACCCCTACTCATTTCATCTCTATAATGTACAATATAGGCCAAATCTTGGTCTTACCATTGAAGTTAATGTCAAAACTCCCATTGATTTCAACAGAACCAGAATTTGACCACCTACTTTGAAAATGAAGTGATATGTTGTAAAATTTATGTTTACATTAGATCATATGGAAGACCCTGGAGAGGCTGCAGGTGGTGAAGATTTAAATTTAGGCCTGAAAAAATATAAGCTCAAACTTGGCTAAAGAAAACAGTAAATAATGGATCTGGTTGTACTTGGAAGTAGTTCTGCTAAGTGCAATTGAATTGGCTGTTTATGTTTGCAAAAGAAAACAAGGTCCTGAGTAGAGCTGGGTGAAAAGGAAACTTTTCTTTTGAAGGGTAAGAAATGTTTGGAATCCATTATTCATGCAGCCCTGGGAGTAAAATAGGAAGAGTAAACTATGTAAAATTTATCCTGGTAGGTCATATCCAACCCCAGCTAATGTTTATGGCAGTGTCTCTTTTGTCTTTAAGGGAAGCTGTTTCCAGGTAAATATCACCACCACAGAAATGCTAACTCAGTTGTGTTTTTTCACTACTAAAGAGGGACATCAGAAATGACAAAAGCTTACAGAACACTTCTCCCAATTATAAAGTTGGTCTCACCCTACCTCACAAATCTTGATTCTAATTACTCAACCCTCCACTTGTCATATAAGTATACTTGCTGGAGATGATTGAGTTGGAGATTCTTCAAAATTTCTGTTTCAAATTATCTTGTCACCAATACAAAAAAGGCTGAGCTATTTCATGAAATGTTGGGCATTGATTTGAAAAAAGAGTGCTTATCATTTTTTTAAGATATTGCCAGGAGTAACAGAAAAATGTTCATTAACAAGTTGTTATTCTGGGTTCTGAATACATTTTTAAGACAGAAGAAAAAAAATCTGACTCAATGCTTAAAGGACCTCTGCAAGGCTATTTGACCCCAGCAGTCTTTCCTGCCCAGAGCAGAGGGGTGGACCAGATGATCTCACAAGATCCCTTCTAGCCCTAAACTTCTGTGAATCTGTAAACTATCTTGACATTGATAGGTATAGTCAGGACCTTGTGTTCCCTGAGACTGTCACTGTACAATTTGCTGAAGAATTCACCCTGTCTGAAAAATGCTCCAAACTTATTAAAAAGTGTGTTTTTAAAGATGTGTTTCTAGACCTCCTGGCTGCAAAAATAAGATGAAGCAAGTGTAAGCAGCTGCACTGATGTCTGCCTGAGTCTGCAGAAGTCTGCAACAATAGCTCTGACAGGTATGAACTCTAAAACCTACAGATGACAATCTGCGGTTTATTGAAAACTCAAAATGTATCATAGCATAAAACCAATTGATTTTTATATAAAATATAAAACCTTATAGATTGTTCTATTATTTTTCATATTGCACCTAATAAAAACCTCCATGTAATAAATTATTACAAAATTGCCACAAATGTAGAGATTTTCAACCAAATTGCTATAGAGTTTAGGTGGGCTGATCCTCAGCTGACATTAATGGTCTTTGATGAAAGCATGACAATTTATACCAGCTGAGGAACTGCCCTATACAGACAACTGCTGCAGAGTAAATCAGGCCTGGCAGTATATAGCTCCCAAATAGAATCAGGGCCACATTATGGTGTACACTTTACATTCACTGTGTAAAAGGTAGCCTATGATTTCCCCTTGTTCCCTACTGCTCCAAATCCTACAATTAACTTAGTAGTAGGTCTTCTCTCTGAACACTTTTTTAAAATTCTCTTTCTACTCTGCTTTTGTTTCTTTGAGGTTTCAGGGAAAAGTTTGTTCTTTATTGTTGTTCTTCTTCCACTAATTTCCTTTCATCTAGCATCAACTAAATCTACATAACATCCACTTTCATGCTGCTTACTCAACACTAAAACAGTTTTAAAGTGAAATAAATCTAATTTCTTTTCTGTATAGGAGCTAAAGACTGTTATGAAAACTATTCTCCCTGATCATGCAAAAAAGAAAATGAATGGCAACACAGAGCAGGACTACTCTGAACTCACAGAGACAAAGGTACTGTTTTTTTTAAGGAGAAAAAAAAATCACACTTTTAATATTCAGAACTTGGATGTCTCTGCATAGGAAATGTTAAGCTGCTTTTCCCTTCTTGCTCCTCCGTTTGCCATTCTGATTGTTGGATATATAAATTAAGGTTCAGGACTCTACTTACAAATCAGTTTTCTTGTCAGTCAGCACCGGTAGCCCAACTGGGGAATAGTTCACAGGAAAAGGAGACGAGGAACTTCTCCTGTAAAGAAATTTAAATCAAAGCAAAACTTCTCTGTAAGAAAAATAGGGGGTGGAACTGCATGGTTTCACTAATGACTTTGCAAACATTTAGTCAAAAATAACCTAGAAACCTGGTTGCACTTTATTTAATATTCAGATAAGGACCATTCACCCGCTGTTAAGCTACAACATCTACAATCATTCTTTGAATACTGATAATTATATGAAACAGACTCCCCTAGAGGCTGGTAGTCTAGTCTGGATTCACCTGGAATACAAAGATGAATAATATAGCATATTACATGCATACAAGTAGTTGCAATTTATAGAAATGTCCATTTATGCTCCTGAAAGAAGATGTATATTTCCCTAGGGAAATGGTATAAGGTGATATAAACCTACATGCAGTATTGTTTGCATCCTATCTCCTAATGTACCTGTCCTTGATTAATTCATAAATAAATAAATAAAGTTGTATTTATCCAGATGAATATCTTTCCCTATAAGATCATAAAAGAGAAAATGTTAACAAAGGGATGTGTGTGGCCCACTGTAGTGAAGGGTTATTCATCACAGATACATGAAGCGAGTATTTATAAGAGGCATTTGAATGGCTTGGAGTGGATTTTTCTAAAGATTAGTAACATGATTATGAATGTGTTCTCTCGCTCTCTCTATCACCCCCTTCCCCTCCTACTACTCCCATCAGGTGCCTTGTCCTTGTTTTCCCCTCTTATTTGATGATGGCTGATAACACCTTTCCTCCACCAGGGAAGCAACTGGGAAGTTTGCTCCTTCCTCACAAGACTGAGGGTATAATTAGAACAACGCACCTGCTCAGTCCTCCAGTGACTCAGTTAGTCTACATCCATGTCAAAATCCATGCTGTGAGGGTAATTTGATCATCTCACTTAAAAAAAAATACTTTGTTTGAATAAACCTCAAGAACGAGGCTCAGTTGAGCTGTTGTTTTTTTGGGGGGGTGCAGGTTAAACTATTTATCTCTATTTTGGTAGTGCCATAGGCTTTAAGTGAGATTAGGATACTCTTGGGTGAGAAAGAGACGCAGCAAAAAGCAGGTTTAGTGTGAAAAAGCTTGCAGTCTAAATGAATAAGACAAATAAAGAGTGGGAGAAAGAGAACATACCGCCTTCGCTTTACAGGTGAGAAATCAAGGTGCTGAGCTTAAGGGGTGAGTTTTCAAAGGCATACACACATCGAATACCTGGTAACTCAACAGAACGTACCTGCCCTTTGTGCCTTTAAAAATCTCCTCCTGAGAGACTTGCTTGAGATCACATGGGAAGTCTTTGGCAGGGCCAGAAAATGAACCCAACTCTCCGGAGCCCAGGGCCTTAATTACAAGACCATCCTTCCGCCCACAAAAGAGTGAATCGTAAAAAATGAATTATTACTCCTATCAGAATTGCCTTTCCTGAATGCTGATTTTTAAGGTTTATTGATTGACAGTTTTAATAGAAATATGATTAATTTAATCTGAAAACAAGACTTCCCTCAAAGTTTACAACTGGGCCAGTTTTCTTAAACATTAAAGAATTACAGTCCCTATTTTTCTCTTTTGTCATAGACACATTTTTTACATGCCTGCTAAATACTGTGTGTGAAGAATGTCATGCATGTATACATATAAAATCATTAATAAGCAATATTGACATGAATTAAGTATAAAAGGAAAAGAGCATTGTATGATAAATTTGCAATTTCAGTTTCTGAATCCATGCTATATATCCAAGTCCAATGTACCACACTTTGTGTTTTCCGCAGATGAAAAAGGAATTATTACTAAAAACAAAAATGTTTTCATAAAGGGGAGCCTGCTTTACCGTACTAGTATTCTGATAAGATTTTTCACTAAAGCCGGAGGCAAATTGGAAAAAAAGTCCAGCTGATTTCATTTAAGATAATATAGGGAATTTCAACCTGGTTGTGTTTTTCTAGTAATAAAAGCAGATGGAAAGAAAGCTCAGATGTAAATAGATGATCTTTAAACTTTAAGAGGTTGGGGAAAATTCTCTATAAAGTCTATAATACTTTCAAGTTTTCAAAAACAAAGGGGTGTATTTAGATATCTCCTTGCCCTTTTTCTAATGATTGCATTAATTCATAAAATTTGAACTCCAGAATTTGAAGAGCAGTTGGGGATTGAATTTAACCCCCTAAATACAAGCCTGCGTATTTATTTTTGTCAGATCCCAAAGGGACAGAAGCTTGTTTTTCAGATCTGATTCAGTTGTAGACCAATATATAACAGGAAAATATTTTATCTTGTGAGATGTCAGCTATCTTCAGGCTGTGAGATTTCAGTGTCAACAAACTCAAGCCTAAACTGAGCACACAGGGGGTACATATAGACATGGGGAGGTTAGGTGGAGGTTAGACTGCATTAAAAATGGCCACCCAATCTAACTTAGTTTACCCAGGTGTGGACCTTACACTTTGATCCCTAGTGAGGTGGATCGAAGCGTGAACTGTACTGAAGTTGAGAAAGGTTAGATCAGTCTAAATATATCTGACCTGATTAAAGTTAACTACCTCAGAGGTAGTCTAACTTAGATTGGGTTTGGTGAGACTGATCTAACTGAACTTCTGTACATTTCTAAACACAGCCCCAGCTGCTAGCCCCAGCCCCGGGGCTGGGCTTTTCCTACCACAGCCCCTGGCAGCAGGCTATTTTTAGCTCCCTGATCTCTCACCCCACTCCCAGATGGACAACCTCCACCCCCCAGCCCCGAACCCACCAAACACCCACCAAACAGCCCATCCTTCCAGCTGCTCCCAGTGCCAGGAGCCAAGGAAGTAAGTCATGGTGGGGAGAGGAGCATACAAGATCAGAGGGAGTTGGTTCATTGAGGGTGGTAGTTCATCTAGGGCCTGACGGGGGGCGGGGTTAGGAATTAAAAATAGCCCCTGGTCTGAAGGAGGATAACACCCCCCCCCACAAACCCCCTGATCATCCCTAAAGCCTTGCCAATCCCTCAACCCCTTTGCAGACCCCACTTGCCCCCCCGAAGCCCTCCCAGCAGCCCCCATGCCAACTTACCTTAGATTGGGTGGCCATTTTTAACTCCATCTAATCTCCCCCTAACTTCACCTTCCTCCTAACCTTCCTTAACATCTGTACCTACCCAGGGAAAGCAAATCAAGACCTGGATCCAGTGCTGTATTTAGGCACAAGCTAAGAAAGCTGCAGCTTAGGGCCTCACATTACGAGAGGCCAGAATTGACTGCGGCCCGACAAACTGCGGCCTCACAGAGCCAGGCAGAGAGGCCACAGCTCCTCCCATAGGGCCCGTGGCAGCCGTGGTTGAGGCTTTGCCCACCCTCCTGCCCGGGGGTGGAGGTAGTTTACCTTTGTTCCGCTGGAAAATCCGGCCGTGGGGCTCCGCACAGTGGTCTGCAGTTTGCTGGGCCCTGGCATAGAAAGGTTGGGGACCCCTAGCTTATGGCTCCACCCTGTCATAATCTGGCCCTGTCTGGATCTGAAAACTGTTCACTGACCAATCCCAGTTCATCATTAGGGCAACACATATGGAACCTTTCAAAAACCTGACTGGGTTCAAGCATTGTTTTATTGGAAAAGATCAGCAGAAGCTCAAGAGTCCACACTTTGTGACCTCCCCCAAGAGCAACAGCTTCTACGTTCTGTCTGTTTACCGTTCTTTGCCCTACTCACATTCCACCCTCCTAGCGTGGGAGGTGCCAGTCACTCGGTATTTCCTGCAGGATCGTTACAGGCTGCCTGACCAGTGATTCACCTCCTACCTTCACAACGCAGCAGCAGGAGTAAAACAGCTTCTAGGTTCAGCTTGGAGGTGCAGATGCTTTGGGTTCTAATCAGGTAGCTATTGAGGTTTTTGAAAATAATGTAGTAGAGATTATGAAGTTTTTTTGCCACTGAAAAGAGCCCCAAATCTGCTACAGTATGACAGGGCTGTTCTTCCTCACTGAATCTGCTCTCCTTAGAAAACAATGTAAGGTCTTGGAGAGACAATAGACCACACACGTCTTTTTTCTCAAAGACAATGAAATAGAAGAGTATCCTAATGATTCTGAAGGCAGAAGGGAGGTCCCCAAGGTCCCAGCGGAAATGACATCAAGTGAAAGCAGCTTTGATGGTTAGTTCTGGGTCATTCAGATCTGTATAGAAACCCAAGAGAGCCTGCAGGTCCACTGCCAAGTCCTGTGAACCAGTGACTGGGTACCCTCACAAACCCATATGTATTGAACCCTCTGCTGCTCTATTTTATTCAGAGCCCTGACTCTTGACTCAAAAATATACATAAGCCTACCAATTAACATCATATGACTAGTTCAGACTACTTGTTAAAGGTCAGATAACAGGAAAATATTTCTATTTGACAGTCTAGTATTTTTCAATTGTTCCTCTGTTATACATCTAAGTAAACATTTGTTCCACTTATCATTTCTGAGTAAAAGACATGAATCACTTGACTAGTAAAACTACAACGACAGCTGTTGCTTATTAGAAACAGTCATCTTGTTCAAGGGCCTGCTACAGAAGGATTCTTAGCAAACTGCTTTTGCTTTTACTGCTTTACACTGCAATGAAAGGAAGCCTGTAGAAACTAGGACATTCTTATTTCACTTGCGGTATTTGTGAAACACATCCATGAAGTCCAAGCCACTGAGGCTGAGCTAGAAGACCATGAGGAACAAATGTATTCTCACTCTAGAATACTACAAAATGTTTAAATTAGACTCATTTCAATTTGTGCAGTTTATGTGATTCTTCATAACATAGGAGTTGCACAAAACTGCACTTGAGTGTCTCTGGAAATAAACTATGGTGTTTCAGGCCTAGTATTTTAATGGTGGATAAAATATTTATACCCATCAACATGTGTAACCCATAAATATTTTCGCTAGTCAGAGCTTCTCTGGTCCTGGGGAATAAATTAATTCTGGGTTCATACATTTTTTAGATAGCAATCACTGGTCATTACTGTGTTACCTAAGGCAGGGGTATCAAACACATGGCCTGCAACCTGGATCTTGCCCACAGAGCCGGGTAACCTGGTGCAAGAAAGACAACTGGGCAAAGAAAAAGAGAACAAGTGATGTTTATGGGGTTGCTAATAGGTAAGGACCTGCCAAATTCATGATTTTGCGGTTTTCACAGAAACAACAAATTTAGAGGTCCCCCTGAAAAAGTTCTGGTCCCCATGAGAAAGCATGTGGACCATGAAAAAGTGGGAAAACAGCAACAAGCCAGTGGGGGGAAGGGAGGAAGGCAGTTGCAACCAGAAAAGGTAGAAAGCCCTGGCATCCTGGAGCATGGAGGGAGGAAAAAGGGGGCTATCTGTCAATCTCCAGGGAGGGGAGGGACTTCTGAGCCCCGTTGGCCATTCAGAGCCAGGGAGGAGGGGAGGTGCGCTCTGTGCTTTGCAGTAAAAATGGTGCTCAAAGCCACACCGGGACCATGAAATACAGAGGCAGCCTCCATGAATTAGGTAGGTCCCTATTAATGGATATGGAGATACTTCCCTTTTAGAAAACTGGCTCAGATCCAGTTTGTCCAAAAGCTGATGTCTCTATGCTGTTTTCTTGGCCTATGTGAAATGAAAATCCCTAATCATCAGGCATTTAGCAGACCGAAGCTCCCTTAGTGTCATCCTTGAGCGGAGAAGCCAAAGAATTAGGCTGGCCATGGGGAAATCTGGGACACTGCCCCTGCTTCCCCCATGCTTGCACAAATCAGCAGTGCCTGCCTACCTGCCCTCCTGAAAGGCGCTCCACACTGCTCTGACTTTTAGCCAGACTGTGGCCCATGCCCCTGCATTTCCATTATAATTCTTAACAGCCAGCTGGGACTGGCCTCTGAAATCTGGGAGCATCCCAGCTAAACTGGGACATATAAAGAGTAAATGAGCATGGAGACTGACCTGAGCCGTTTGGAGCAGAAGCAAGGCACATTGGTGGTGTAGTGTAGAGATGCCGGCCACTCTGCAGCACCTCCCCCGTTTGGTGGGGGATTTGCATCTTCCTGCCTACTAGTTGAGCACCTTTCATGAAGACTTGGATGTTTTAAAGAACAAGCATTTAAAGACAGAGGGAGAATTATGAGCTGTAGGGTGAGGGCAAGGGAAGAGGAGAGCAAAGCAAGAAAGAACGGAGGGGAAGTATAAAATGGAAGGGCATGGCTGAAGTTGATAGCTGGAAATCTACAAAAATAAACTTAGTTGCCAGCCATTCAAGAACAGTATTAAACTGCAAGTTACTAATGGCACTACGTGGCCCTTCCTTCACCCTCCCAACAGTCACATGAACTGAGAAGCTTGTACTGATAAGTGTATTGAAATTAAAATATCTCAGCTTCAGAGTCAGATGTACAGCAAGGGCCCGATTCAAAGCCCACTGAAGTCGGTGAAAATCTGTCCACCAGAAGGGAGCAGCTCTTTGCTGCACTAGATGGATATTTGGAAGTCATTTGGTTTATGTAACATGCCTGATCCTACAAACCCTGGTTAGGCAAGTAGTCTATATTCGCCTGTCATCCTATTGAAATCAAATATACTACTATCGTAAATGATTATTTTAGAGTGGGCTTTCACGCTAGGGTCATCAGCTTCAGGATACCTGATATGACAGTCTTTCTATCATAATTTAATAAAACAGGGCACAATTCAGATCAAAGGTGCCCTGGAGTATAAATTGGATTTAAATGGTGCATAGGCCTTTTGCTGTAGCTCTGTACACTGTGAACTTCACTCCCAATGAATACTAATTTTTAGAGTACTTGTATTAGATTATAGACTCAGTTCTGTACCAGTGTGTGGAGCAGGGTGTGGCTGTGCTATGCAGTCATTCAGCTAGGCTAGGAGGTTGAAGTACATTCAGATGTATAATTCTGGCAAGCTGTGTATCTTGGTGATAAATGGGCTTTAAGCTTAATTAGCACTTAAATAGTGCATAGGCCTTGTGCTGGCAATCTACGCAGGGGTGAATTTCACTCTATACAGCTACTTTGTACTAAGAATCTACAATATAAGGCAGTGAAATGAACTGAGAAGCTCGTACTGATAATTGTATTGAAATTAAAATATCTCAGCTTCAGAGTCAGATGTACAGCAAGGGCCCGATTCAAAGCCCACTGAAGTCGGTGAAAATCTGTCCACCAATTTTTAATGAGTTTTGAATCAGGCCCCTAGTGAATAGGCATGTTCAAGCATCCCTGACACATCCTAGTCTAGGAGAATACTACACAGCACTACACATGGTACAGGAGTTGTAAAATGAATCAATTACTTGTAATCAACTACTTGGTACAACAAAGAATCGATCAGTCCATTTTCCATTCCACACATTTGCCCAAGGAAGAACTCCTAATTGTTGCAAGGGTAAATCAGCAAAGACATCACCAGGCATCCTGGTTTTCTCTGTTTAAAAATTGCAATTTTTCTGATAAAAACACAAATTCTCTGATTTAAAACTCCAAAATTTATTTTTTTCCATGACAAAAAAGCAATGCCACTATATATATAGGTATCAGTTGAACTCTGTTTTATTTATATATTTACAATTTTAAAGCCATTTGGAAACCTACCAGTGCCTCAATCACTATAAAAAAATAAATTCAAAATACTTATACATTTAGGTGTTTGATTTGGGGGTTTTTATCATGGAAAATCAGAGCACTTCCTGCCCCCTTCACTTAACAGGACGCAGATCCAGCTGCGGCTCCCCCCCCACCCCCGCCAGAGCCCTGCCCATTGCCAATGTCCCTCATTCGCCAGCCATAGCCCCCAGCCCCCCATAGCCCTGCCAGAGGCCCCCAGCTGCCAGGGCTACAAGGCCAGGACCTGGGTCTACAGCCCCCTGTACCCTGCAGCAGCACCCAAGCCCTGGCTGTTGCCTATGGGAGGTGGCAGCTGCTGCAGCAAAGTGTGGAGCCTCCTCATGAGTGGCACAGTCAGAGCGGAGCCTGTCGGTGGGGAACAGATGTGGGCTGCCTGCTGCAGGCTCCGGGCTCTCCACCCTCTGCCCTCCCCCTGGGCCTCTGCAGTCCACTGGGTGGGACGAGGCAGGGAAGCTTGTTGCTGCCACTGGGAGCTCTACACTGCCATGGTGAGGTGCCCTCTGTCCATTTGGCATCAGCAAGGGGCACAACTCTGTGCTTCCCCGACTGCTGCTGGGTGGGCAGGGGCCACTTTGCCACGGTGGCACGGAGCAACCAGCAGCAATGAGCTTCCCCACCCAGTCCTGCTCTGCCCTGCCCCACCAGGTCCTGCACACTAGGCTGTGGAAGCCACAGGGGGAAGGCAGTTGGGTGGGGAGCTCAAGCCTGCAGTGGGCAACCTGTGCCCACTCCCACACAAATCTGGGGGTACGTGCCCACCATGCCCCAGGAGTGTGTGCAGCAGCGGGGAGCCAGCCACGTGCTGCCCCCTTCACCCCCTGGATGAGCTGCCCATGGCTCCATTCTGCTCCTGGCCCTGGTCCCCAACCCCATGCGCTGCCCCAGCTGGGCAGCAACCTCAGCCCCAACCCTGTCCAACTTCCTCCCTCCCTCCCTCACTATGGAGGCCCCAATCCCACCCACCTCTGCCACCAGACTTACCTGTGGGAAGCTGCTCTCCAGGCTGCACATGGCATCCCCTGCCTGAACACCCTCCTCCCTCCCACCAGCCTGCAAGGGGAAACCTACCATTTCCCACGTTTCCCTTAAAATGAGAAAATCTGGGATTTTCTCCTTGAAATGAGAAAATCTGGGTTTTACTGCATTTTCCTGTAGTGAAAGGAAAACCCAAATCCCTGGACATCACCCTTACTAACCATATTCTTTTTATACTGCACAACAAAATGGAGCTGTGCATCTGAAAACCTGAATGAAGAATTTTCAATGATACAGCAAAATAGGAACCTGGTAAGAATGGATAATTCACTCCTTAAGCATTCACTCCTCAAAAAAGCGAGCAAACAAACAACAACAAAAAGCAACCAAACTCCTCCCCCTAAAAATATGCCTTTTCCCTGTTTAGTAGCACAGATAAGCTTGATTAGGTTACTTGGATTTTTTAACATTCAACATCTATGTATTTGAGGATATTACGTTTTTCGATCTTTTATCATATCCATTGTTTCCCAAAATGTATCTGTTAAGCATGTCTGTGAAGACCTGTCCTGGACGGTCTCATAAACAAAGTGTGTTTTGCTTAGGTGCAGCTTAGGCTTTCATTATAAAAATGTACTGAACAAAATAAACTCTTCACATGAAATGGCAAATAGTCGTCAGCTAAATTATCTTCATCTTTATTGTTAAAGCATTAATGAAATTGTACTTTCAAAATAACAAAAACCAGGATCCTTGTAGATTTATTAAACTACATTGGACATACTTAAGGTATTTGTAAAACATATTGATCTTCCTTGCATATAAGGCCATATTCAAGTGGTTACTTAAATCCCTAACTTTAACTTGCTACTAGTCCAACTGAAATTAAGTTCTGTTCACATGCTGAACATTAAGCACCTGCATAACTGCTATGCTTAATTGGCCCACAGCTCTGCTTTCAGAAGACAACAAACCTTTAAAAAGTAACTACTGTGTTTTAACATATAGATCAGCATTTCAAAATTGTGCGCTGGTTTTTTAAAGCCTGGACTCTTCATTTTCTCATTAGTGTAGTAAATTAGTCAGTAGAACTCTTTTATCCCCCACTGGATTGGTGTAGAACTATTTTATTTGATTTCCATTGGAGTGTATTTGATTTCATTGTCATATTATTGAGAAGAAGGATTACAATCCCAAATGACTTTGCTTGCAGTCTACACACTCACTCTTAAGTCTGTCAAGATGTAGATGCCTTGCTTACAGCGTCAAAAATTCATCACTTCTTGCAAGGACTTTCTTGAATCAGTTTTAAAGGATCTCTCTGTTTGGCTGCTTTTTCTGTGCTGCAGTGCTAGTGGGAAACTGGAAGATAGGTATGTATAAAATTCAAAAGGTAACATTCACAGGACACTGCTATATAGTGAGGTTGTGGTATATGGGTAGTATGATCTGTTTTTTAAAAAGTCACAAATCTGGACAAATGTATTGATATAGTGTCAATTATAATTTAACCAAAAATATGCAGTGATTATTTTCAATTGCTTTTTATGTTACGAAGAATATATATTTTTGAAATTGTAGTATTCTGTCTGCAACTAGAGACATGCCCCCTCAGGTCCTTCCCCCACAAAAAAATTACATTTCTTCATCTCCCAGATCAAAGGTACAGTAAGTCTATAGAAAACAAATTAGGAATGTGTTATTCTCAATGAAAAAAAGGTCTCAGTGAGAGTTATAATTTTATTTTTTTTTAGTGTACAGAATAACATAAATCAAAAGAAGCAATAGTCTACCTTGTGTTTTGACTACTTTGACCCTCTTCAACCCCTGCCAATTTTTATCTCATTTTTGTTTAACTTTGTACATCAGAGTTTAATTTTAAAGCTGGTGCAGGAGACAGTGATGTATAGGTTACATCAAGTATAGCTTAAATTACCCTCTCCCTAGTGATTTGAAGTTGAGGGGAGGGTCTTACTCCAGCAGCAGGGCGGGAAAGAGAAATGGTCAGAACTTGCCCTTTGAACCTGACCACCCTCAGCTACAGAAACATTTATGCCAGAACATCATTTATTGATTTTATTATATTTTAAGATCTCTTAAAACTGTTGGTGAAGTTTGCCATATATTAATTTTTGACACATGCATATAAAAACAGAAATATGGGTTAAACAGAAACTATAAATATAGACAATACTGTCCAATAAACTTACAACCCTTCACTTATAGGTTTCCATTTTGGCTGATCATTCCTAGCAGCCTGTCTTTGAAAATAAATATTAGCTCTTTGATAAGCCTAACCAATCTGAAGATTACAGTTGCATTTGAGGATTAAAGTTTTGCTTATTTGATTTTTTTTCTGTTGCAGCAATAGGAGATAAATATTAATAAAATATTAAGGTCCAGTCCTGCTGGACAGAGCAGTCTCCTTGAAACCGTTGAGACCCTTTGAACAATTCACATGAGCTTTGGCCATTATTCTCAGCACCTAGTGCTGTGTTGTCTCAGTCCACTAAGAACAAGTCTCCCGTGAAATGTTACATGTACCCAGCAATCTTATGAACCCACTGCTGCCACAGAAAACTTACACTGATGGGTAGCTCTGAAAACTCTCCATCCAATTATATACCACAGAGCTATGTATGTGTTTTTATGTAGTAGAATAAAAACCACAGGAAGAGCTCTACAACAGACCACAAAATGGGTTTGGCACCTGTGTCTCTTAGGAGTCTAAGTTTCAGAGTTCTGTTATCACATGACCCACTGACCCAGGGATAGGAAAGCTGACCTTGTCTTACACACAGAAGTCTATTGCTATGACTCCCCTGAGAGCACAAACCAGCTGCAAACTGCTGCAATGATTAACCCTTATGTGTTGTAGATGTAACATCAAGTCATGGTAATAAAGCTTTCACTGCATAACAGATCTCTTGCTTTGTAAATTGTTGCTCTTATCAGCTGCACTCTAGGATGTTATCCCTTTTCTGTGAAGCATGACTGCTGCGTTGTTCACTGGAAAGGCTACCAGATCTATAAAGCCTGTGATATTTATTCAATTGCTTGAGAGGATAATATATAGAATATACTCTGTTTAAAATAAAAACCAGTACATCTTTCTGTTATCTCTTCCCCTATGTGTCAGAAAAATAAAATAAAGCAGTTTTGTGTATAAAACAGAGCGTATTAATTAATGCGGTATATAGAAATAATACAGTGTATTTGAATTTAGGAATATTTGCTATATAGAAATATAGTATTGTTCTTCCCAGTCCAGGACCTTGTGTCTGGCAGTAACTTATACTTAATGCTTCATTAAAATGGAAGCTCTTTAAGCCTTCAGAGCACTTGGACAATTATGCCAGGAAGTAGAATCCCTTCCAGGCATTGTGACAGTCAGTTTAAACCCTGACATATAAGGTGTGATTACCCTCTATTTTAGGATGCATAACTTCAAACTCTAGATCTGATCCCTCATTCCCCATGCACTCAGATGTATCCTGAAGTCGATGGCAGAGTTGAAAGTGCAATGAAAGCAAGATCAGACCCATTATTATTTGTTATAGTCAGGACTAGTTAAGTCATAGGCATGATAGTTCTGTACATAAACTGCATCTGGGAGACATGATGAAACTTAGCTTTCTTTACCTGGATTTCCTTCACCAAAACAAAATTTCTTATCTGCCCTGGACATGGAACAAAAAAAAAAAAGAAAAGAAAAAGTGACCTCGATGCAACTGATGTCTGCTTGAATCTGGAAAGAGCCTGAAAAAATGCCTCAGAGAGATGTGAAGTACCCAGTGAGTGCATCTACATGTTCATTAATGCACAGTAGTTACTGCACATTTAGTTTAGTAATTCTTTAATAAAATACTAACTGAATGCACAGTAACTACATTTACTGTGCAGTAATGCCGGCACATGGTTTTTTTGTGATGCTCACTGCACAGTAGCCTAATAACACTGTACAGTAAGTTATTAGCATGGTTTTTGAACGGTACACAGTAGGACGGTGTGAAGCTTCAGTCGCTGATTCGATTTGGCGGAGATTTGGCCCAATTTGGTGGCCAAATCTCTGAATCTGAATTGAATCAGGAGACCTGTTAATTTCTCCTAATCAAATCAGAACCCTCCGAATCGATTCGGAGAGATTTGGAAAGATTTGACAAGTCGGCCATAGACACAGCTTTAAATGTTTTTTTCTACATACCTCAAGGTACCAGAAGGCTCATGAATGCTGCGATGGTGGAGCACATGAAGCGTCCCACAAGAGTGTAGGGAGATCCCCAGTGAGCTCGGCAGCAGACCTGGAAGTGAACCAGAAGCACTTCTTGGTTCACGTCTGGGTCCGCCAGGGAACGAACCCCACCCCCCCCCCGGCTCAGCAACTGATGCCTTCTGGGTCTAGGGAGGCACGTGGGGTCCCCCCACAGCTGATCGCTGAGCTGGGAGGGGTGCAAGGAGTCCCCTGGTGCACTTCCCAGTGGACCTGGAAGTGGACTGAAAGTGCTTCTGGACCCCCGGTCCACTTCCAGGTTCACTGCTGAGCATGTGGGGGGGGTAGGCCCACGCTCCTGTGGGAAGCTCCATCTGCCCCAACATTGCAGCATTCACACGCCACACCTGGTACCTCAAGGTATGTAGAAAAAGGATTTAAAGCTGTGTCTATTCTCCGAACCAGCATTGAATCTTCAGATTTGGATTCAGTTGAATCAAATTAGGGACAGTGATCCGAATCAACTAATTGAATCACTGTTCCTGATTCAGGCTAAATTCAAATCTGAATTGAATAGGGCCTATTTTGCACACCCCTACTGCACAGTGTAATTAGGTCACTGCGCAGTAAGCATCTCATGTAGATGCGCCTTGTATGTCAAAATGGGTGTTAGCTCTGAGACGGTCTGTTCTAGAGGTCCTGGTGACACCATCACGGTAGAGGAGTCAGCATAGCACAAGGAAAAGAGTACAAATGGGCTTGTCTCACACATACAAGAAGATGTATTCCACTTACTAATATGCTAGGGATCCTTGCTTTAATTCCTTCCTTCCTGTAGGAAATGGGAAGCTCCAAGGTGGGACTTAGCAGTGGCTATGCTTCTAAGGTAGGAGATCTCACAGAAGTCTAAATGGAAAAAGGGCATTGGTTCCCTGGGTCATATAATTCATCTATAGCCCCAAATTGCTTTAATCCAGTCCTGGTCATGATTTTAACCACATCCATTTCTGCATTCAGCCACATCAGTGTTCACTTTATAACAAAAACATCTGGATAGGTATTTTTCTGGTGAGTTAAGTTAAAATACTTATTGATTGCCAAAGCCAATCAGCTTCTCCTTCTAGCAGGCATTATTCTATGTTGAATTATCTATTATTGGAACCCAGAGGGCTGAATTTATCCAGGGTGTAACTCCGTTGACTTCAAATTCATTGTTGGTATAAGTGGGTACAACTCCACCAGCTAGTGGAGATAACACCAGATTTATTTTGGCTCCAGGGCTTAAAAGGTACCAATTTTGGCTCTGGATTTAAGTTATCTGAACAAGCTTCTACAAAACGTAAGACCACCATGACTGTTTTTTTTAAACTTCCAGATAAACAGAATTAAAAACATTAAAAAAAAAAAATCAACATTCCCCTTTAGCATAAACAGTAGGGAAAGTAAATTAGATAAAAAAACAACAAACCTTGCTGTAACAGTGTTGTTATTAAGTTAGTGAAGTTCAGGTTCTCTGAAAATGTGAATCCTTAATATTTGCATAAAAGTTACACATACCACAGGGGAAATCTGCAATAGAAACCAAAGGTCAGGAGGGTGGAGAAGGACATGCTTCAAGTATTACTGTTGTTTGTTTCTTTATAAATGACAACTGGGACAAAGAAGTATGCCGGAAGAAGAGCAGAGTAGTTGTGGTGGTTGTGAAACCGAGATGCAGGATTCCTTTGTTCCCCAGAAGATTGTGCTAGTCCCAAATCTCTAGTTGGGGGCAGCAAAGCACTTGGGCTTGTGCTTTTCTTCACACTTCACAACCTATTTGAGGTGGAGAGGGTGTTGCATTAGGAGCCCTGCCTCTGGTGGAGTAGCACTAACCACTGGCAGTGTCCACATGAGCGTGGACATTTGTTTCTCTGGGGACAAGTAACAGTGATTCGTTCACCTTGTGCTGCTGCTACTTGTCCCCAGGGAACACCTGTGCCACGTGCACTCTGGCACACAGCAGGTTACCCCCCGTGGGGTAGGGGAGGCTGAGGCCAGCAACTGTGTTGGTCCCAACAGCCTTACCTGGGGTCTCCAGGGAGCTGCAGCCATGGCATTCCTGCAGCTGGGAGCCTGGCTGGCAATGGGAGCATGGCTATGGCTGGCCAGGGCAGCGTGCTCTGCCACCATGTGTGCTGCCCACTTTTTTTTGGCATGGGCTTTTTTTGACCTCAGGATCCTCCCTGGGTCAAAAACCCACCCTGTGCTGCAAGGTAGCAGGCACGCCCTGAACTGCATGAGTAATGTCTAGACACGGCCATGGAGTGGAAAAGTTAGGCCCGCTAGACTGGCAAAATCAGTTCCAAAATGATCAACATGCATGTTGATGCCTTTAGTATAGACAATATTTTCCCAGAGGAACTGTATGTTCCCCTCCATCCCAGGAGTCTGTGGAAGCCCCTCTGTGTCAACACCAAGCAGCTAGAAAATACAATACGAGGCCTGGGCAGGAAAGGTGGGAATTAGCTGCTCTATCAACGTGTGCCCCCACAAGCTAGGGAGTAGAACTAGCTATGAAAATTAGTGATGTTCTGGCACTATCTTCCCTTCCATTTTCCCTGAAAGGCAAATGTGCCTATTGTAGCACAGGTCTTGGGAAGCCAGGAAAGAGGATTGTGGGGCTGTGTGGAGAGTTAGGAACTCCAGAGGGATGGTTGATTTTCCTACAGAACCAGTTTTCGAAACTGCAAATAGTAAAGACTGTTTCTTATGTTTCTTTTGTAAGTCCTCTCCCCCGTCACCCTCCAAATTTCTCTCTCTTTCCTCCCACGTTATCATATCCAGGAACTCATCACCTTTAGTGCCCAGAGGGGAGAATGCTGCAACAATTTGGTGAAATAATCTTGCCTAACTTCTCTTTTCTTCTCCTGGAGGTTTTCTGTGGGAGGGGAGCACTTAGGCCATTAACTCCCATTAATATCTAAGCTCTACTATTAATGGGAGTTGCATACAAAAAGGAAGGAGACTGACCTTTAAGTTCATTAAATAAAGCAAATTTTAAAAATAACTTAGTTAAAAAACATTATAGTGATGAAAATACAAGAACAACTGCATAGACATTAGTAACAGTGATAAAAACAAACTAGCAAATTATTGCTGAGGAAGATTTACCTCACTGGAATATTTGAGCCTCCATACTGATATATGCAATGCAGGGTTATCTTTATATGGCTCCTCTTTCAAAATATATTCTCCTTATAAGAGAGCCTCTTTTTAACTCCCACTGGAGACCTTCTTATAAATGAGGAACTGGTTCTCAAGGGACTGGCCTGGCTACAAAAGCATGTTATTAAAAAAAAAATAGCAGAATACTAAGCAATATAATTAGCTCATTTCTTTAGTTTTTTTATCTTTAAAAAATGTATAGCCAAATTTTAATTAAACTTATTCTCTGGATGTTTGAATTGTATGAAACTAAGAAAATCTCTCCTATTTTAGAGGGATTAATTGTATCAATTTAGGGCTCTCATTCTGATAGGAGATAGGCAGACAGGTATCACCACTTTTCTTGCAAAAGCAACCACTGTGCCTCATATAAGATGCATGGTAATATGCACCCACCTATCTTAGGTCAGAATCTGCACCTTAGAGGTGCATTCTCATTTCCATGTGTAGGAATTTACACATGTAACTCCAATTGATGCTAATCTTCTTGCATGGGAATGAGCATAAGCCCTTCATTTCAAAACTAGCTAAAGAGACAGATTCAAAATATTATTATTAGTAGTAATAAATGTTAATTTACAGGTGCCTGTGCTTGAAAACCTCTTGGTACCTTGACAGAAAGTAATTTAAAATATAATTACAATTTTTTTTAAAGCAATATGACTACAGGAAAGTCAGGGCCTGATTCTTAAGCGACAGCATTTCCTAGTCATTTCCAGTGAGAGTCTTCTCTTGACTCTCAGTGTTCATAGTTAAGTCATTCAGTCTGTCTTTGCCTCCACTCCCCCATCTCCCCCTTTGCAAAGTGTTTTAAGATTTTTTTTAAGCAACACAAGTGCAAAGTGTAATTCCTTTAGTATTTTTATATTACTCATGTACATAGGACTAAAGATTCAGCTGTTTTAATGTATTCCTGCTCTGCCTAAGAGCTCTTAAAATGGAGGGAGGTGAAACTGTTTGGTTTATTCTTTTCAAAGCTTGGCAACTGTCATTTCCTGCATATAGCCCCAAACATCTGAAGCTGGTGAAATTAAATAAAGTGTGAGCATCCTTTGGTCTACAGGTTTCTGCCTTTAAAATAATTCCTCATGGTAACCTTAACAATAGTATATAAAAAAAAATCCCCATAAAAGAATCTGGAGTTCGGATGGAACTCTGCCTGATATCTGAACAATTATGGAGCAGATGCATCCACTCCGAACAAAGTGACCTTTTCATCAAGTTACAAAACATTAAAGGTTAAAGAATGTTTGAAAGGAAGTTAATACTTTTAAAACATTAGAAAAATTGCCATTCTTTCAAGACCGGACCAAAATCTGTGGGAAACTATAAGAGGATATTTAGGAATATAGCATTCATCATTTAAAGCAACACTTTTTATGCAGGAATACAAAATATTTTGCATTATCTGGTTTAAATCAAAACTAGGAATGAACTTTCCTTTAAGGATGAAATGAGATTTGATGGGAATAAATACCCAATGAAAGGAACCTGCTGTAAAGCTGGTTAATTGCAAGTTTTAAGTCACATTTCTTTCTCTCTAGTGTGTACAGATGACATGAGTACAAAGAGAGCAAATCAATGATCGTGTCAGATTTTCTTAGTTTCCCCGTTACATCTGACCTGGATGGTGCAAACTCTAGTCACTAGTAACAGAGAAAATAGGTCTATCAGTCCTGCTTTATCACTACGCTTCACCTTAATGAGCACAAACAAAAACCTTACAGAAATGGTCTGCTCAAAGTTCTGGGGATGTTGCTCTTATCCTTAAACCGGCCGTGTAAGAGAAGTAGCAAATGCCAATTTATAACGCTTCCAAAGGCATTGTGGTAAGAAATCTGGTGTGCTAAATCCAGATATAATAACTGGAGCTGGTAGATAAACAATTTATTGCCATGCCCGTGTGTTACCTGTGTTTATAATGGTGCATGGAATCCCCAAATGAGGCCACCACCCTCTGGGCTGGACACTGCAAACACAGTGAAAGGCAGTCACCCTCCTACAGAGCTGACAGGTATTGCTAAGAGGTGAAACAGAGACACAGAGGGCATGTCCCCATGAGTGGGAATGTGTGTTTGCCTGGGGACAAACACCGGCAGCACAATGTGTGCCACTACTACTTGTCCTCAGGGAACACCTGTGCCACATGCACCCTGGCACTTGGCACATTACCCTGGGTGGGGTAGGGGAGGCTGAGGCCAGTAACTGGAGACCTCCGGGAGCTTCAGCTTTGGCAATCCTGCAGCAAGGAGCCCAGCCGGCAGCTGGAGCAGGGCTCTGCCTGGCCAGGTTCCAATTTTGCGTGGTGTGCGCTGCCACCATGTGTGCCACCCTGGTGCTTTTAGGCATGAGTTTTGCAACACAGCATACCACACGTCCATGCTCATCTGGCTGGTGAGATCTGTGGTAGAGCCAAGAGTAGAACCCAGGGGTGCATCCAGACGAGCGTGGATGTGCCACAGGCTCATCTGCAGTGCCACATACCAGACACGCTAAGTTCCCTGCAGCTAAACCCACACTTAAAAAAAGTGGGGTGGTACATGTAGTGGCAATACGCACCACCAAAAACCAGAGCCTGGCCAACCAGAGTCACACTCCAGCTACCGGCCAGGCTCTCCTTTGCAGAAGCACCATGGCTGCAGTTCCCAGAGACTCCCAAGACCCAGCCTCCCCTACCCCACCCGGGGCAATGTGCTGTGCACCAGAGTGTGTGTGGCACGGGCATTCTCCAGGGACAAATAGCGGCACAAAGTGCACCGCTAGCACTTGTCCCCGGGGAAACGCACTTCTGCACTCACGGAAGCACACACCAAGTGTGCTTTGTCCTGTTCCTGTGCCCTAGCCAAGTGGTCATTGTCATGGTCTGTGAAGTTGGACCTGTGGCAGCACTTCCCAGGCAGCTGCACACAACCTGAGGGCCCAGTGCTGTCACACAGTGGTTCAACCGGTGCCTGAGGCTCAGCCTCGTCTGCTCTGGGGTGACTCCTTGCACTGGAGTGCCTCTTCCCTGAAGCAGCTGAGACTTGTCCCAAGCATGAGGTGAAAACGGAGCAAGAGCAAGGCTCTTGCACAGCTATGACCACCTCAACGGGCTTGGAGGAAAGGTGCCTGGGGCTGGGCTTGTGCTAGGTGCCTCCACCTGGCACCTCAGAGCTAGGTCTGGCTCTCGCTGTACACTGCTGATGGGTGGCAGGGCAGTGCGCCCGCTTGCCCTGTACCTAGTGCAGTCTCCTCCTGTTTCCTAGGCCCTGACGTGGCAAAACTCCAAGCAAAGCCGCTGAGTGGGAGTTTGGCTGCGTGAGGAACACAGGATTCTGCCCTCTCAGCCTCTCGGGGATGGCTACTGCTTTCTCTGAAATTCTTCCCTGGTCAGGCAGGAGTGTATTTTGCAGGGCCTCTGCTGGGTAAAGTGAGAAGTTTGCAAGACAGGGAAGAAGAAACAATGAGAAAGAGGAGAGAAAATGCCATTTCCTTTCCTCCCTTCCCTGTAGTCAAGGCAAAGCCTAGGCCCCCTTCCTGCACTGCTCCCCATGAGCTAAATTAAAACTGCAAAGAGGCAAGAGGCTGTATGTTGTAGAAGCAAAGTTTATGCAGGGAAACCTGCCCATGTCACAGCCCTTCTGCACTCTGCTTCTCCAGTGCCCAGGTCTAGCTGGCAAGGTTTCTCCCTGAAGAAGGTATGCAGCATGCATGTGTGAAGCTTTCCCTTACTATGCACAACTGAAAAGGTGCAACATGCCCTGGTTTGGATCCAATGTCTTCTATAGATAACTTGCCTCTTTCAGGTGGATGCCTAAAGGATAATGCTATGTTATTAAAGTATTCCTGCAGGTAGCTGGCAGAGCAGTCTAGGTTGCGGGGATCCTTTTAAAGCAGGCCCTGTTTTGCAGTTTTGTGCCTATGCGTAAAATGCAGCTGCAAAGAGCCACTTCCTTCTCAGGACCAAAGGCTAGGACTGAATGAACTCATCAAGCAAGAAGAGAGTGTCAGCAGCCCCTCAGGCCTGGAGGGCTGATTGCCAGGGGGGCATGGGCAATGAGAGCATTTAGTCATTGCTTTGTGCGATCACGTTCGCATCGCATTATGTCATGCAGAATTACACAGCAAAACAGGGATTTGCCTGGGTGCTTTGACTCTGGAGGTGTCCGCTGAGACTACTAAGGGCTGCTCTTAGAAGGAATTAGGGTGGAGGGGTCCTGGGAGGCAGGCACCGCTTCTCCTCCTTTTCTCTAGACTCTCTCCTTCCCTTCTCTTTCAAAGACCCTTGTGGCTATTGCCCTCCAGCTTCGATGGCCAGGAGCCGAGCTTGTTTGCGGATTCAGAGCCTGCCCAGTTTTACTCAGGCATTTCAGAAGAGGGTTGCACCCCCTCCCCCACGCCGGTGCAGAAAACGGAGTTCCTAGAGGACAGCCCAACCTGCCAGCCCGGAGCTCCTGCAGCCGCAGAAAGGCCCTGTGACTGGCAGGGTGCAGCTTGCAGGGGTGAAGGAGGCTGAAAGTGGGCGGCTAATTCTCTCTCTCTCTCACTAACACACGCGCACGCCCTCAGCAAGGCTGTGTCCATGTGCATGCTTGCGCAGACATGTACACACGTCCAGAGTCAAGCAGGTTGCGTGTCCCCCCCGCCCCGGAGCCAGCGAGGTGGCTCTGGAGGCGTGAGGGGCTGCGGCTGCCGCTCGGGAGCTGCGCTGTGGTTGTCGGATGCGCACAGGCCACGAGGGGAGGCGACGCGGCGCTGACCGGCCGG
>NW_017728915.1:22392964-22401152 GCF_001723895.1 Crocodylus porosus | reverse complement strand
GGCGCAGGGCACCTAGGCGCGGGCGGGCGGCGGCGTGCCACGCTTCGGCCTGCGAAACCGCCCGGCGGCGGGGCGAGCCCCGCACGACCTCGGGGAAGAGGTGGTTTCCAATGGAAACGCGAGCCCACCTCCCGGCGACGTCACTAGGGGGCACCCCTGGGTGCCGGTGCACGGCGGACAGGTGCTCTGGGGAGGGAAGCGGTAATGATCTCATTTGAATACGGTCCCGGCTCCGCCACATATGATTAATTTCGAATCCAGAAATCGGCGTCCGTTGCCTGTGCCCTCGGGGGCACCTGAGCCCGCCCCTCTCGCGAAGCGGCCGCTGGCTGCGGGGAGAGGCAGCAGCGTTTGTAATATCCTCTCCTTCGGGAACCGAGTCATTTAGCAATGCCAGCCCCGCACTGTGGCAGGAGCCAGTTCAAAGCACTTTGCTGGCAGATCAGGAACTTAACAAAAAGGAGGAGAAATTGAGAACTCGAGTTGGAAACAGTGCCCAGGCTAACCCCAGCCCTGCCGGGCGACTCCTTGTCGTACATCGCCGCCGGTCCGACCGGGACGGGGGTTTGTGGCGGGGGTGACGCTTTGTCCAGCATCCACCAAGTGGGGTTTTTAATGAGGGAGGGAGCGGGGTGCCGGAGCTACGCAGAGCGACGTCTTTCGTGCATTAAATCACAGGCGTCGTGTTCCCTTCCCGGTGTCGCTCAGCCCAGGCTGCCTTCCTTGAGCGAGGGAAACTTCCAGGTGATGCAAGGCATTTCAAAAACTACTCATAATAAAGAAGGGAATCCCCCCTTTCTCCTAGCTCCTTCATATGCCTTTCAAATGAATCAGCTCTAGGATCACTGCCAGCCCATACAAAGGCGTTCCCAAAGCTTGAAGCTAGCAAACTTTGTCTAGGTAAAAAAAAAAAAAAAGACTAAACCCCCTCTTGCTAACACAATAGCTTTTGTTGGCACATATGGTGGAGTTCCAAGATCTGTAACCATTTTTCATAAAAGATTTTTCTACTGCCCAAGTTCATACATTACGCTACAGTAGCTCTGAATGGTGTTGCTTATTTTCTTCAAAGCAACGGCCAATTGTTTCTTCAGAGACCTTAGATCCTTTCAAGAAAAAAAAAGTGATAATTCAAAGAGGCTTGAATTGCGACGATAGCTTTAATTGCAATCCGGCATCCTCTCCGGGACGGGAGCAGGCAGAAGTGCACGGGGGTAGGGGATCCGGGCGGGTCAGGGTGACGCGGGGCTCGGGGGACACACTGGGGCAGAGGAAAGCTTGGGGGGGCAGGGTTAGGGCTGCACTTTTGCAGCAATGTGGCCCCCGACTCAATTCCCTCCCTGCAAGAGCTCCAGGCGGCTCAAGGGCCAAATCTGCTCCCCCTGGCTGCAGTGTGTCGGGAGCTGTGGGGATCTCTACACGCGCCCAAGAGATGCCTTCGCCCAAGGCGCCCAACTTTTCTCCGGGGACGGGCAAGGCGCAGCAGGGCAGGGCAGGGAGCCGGAGCCTTGTGTGCATCGGTCGGAAGGTGCCGTTTGCTCCGGTTCGCTTTGCTGGCTGTGGGGCGGCTTTGGGAAAGCGCAGTCCCATCCTCAGAGGGTGCTCCTGGGGCTGGCGGAGGGACGAGATCAATGCACTGGCCCCTCTGTCGCTGCTGCAGGCTCTGCACGCCTGCGGGGCGTTGTGCAAACTCGCTTGTGACACAGTCCTGCCTGGCGAAGCAGCCAGACCCTCTGTGCCCCGAGATAAAAAGTGCCACTTGAAACTGCACGCCGGCAGGCTCCTGGCCGGGCGTGGAGGGGCTGCAGTGGGTGTAGGAGCCGGGGCAGTGGGGCTCCCAAACGCGGGGACGGCTGGAGTTTGCTCGCGTCCCCTTCTCCTGCTAAATCAGCACAGTCGTTCCCTCGGCCGCTTTTGCGGAAATATTTAAGGTCTGGGGGTGGCTGGGGATTTTTTCTTTTTGTCAGGTTTACAAGGAGGTAAATTTGTTCCCCAAAAGATTAGGGGGCGGTTAAATGAGTCGCTCCAACTACAAAGACAGTGCCGTTCTCTTCCTTTCCTAGCACCTCTCTCCCCACCATGCCCACGCCTGACCAGCGTGGCATCGCCGTCCACGCTCTCATCAGCTGAGGCTGGCTCTGTGGCGGAGCTGCAGGAGTCCTCTGGACAATTCACAGACCAAACATCTGGTTCGTTAAAGCAAAGCTACTGCACTAAGACAAACAAACTTTGCTGCTGTGTAAATTCAGTCACCAAAACAATTTACATTCGAGCAAAGACTGCAGCCCGAAGGAAAAGTTTCATTCATTTTGTATTCAGCAAACTGGGGGAATTTTACAGGCGTTTTTGAAAACAGAATTTGGTACTAATCAAGCTGAGCGGATGTCCTAAGATTTCTTTAGGCTCTGCCCAGATGCACCACTACGGTTGCCAATACTTCGGTTTTTAAAGAAGTGGGGTCTTGTTTTGCGTGCCCGATGCCTGTAGTCAAACTTGTCAGGTGCCTACAAATCTGTCATAATGTTGGCGTACCCGGTTTCTCCTTTGTCCTTAGCCAGGAGAAACTGGAGTGCTTTCTGCACAATTTTTACATGCCGATGATGCATCACGAAGCTTTGAAAAAGACCCACTCAGGCGCCCTGGAGCATAAGAAACCGGTGGCATAGGACAGCAGGAGGTATTGCGGGGTTGCTTGAAACGAGCTAGGAGAACTCCCGAAGTTCACCAGAGGTACTTTGGTGCGGCTCCTGCAAATCAGTCTTTCAGGATATATGCTGTCACTGTAAATAAGTGCATCTTGCACATTAATCCATATCTAGAAAAGATCTTGTTGAGATAAGCCACTCGTTTGGGGGGGCTCGTTATAAGTTGTAAGTAATTAGCTGAGAGTGGAGTACTCTAAGGAGAGTCTCACACTGCTCTTCACAAACTTATTTTCTTCTGTCTTCTGCAAGGGTAGGAGATTTCCCTCCCTTCCTAATGCTCCGGCGGTAACAGTGCTTTTGCCTGAGAAGAGCTGGTTCCTTTCATCCTCTATTTATGTTGCTTCTCTGCCATTAACTCTTTCCCCTATTGGTTTGCCACTACCTTGCTGCGAGCTTTTCAAAAGGCCTAAGCAGCAATGTGCGTCCCTTCTTAGATGCTTTAATTCCCTGTCCCTAATGACATTCAACTCGTGAAGCCCAGGTCAGTTTGGGTTGGTTCTTTTGCCTTTATTTACAGAATGAAGCAGCCCAAATTAGCCTGGTATTAGCAAGGAGGATGTTACTCGGAGTAAATGGAAAACATCCAAAGAGCAAGCAATTTACACCTCGTGTTTGAACCTCCGAAAGCAATCAACCCAATAATAACAAATCCGGCTCTGCAAGGGAGGACACGCGTGCACGTACACCTAGACACACACTTCTGCCCTCCTCATTCCTAATGAAGGAGTGTGCCCAGCTTTAACACTTTGCTTAAGGGAGGAAAAAGGGAAAAGAAAGAGCACGGAACATGTTACTTTCTGAAAGTCATTTTCTTCTCCAGCAGCTCTTTTAAGTTTAATGAAGTTGAATATTGATCTCCCTCGTTTATTAGCATAACTAATAGTTTATTTCAATGGGCTCTTTCTCGGGTCAGTATGCTCCCCCCCGCCTTTGGCTTCCAGTCTAACCGACTGGCTTCTCATACCTCAGTCTTTCCAACCGGAAAATGAAATGAACAGAGAAAACAGCCAGCAAGGAAGGCCGTCAGATGAATGCGTCCAGCTATGCGGCACTCCTAAGAGAGGTGAAGCTCAGAAGTGGCGGTCATCTAATTATGGAACTTTTCTTAGAAATAATCGGTCTCTTTTTAAACTTCCGAAAAAGAGCTAGCTTAGGGCTGAGCCTTCTGTGGTTGCTGAGTCTTTGTGGTTGTAGCCTGTAGAGCCATCGATTTTATGCATCATGTTTGTAAGTGTTACACTTAATAAAATTACGGGTTCAGCTCTTCTGCAATAACCTGTGACCCCCAAAGAAGCTGCCGCACTTTATAGAATCTACATTTGAGGCTGTAATTCGTCCGAGAGAAAGTTCAATAGCTGTTTCTGCCTTCAGATCGAGGGAGTTAGCACACCCCATTCCCCTACAACTGCTGGCTGTTTTGGCACTTTGTGCGATGCGTGGGTCTATACACCTATGTCGATACGTATGTCTCTACCCTCTCTCACACGAGTTACTCTTCCTACTTGACCTGGGAAAAGTCCACCGACTGCTGTTTCGAAAAAGTTTAGCTTCCAGCGTTAAAAAGGACTGATCTCCAACCGGCCCGTTTTTACTAGACTATCACCTCTCTTAATGCCATAAATTGCTCTTGGCCTTTCTAAAGAAAGGGTGAACTTGTAAATATTTTAAAACAAACCTCACTCTATAGCACCTGCTCTGGTTTTCTTACAAATGTCTCTCCTAAGTGACATCGCTTAGCTGCTGTTGTTGCAGTTTGCTGGCATCTTCCAAACATTTGTGTATTTATGCCTGAATGAAAGCTGTGCTGTGATCTCTGCTTTGTTAAAATATAGATGGTTACTGAATTAATAAATGCATGCATATATGTAGAGAAGAGTACAACTTGAACAGGAAAAAAAAATGTCAGCACACACAGGCACCTAGTCAGAGTCTTTAGAGCTGAAGAAGGTAAAAGTAACTGCGATCTTGCAGAACCGCAGTGCATAAAAGACATTAACCCTTTTCTCTGCATAAGCTTTTTCGAGTCCTTGATCCATCATCCAGGACCCTAAGCCATATACCGTGTAGTCAAAACAATAAGGCTCTATTACATCATGCACATTTTATGCAATGATTGCAATCTGTGAATTTGGGGAAAGATGAAGAGAGTTGGGCAAACAAGAAACTCCTTGGTCCTTGCAGAAAATAGCGATTGGCCGCTACAGCCCTTGGTTCAGGGTGCTCTGGTGCCAACTAATAAAGAATCAAAGTATTTTCTGAATTACAGGGTGGATCGTTCAAATCTAAAAATAGCATGAAAAGAAAAAAAAAACTATACCTCTGCTTTCTTTTTTTTCTTTCTTTAGCGTTTTTAATTCATGCCTTAAGTGTTGCTAATCTTGATCCCCCCTCCCCCCCCCCAATGAAGTAGTCTGTAGTGCTTCTCTCCAATTCAGGAGTATAGTGCCTGTGAAAGTTTGCTGTAGCCTCTCACGTTACAAAGCTATGTGAAATACCCCATCCTGTATAGTGTCTGTTGCAGAACTTCATTCGCCTTGGCTTGCAGTCATTTAAAACTGCAGTTTATATACTACTCAATCTTTCTGCTTTATTTGATACAGATTTAGCGGTTTCCCCTGAAGAAACAGAAAATGCATCTGGTCTAAGTGCTTAACACGCTGATCCTGCCCACTCCTGCAGTCCGTCTGCACTGCCTTTGGCAAATCATGTATCCTTTAGGATTATGCTAAATTATTTAGGTTTCCTATTTCCTAATTTTAATATAAGGGGGAAGGGGGGGAAAGGAAGAATGAGTTATTAATTAAAGCCTAGTCCTCTATGTTTCCCGAGCTTGCCTAACATTTGTAAATACTTATGCCGCGGCTGATCCCCTCCTTCCTGGTTAAGTTGTTTAGTATGTTAGTTATTTGTATTGAATCACAGGCTATGTTATGTCTGATGTGTTGTCGTTGCAATGTGCAGTCAGTGTGACACTGATGGATGCGCCAATGGTTAGACGGACAGATGTTAGGGCGGATCTAACGGCATGCAATGCCATAGCAGCAGAGAGAGAGAGAGAGAGAGAGAGAGAGAGAGAGAGAGAGAGAGAGAGAGAGGGAGGGAGTGGGAGAGAGAGGGAGACTGGGCTAAAAACATCCCGATTCAGTGAAAGTCGCTTATTTCTGGTGCAAACAACGCAGTCACACACACACACACGCAAGCACACACACACAGGATTTTGGGGGGAGTGGGGTAAGGCTTCAGTGTAGTCTTAAGCAATGTGATCGCTGCTTCTGCGAGCAGAGACTGTAACTGTGAGAAGAAACCAGCAAGTATCAATGAAATGGAAACTGAGCGAATTTGGCAGCAGAAGCGGCATTTGACAACTCACCATGATCTTGTTTTCAAGACATATTTCGTTTTCCCCCAACAGTAGCAATTTCCCGGGGACTTTAGGCGACTGCGATTTTTTTTTTTCATCCTAAAGACCAGCTTTTTTTTTTTTTCCTTCCAATCAACTCCTGACCACCTTCATCACAACAATCTACATCTATAGCTCTCTCTATAGATAGATCTGTAACTTCTCCACCCTGTCATGAGCATCCTGCAACTTGAAAAGAAAAAGCAAGAGCAAAAAACCAACGTCAAGGCGGCTGCAGGAGACGTGGAGACGCAACAACATCTGCACTGAGTCAGGTATTTGGAATTATCCCAAATCTTGAAGAATGGGGGCGAGTGGAGATTTTTTTTTTTTTTGATCTTACCGTCCAAATGAGATCATCCTTTTTTTCCCCCCTGTGAACTTTAAAAAAAAAAAAAAAGAAAGAAGGAAAAAAAAGAAAGAAAAGAGGGGAAATTATTTGCTACTGGTGTTTGCTTCACTTCTCCTAAGTAAAGAAGGCATCTGGGACTTAAGGCGATTGGCTGCGATCTGCTGAAGCTGTCATTACATATCTATCAGCCACACAAAGAAAGAGAGGAGGGGGGGAGGGGGGGAAGAAAAGAAAAGAAAAAGAAAGTGCAAGTGGGAGCCAGGAAGGTGTTTGGCAATCGCTGCTGCTCCATGTTCGTCAAGCACTTGAAACACTGCTCGAGTCCATCCCCTCTTTTTTTTTTCCGCCGCACATTATTGCAGCCCAGGAAGACACAATCAAACTCGCAGCGCATCGATTCGCTAAACCCGGGATTTCACCAATGAACTTGGACCAAAAAAAATAAAAATTAAAATAAAAAGTGATCTTCAAAAAAAAAAAAAAAAAGCAACAACAACAACAACAAAACCCCCAAACAACCCCCAACAAAAAACAACCGCCCGAGAGTTGGTGCGTGCATGGTGCGTGCGGGGCTCCCGGCCCCCTGCCAGCGAGCCAGCGCCGCGGGCCGAAGGGATTGGGGCGCCTCGGCGAGGTGAGCCGAGCCGAGCCGAGCCGAGCCGAGCAGCCCCGGAGCGCCCCGCGGAGCGCGGCGGGGGCGGCCGCGCGGGGCTGGATGTGCGCTCGCGCCTGCCAGCTCCCCCGAAGCCGGGCGCGGCGGTAAGTTGGGCGGGAGGAGGGAGGGGAAGAGGGGAAAGGAAGGAAGGAAGAGGTGGGTTGGGTTGGGTTGGGTTTGGGGGGGGGGAGCAACTCCCCTGCGCGGGGAGGAGAGTTTGTTTTTAAATCCTCCTCCTCCTCCTCCTCCTGGCGCCGCGGCCCAGGGCAGCCCCGGGAGGCTCCGGGGGCGGGAGGCAGGGAAGGAGCGGCCGGGCTGCGGCTCCCCCGCCCCGGCCTGGCGTAACGGATGCGCTGTCACCTGGAGCCGCGGCCGCGCACGGGGGCGAGGTGCGGGGCCGGGGCCGGGAAGTTGCAGGGGAGCGGGAGACGGCGGAGCGCGGTGCCCCTCTCCCTTCCCCGCCGACTAGTTGGAGTGACACTGCGATCGTCTCGTTTCCCTTCAAGCTGTGCCTGTTGCCGCCGCCGCGCCAGCGCCAGCGCCGAGCAGGGACCCGGAGGCAGAGCGGGAGGAGCGCGGACTGAAGCTGGGCCGGCTCCTGCCGAGAACCCCCCCCGCTTTATGCCGTGATCTCCGCGCCCGGCCGGGCACGGGGCTGCGGGCGGGGCGGCGGCGCTGCGGGCTCTCCCCAGCCCTCCCGCTCACACACCTCTTCGGGGGGCTCCCCCTCCTCCTTCCTCCGGGCCGATTTGTCAAACTTCCCCCCTCTTCTGCCAGCAGCAGCAGCAGCAGCAGCAGGGCTGTCCTCTCCTCTGTGCCGCCTCCTCCGCCGCCTCCTCCTCCTCCTCCTTCTCGGCATCGCGTATGCCCAGCCACACACCAAATCTCTCCCCAGCCCGAGCCTGGAGCAGCTCACCGGATCTGTGGGGCTAGAGCAACTCTCCCCGGCCGCCGCCGCCGCTCAGCATGCCGAGGAGGAAGCAGCAAGCGCCCCGGCGCGCAGCAGGTACGAGAGCCGCCTTCTCCCCTCCGTCTCCTCCGCAGCCGCTTGCCAGCGGGCAGAGCCGCCGGGGCAG
>NW_017728915.1:22383945-22392864 GCF_001723895.1 Crocodylus porosus | reverse complement strand
CGCTGCCCGCCGCGGATTTTGCAGAGTAACTCTTGGTCTGGCAGACGCCGCACTTTGCCTGGGCGCTTCTCTCCTTCCGGGGGGGAGGGGGCACCCATGTCCCTTGCCTACTTCGGGAACGACTTCCCGGCTCCCCCCTTGCCCCCGGGTCTGGGGACCACGCTCGCGGAGGGCAGGGATGCGGCTCTCTCTGTGAACAGCGTGTGTAGCTTTTCTGTGGGAAGGAAGGAAGCAGGGAAGGAAGGAAGGAAAGGGAGATGTGCTGCCCATTTCCACCCCCTACTTTGGCACCTACTTTGCTTTTTCTTTCTCTTATTTGTAATTCAGTCTCCACCTCCTCCTCACATCCATGCAGTTTTGTGGGAGCCAGCCATCCTCTTGTTTTCCTTTCTTTCTTTCTTTCTGCAGGAAAGACCTTGTAGGGATAGGTGGGGGGTATTTGTGTGGTGCCAGGGACTGAAGATGTGCATTGTTGCTTTAACATCAAAGCCCAGGCTAGGCTCCGTCCCTCAAGTTTCTCTCTTCCCCCCTCTTCCTCTCGTAGTGCGCTGGGGACCTCTCTGCGCACTTCCACATCCCCCTGCTTGGTCACTTTCTTTGGCAACCTCTTGTGCTAATCCCACTGATTCCTCATTTCTGAGCCCCAGCTGAGGAGCTGCACAGGAAACCAAAGCAAAAGAGTCTGTGTGTTGTCAGATGACTGGCAAGTGTCTTTGATGCTGCTTTTTACATTCTCCTCCATTTTTAAAGAAATACTTTACTGGGCTTTGTCTGGGCTTTACTTTTGTGTTTGGTTGCGTTTTCCTGATGCCAGAAGTGCCAACTCCTGTTAAACACGAACAGCATTTTCTGGAAAAGACAAATTGAAAAGCAAAAAGTAAAAGGGGGAAAAAAAATGTTACAGTAATCTTTACCTGGGGATATGTGGGCTGGAAAAGGGTTTCCTTGGCCTGTTGCCATCCTTGATTTGATGGCTGATTGATCACCTGTCATCTGGCTGCCTTTGATCTATTCATTCCCGATAAACATCAATAAATCACTTGCCATGGTAACGCCAGACTCAGTGACGTCACATGTGGCCTGTCAACTCTCTGTCAGTGCAACTTTAGGGGCTTCTGGCTAGATGTGTGACATGCTGGGAATCACAGGGGCGAGTATTTTGGTGGGAATAATACTTAGATATGTAGAAATGCAGGGCCTGTTTTCATTAGCGCAACAATTTGGGGAACCAGGAAGTGAAGCTTGAAGCATTCATAATTCTTGCTTTAGGAGAGACCCATATGTACTGCATGGATGGAGGTGGGAGTTTTCCAAATGGTGTAGTAGTATTTTTAAGTAGTTCATTTAGGAGTGCCTACTATAACTTAAATAAGGTAATCCTGCTACTTAACAGAGTATTGCCAAAAGCAGTGCTTTCAAAAAGCTGAGTGTATGTTCAAACAACATGACAAGTTCTCAAAGGGCCATAGTCTGAATTTAGTAAGAAGCAAGTAACACAACGAGTAACCGAATGTAAAGAGCTCTATCCACATTTCATTCCCCACATCCTTTGATACCTATGCGAGCTGAACACTTTTTTTTTTAAAATAGAAGATACCGTGTGTTTTGCGGTAGATTGTGTAGTCGTCGTCGTCTTCTGATAGTTGGAAAGTTTGCAAAGTTTTTTTTTCTTTTTTTTCTTTTTGAAGTCCAGTATTTATAAGATCTAGGAAATGCTACTGTAGCAAAATAATTTGCTTGAGCGTTTTGACTTTCTATCCAGTGCCATCAATAAGCACAGTCTTCAAATGTGTTGAAAACTTTTGTCCTTTCAAAATACCTTGTAACAGCTAACCGTAATTTACTTGCATGAAAATCAAGTTCTGAGAAGTTGAGCATATCCGTCAAAGAGCTGACCTGTATTTTGGACTTTGTTTTGTCAGTGAAACTATCTATCTTCAGTGCACACACATACTGGGGGGGCACTGTTTCTCAAGTGACCCATCCATGATGTGTCATATATCTTTTACATTTAGTAAAAGTGTGATCCCTTTACACTTTTGGTATTTTGGTTGCTATGTAAAATGTTTAACATGGCGCGTAAATGTTTCCTACTGAAATGCTGCTTTAATGCTCACATTGGAAATTATAGTTTTATCTAATCGCAACATATGCAAAAGTGGGGTTATTTTTTACACATTTTAAAGCAGCAAAGAAATAGGTTAGTTAAGAAATATTCATTACAAAAACTTGACTGCAGGACTAATAGGAGATGGAAGAATGGTTTTGCTCTATCAAAATGACCCGTCAAAACGACTTTGTTTCATATTTGATTTAATTGTCTCTCTCCTGACAGGCACATTCATCAATAGCTTAATGGTCAATCAGAAGTTGGCAGAGTGAGTGCTTTCATTCTTTCCCATACACTAGCTTTGGCTTTACTTTATCAAAATGCCTCTGCCTAATGGATATGGGGGATGTAGAATGACTAAAGGGCTACTTATTTAAGAAGAGTGAAAAAAAAAATTATGCTGTTGATAAGTGCATGAAGATAAATAAGCGAGCTCTGCATGAGCATTTTTTATTTTGAGATGGAAGAAACTTCTAATTTTTTTCCTTCTTTTTGGTTTCACAACTGCAAGTTATAAGGTTCATGACTGCTTTTGTGGCACACTGAGAGTGATGACAAATTGATTGCTTTGTACAGATAGAGAAAAAAAAAGTGTGGGGGGGAATTAAAGATGTCTGCTGATTGGTAACTCAGGAAATCCAGTCCCCAGCAACCTTGAGAATACTCGAGAATTTTTTTTCCTCCAAACTGAAAGGTCCGCTCAGCCATAAAAAAAGAAAAGTTGTTTTGCCAGCTTCATTAGTGTTCACCTAATTAGCTGTAAACCTGATGGATTCCTGACAGCTTTAATGATTGGAGATGACAAGCTCCACGCAGTGTCATCCAGCAGAATTAGGTTTGCAGCTAGTTTGATGTAATCAAGTTGATATTACACAGTCCTGGTTGCCTTTAGTTGTGCATTAACTCAATTTTCTGCTGCAGGTGACAAATGGGCTTTGGTACCTGGATAATCATGTCATAGGAATTAGGGCCGTTTTAATGGTCTGGAGTAGAATAACAACAACAAAGAACTCTCAGCAGCACAGCGCTTGCAGACATAACAGACAGGTGCACAAATTCTTTATGTCTAGCCCAAGTGTTAACACCACACTGTAGAAGACTAAAGCTGTCTCTGAGAATCAAGAATCTATAAAAATGATAATTTCAGTTTGTTTACTGAAAGGCTCAGATGAGCATCTTGGATAAATTTGGGGCATACTGTCAGGGGACTGTACTTTTTCACTCTACACCTGTTAAAGCAGGGGGAAGATCTGAATTACAGCTGCTGTTCCAAAGACTTCTGTCATTTAAGTTAGAAGGGGTGAAAACACTTAGTAGTTCGAGGCTACAGTCTAGAAAAGCTGAGAGATACTGTATTAATGGAGGCCAGTTTGGTTCATGCAAACAATAATTATCTATCTTTAAATTATAGCTTTCACTTGCTGTTTTTTTACAAACATATCTATTTAAAATATCAGAAAAAAATATAGTCATAATTCGCATTGACAGGGAAGACTTAATACATATTCTGTATACATATTATTCCACGGAAAGGAAGGATTCGAAACTGCAATCCTATGTTGGAAACTCATTCATTTTTTTTTCCTTTTTTTTGGTATGAAACAATTACTGTTTTTAGGCCTGGACAGTACCATGGGTTTTAAATTCTCTTAAGAGAACTTGGTGTAGTGGTATATATATATATATATATATATATATATGTATATTTGCTAATTGTGGTTTAAATAGTAAAGATAATTGCATATTTCTTATGCCCTATCAGAATCCCCAGCTCCAGCTCCAGCACTTATGTTCTAAAGGGGCAGATCATCAATAGGGACATTTACATATGTGTAGATCAATTGATTCCTCCCCCCTTCCACCCCCCCCAAAGATGCTAAGCACCTGTATTGGCCATTGACTTCGGTGGTATTTGCGGGTTCGCAGCACCTCTAAAATATCAGGCCAAAAGTGCAGTAGAAGCAAATATTTGTTGAAAGATGGCACAGAAGTCTTCAGCCCAAATTCAAGATGTGCAGATACGAGTTCAAGAAGTGATTCCCAGGGATTGCTTGCCACTACATACCTACCCCCAAAGTAAATGTAGTGATAAAGTAGACTACCTATAAAGGTACTTGCAGTGTCAGCCCTTGTATTTGCCTCCAAACCTGCCACATATTTCTCTGTTGGACAGAGATTCTTCCTAGCAGCAAGCTGACAAAATGATTAGTTATGGCTGTCCTCTGCTTTTTTTCTGCAAAGTGTGAGGAACAATGCAAAAAAAGAAAAAGGGGCATAAATATAAAAAGGCCTGATAGATTCCACTGAATATCCTGCTGGAAAACAGAATTTTCCAGAATCAGCTGCCATTGCTCCCATTAGCTTGACAGCTGTCAATTAGGGCTTCAGTGCTCTCCTGGGCCACAGTTTATTGCGTGCGGTTGATGTTGTCATTTTGTTCTCAGTTTTGCCTTGAGCACTATCATGAGCAGGAGTGAAATAGTCAATAACTGATGTATCAGCAGTTATTTCTTAAATTGGCTTACAAGTCTGCATTTTTCCTCTTTTTACTAAAGATTGTTTTGTAAAGTGATTAGAATGAATTGTGACTGCTGCAGGGTTATGGGAAATGCAGTGAAGCTAGGGTGAGTTAGCAGGATTAGAGTGGTTCCTTTTTGTCAGTGCTGTTTTCAGGATTAGTGGAAACTAAAGTACAGAAAAGATCACCTTCAGGGTGAAGTGCACGGTAAATTTGAAAGTGTGTTGTGTGCACACTTATGTATAAATATGGTGGTAAAATAGGCCGTGAAAAGAAATCATTTACGAAAAGTACCCTCTGATGTAGCTTTCTGTACAAAGCTTTCAACTAGCTAGCCTTGCCAAACAGCAGTCCATATTTTAATCCAGTTCATGACTCTCAGCTAATCCAAGTACAGACTGGTAAATGTTAATACAGCCCCATTTACATGATAAAGCTGTTAAATCAAGTATAGAAATGCCTAAAGTGTTGCACTGCACAGTAGGTATGTATGCATGTATATGTATGTGTATAGTATAGTACTGAAAATAGCATAGTTCCAGGGCAGCCCTGCGTTTTGTGCTCTGTAAAATAGTTGAGTATCATTTACTAAACAACCCACCTCAGGTGTTCAAGACTGGGAATTTTTTTTTAATTCAGTTAACGCCCCAAATTGTGGTTTATCTGCCTGAAGTTAAAAATGAAAGGTGAATACAATATATTGTATTTAGTAACAATGATATGGACTGGTACACCCAGACAGATAATATGCAGTTGTAATTAGACTGAATAGACAGGCATTCATTTTTAAATTCTTTGACACATGCATAAAATAGTCATATAATAAGATAAGATGACAATTTTATGTTAGGTTGATAAAGTGTCCCGATACATGCATTTAAATGTCTGTAAGCCTTTTTTTATCCAGACAGATTAATTCTAGTTTCCAGCATTTGCAGTTAGTCATTAAATTAATTTAAAAAATCCCACTAAACAATGGATGTGTTACTTTTTTGTGTGATTACCTGAAGCACGAGGACTGGAAACATGGATTCAATTGATTTTTCCTTGAATTCAACGTTTTTAAAAAATACACCAGAAATTGGTTTAAGGGTTTAAGCCATCATCCAGGAGCAGAATGTATTGTGGTTTTTTTAAGTATAATAATGCAGAATAGAATATTATAAGTGCTTGAAATGGTTTACCAACATTTTCATAAAGAACAAAACTTACAGTAATTCATATAAAGGGTCCTTATTTTAGACTGCAAGACTTCTCTGACTAAATTTCCCTAATTTTGCTAGTCAAAGACATTTTGACAGAGACAGACTCCACAGAATTTAAACTCTCTTCATTGTAAGCATCGAGACTTGGATTATTTTTTAGAAAACAATCAATGGTCTGTACTCGGGGGGCGAAAAAAAATAACCACGAGGTCAGAGAATACCTGAAAGCTTTCTGCCACCCCCATTACCTTGTTTGTTCAGACACTAAAGGTGCGACTCTTCCAGAATAATCTAACTTTGTGTTTGGTCTTAATTATAAATTATTAATTCATAATGTCAGGACATGTGTTATTAATTATGATTCTCTTTTCTTCATCCAGAACAGCTGTTTGGGAATCCGGTAAGTTCTCTGTATTTGTTGGTGTGAGTGTTCACCAAATGAATAACTCTCCATTCCCAACCACAGGCCACTTATCTCTTCTTTTCACACTAGGCAAAATTGTCTTACCAGCTAGGCTAAGCTTGACATTGGTTAGAGTAAACTTGAGAGGTTTTAGGTAATTAAGCACATTCACAGTACTTGAACATGTTTATGGAGGTGGTCGGTATGTCGTGGCCATGGATAATTCTTGTTTTAGTATGGCTATATTGAGGTAGAGAGGTCAAAAGGGCACCTCTATGAACTTATAGTAGTGGAAAGTAGAACAATTTCTATGCCCTTCTACCAAACTCCTGGCAAACTTTGCATGCAAACATAGAGGAAAGAGCTATTTTATTATACATTTGGAATGACTCAAATTCATTTACTTTTGATATTTCATTTCCATCATTAAATTGAGCTCTCTGTTTCAGTTTCTTATGTGTTCTTTGCAGAATGCATGTTGCATAAAATAGGCAATTTTTAATGAACAATTTAATGTAAATGGGTTCTGAATTTAAATTAATATTAATGAAGCTTTGAGTGAATTTATTTTGCATACGTAAAGGCTTGTAACTCTTTCACCCATACACTCTTGTCTTATGTACTAACACATTTGTTAGGTGGATTGGCTAGTTTCCATATTTTGTTATTAAAAAACTTTAATGGATTTACATAGTTATTTGTACCAGTACAGCTTTAAGCAAGTCAGTATCTCTGTTTTAAAATATACCTGACTGTACATTTATATGTTTGTAGTTAGCATTTTAAATATTTATCACTCCTCTGTTTCTTAATATTTTTTTTTTACTTTAATTTTGCCTTTATGCTTGGGGAGAAATTTATTCCAACAATAGTTACTACAATCAAGATGTTTTCTTTCTTTGGCTTACCTCTAATGCATTATGTATCTAGGAATGATGGGATGTTCTATAATTAATTCTGTTAGATGTAATTGCTATAATCACTTTGATGCTACACATAATAAAAGTAATATGGTAAGCATATGAAAAAATATAAACACCTTATTGTAACACTCTAAGTAAAATTCTTTTAAAAAAAAATCTTGTTTAGAGCTAAACTTCCTGTTCCTTATTTTGTCAAAGGTGACATTTTATTTAAAGCACATACATTTTTAAATAAATGAATTTCTGAAATTGGAAAGCCTCTAACTGGCAGAGAGTCTCAGTTGTGTCTGCATATGTATTTGACACTGAAGTCCATTAAAGATGTAGTTCATTAAGAAGCCAATCTTTATAGTTGTTGCAAGTGACATGTAAATATCACCGTATAGCTTGTGAAATAAGAGACAAATTTGTATGTTGTATTAAAAATCCAGTACATAGTAAATAATATAGAAATGGAGCCATAATCAATTGGATGCTTCCACATAGTGCAGAATTATGGGAATTATAAAATGTATGAAGGTTAGCACGTAACTGGAGAGAGACTTTTTCAGGCATAGTCCCAAGTGGGGAAAAGAGTGTAGAGGGTGATTTTTTTTGTTCTTAACAACCGCTCCACCCCCTCCCTTTTTGCAAATAGGTTTGAATTATTATTTGCAAACACTGATTTTGATAGGGTGGAAATGGGAAAAATATGAGATGGGATAAGCCATGTACATTGTTAGCACTGATTCTGAAACAAAAATGTTAATATGGTCATAGTTCTTAATTAGTTGCACACCATACTTAATGCTGCAAAGGTCACTTGGTTTTATGATCTAGCTTCATCTATGAGTTTGTATGTTTCCCCCCAAATTTATATTTTACTGTCCAGTATTTTCTACGCAATTGAGTGTGCAAATCATGCCCAGCACATGAACTATAAAAGAAATTAGAAAAATGCAGATACTACAGAGAAAAAGAAATTGTTTAGTAAGTGTTATTTTCAAATAATGCACAGTGCTAGTGTAGAGGGCAAAGGAGGTATTACATTTAACTTCTGTAAGCTGAACAAACAATCCCTAACCAACATCTTACTGAATTGTTCCAAGAGAAGAACAGAACAGAACAGGGTGCTGTTTTTGAGTATCTCTGGGACTGGGCTCTGTGCCTGATGTCCTTTTCCTGCTAGGTCAAGCCTGTTGCTGGAGGGCCAGATCTCAGCAGGGGCCTCCTGAAGGACTGGCGAGGCTGTTCAAGACTGGCAGCCATCAGTCATCCATCTGTGACACAGAGTCTGTTTTTGATGGCAGGGATGATAAAAGGCCTGGGAACTGTATAGGCCCTTATAATCAGGGCCAGTGCTGACATCCTTCTCAACTTTGACAGCTTCTTCCTTTTCTCTCTTCACCGCCAAGACTGTCTCAACTGATTTTTTTTTTTTTTTCTCTCTCTTGTTTCATGTACTTGATCAGTCTCAGATGCTGGGAATTATTTTTTTCTGAAGGGAGGGGGAGTGTTTCTTTGGTTTGTGGGTTGGGCAGGTGTGAGAGGAAGTCTGGTTTTTTTTTTTTTTGTACTGTAGGCCTGTTGCTAATTAATGTTCCTCCATAAGATTCTGTCGGAGTTGAGTAATGTTTTTGATCTTTATGCCTGATAACTGCATACTTAATGAGATTTCAAAGCTGTGAGTGCAGCTCCCTACAATTATTGACAGATGCCTTTTCTTTGCCATTGGGTTCAGCTTCATAAATCCTCTTGCAGTAATGAGGTTCAGAAGTGCC
>NW_017728915.1:22372638-22383422 GCF_001723895.1 Crocodylus porosus | reverse complement strand
GTGGCTAGCACAGCAGTGCAGATCTGGGGAGAGGGAAAGATGGGAAGAGAGAGAAAGTGTGTGTGGTGGAAAGGGGTAAACTGGCAGAGTGACTGAAGAGGTTATGTTCTTTCATATTATGTGCGAGGTCCTGTTGTTCAACCCTCTGACGCTCCCCCCGCCCCCCGTTCTCTCTCTCTCTTTAGTTTGGCAGTTGGGAAAAACTGGCTGACACGTATCATTCAAGCAGCACCAGCTTGCTGGGGGTTGTGTAAATGAATCTGGGAGCTCTCGGTTTCACATGATTCAAACGTGCATTATTGAAGATGGATGTTCCTTAAAAAAAGATTGATGATGGATATCAGGCTTATAGTGCCATTTATCATTTTGAATATTATTTAGACTTGCCGTGTAAAGCTGTAACTTGAGAGTTGGATGAGCTGGGACAGAATGGAGGCCTCGGCATGCACATTTTGATTGATGGCTTTGCTTTCTCATTGTTTGTTACTAGATACTAGCCAGTCATTATAGGAGTGCCTTACAATTGTTTTAGGGGCTGGGTTTTTGTGCGTGTGTGTGAGTGAGGGTGTCAGCGGGATAATTTTAATAACTGTAAAGAATGTAGACAATGCTATGGCTTATTGCAAGCATACAGGCAACCTTTTGCACCACTACTGTTCCGTACTGTACATAACATTAAAATATAAACAGGGCTGTAGCTGCTTAAGCAAAACACTGTCTGACACTGTCAGGTCTAGTATAAAAATATGCTTTAAAAACATGCATGTGAAAAGATTAGCACAATCCAACTTCTTTTCACTAACTAGCTGTATTTTCATCCTGCAATGATGAAGAAAGCCAAGTTCTAGAAGAAGATATTTCAACATATACATTTTTTTCCCCTTTCATCCACTCTCCCCATCTATTGTAGTGTGTCTTTAAACCCTAGAGTTTGCCCCAGGTGTTGAGACTGGTACTTGGGTTAGCTGGTTAATCTCTATCCTTAGCCAAAGTAATCACTTCCTTACTTGAAGTACTCTTGCTAGTACTGGGACACTCCCACCTGCTGGAAGAAAAAAGGAAGGCGCCTTCCATGAACAAATAGTCATTGCCCACAATTCCAAAGGACTCAAAAACTATCATGCAATGTAAACTTGATCTAACAAAACACTTTTCGAAGCGATTTAAAACAGTGACATGGAATGATCGTGCATTCACGTGCACATACTTTGGGGCAAGTGTTGTATGTACCAGTTCAAACATTGTTATCATGGATGATTTCATTAGGGCTTACTAACTGTATTTCATACTTCTTGCATGGCACTTAGTGGAAAAAGGTATTATATATTTGTGGTAGGAAAAATCTGGCTACAACACTTTTTTTCATTAAAAGGATTCAGTCTTGAATGTGTAGAGGCAGATACTATTTTTGAATCCTTGCTTGTTAGATAAACTTTTTCCTTGACCACAAAAAGCATAGCAGCGACGAGTTATACCAGCAGTTAATAAACACTATATAGCATACCGACTTTGCAAATGTATTTCAGAAAACCGTCATTAACTTTGTATGAGGTTTAAAAAAAAAAAGTTTAACAGAGATCTGATGTTTGCTGTTCTTTCTACAGATACCCATTCAGTTTACTTTTCATACTGTCAATCAGCTGCCAAAATAAGGAAGTCAGGCTTATGCACTTCATTAAAGTCCAGTGTCACAGAAAGTATAAGATGATAATATTTCCTACAGAGCCTTCAATGGAGGAAGGCAAAACTTTGATCTCCTACCCCTGTACTTGTGTAACATGGTAGGTAATTGAAGTACAAGTGCCAATTTGCTGGAACAATTGTAAACACACCTTGATACAAATGGCATCATTGCATTCTTACTGATTAGAAAACTTTGCTATTAATAGACACAAAGTCCATTTCAGGTGTAATTGGTAAGGAGCTGAGTGCACTCATGGGAAGAAACCTTGTTTTGTTTTTTGTTCGCTTTTATTCTTATCCCTTTTTTCAGTTTTATAGCTGGAGACATGATTTATTGCAGCCATCCATCTTTGGGGCTCATCCATCACATCCTGGTTGCTAGGCAATCATGGCAGCAGCTGTTTGCTTTGAATCAGACAGAAAAGTTGTCAATCATCAAAGGCAGGTGAATAGCATTAGAAACACGCTATTGTCAGACGGAATAATTAATCAAAGAGAGAAAAGATAATTAAAAAGATATGACCCTTGCAAGTACTTGCTCTGGGTTGCCTGGAAAAAAGAAAAACTGCCTGGTCTTTTCTAGACACTTAAGCAGCTGAGGGCTGATAAAATATGCACTCTGCAGTGCATAGTTTTTAATTAATTGAAAAAGGTTCAACATTCAAAGACGATGCTGGAGAAAAGTCTGATTATGAGCAGAAGTAATATTTATTGTTTGCATGAAAGGCTTGACATGGAGTTCTAACTTTCTGTCACAAATCTCCTGCATGCTTGCACTAAGCCTCTTTCAGCATTACTATCTTCTCTGGCAGTGACTAGAGAGTACAGTTAGTTGGTCTAAGTAGGGGTCCAAAGGCTTTTATCCAGCTTTTCCACTCTGGGCCACCTTTTCAATGTATTGTCTCATTCGCTATCCCTTAGAGCAGCTATCGAGGTTATACTGGCTCTGCCATCAGTAAGACAAACAAACCCCAATAAGTCTGCAACACTTCTCTTTAACCATGAGGCAGTAACTATCTCCTCTCCAATCAGTCTGTAGAGTGAGAGGCTCTCCCAAGGTCATTCCCAGTCTAGATTCTTTCAGGCCATTGACCCGGTATACAAAAAAAAGTTGGGAAAAGTTCTTACTTCATTCTGTCTGTGAATCAAAGGAACTGTTTTGAGCACTGTAACAGATGAGAGGGTGGAAGTTTCTAGGCCTGATACTGTTTTCCACCGGGGTCAGAAAGGAACACCAGTTTTTCATCATTAGACAAAGTATACTTGTATAATCCAATAAGTAGTACTTTGGCCACTCCACATATATAGCAAAATGTTTAAAGCCCAAGAAGTTTGTTCTTGAAAAGTGTGAAAAGCAGTGGAGCTTAAATATGGAGATTGCATTATTAGAACTTCATTTGTTGAATATTTTGAGAGTATTAAAACAGAGCTGACTACCACTTTTTCTCTCTGTTTTTTTGATGCTACACTTTCCACCCCTGCACCGCCCCCCTAACTTCACCCACAGATTGGAGGTCTTTTTTAAACTTGGAAAAGAAACTTCAAGCCTAAGGGCTCAAGAGAATAAAAACATCTCTCCCTCCCCCTCCCCCCAAATTTGCACTATATAGTAGACTTATATCTCTGTACAACTTACTGATAATTAAGCATTTACACCCTTCTGTCAACAATGGAACTTAACAATAATGGGGTTGTGCACACTAATGTATATGACATGCACATAATTTACACACACGTGTATAATGTGTGTGAGTCTAAAACATCATACAAACATACGTATGTGTGTGTATAACATTATTACAACCATCAGTCCTTGCACATAAGACTACAACCCTTGCCTCTAACATGAGTTAATGCAGGTGGCAAAACTGGTGCATCAGATGCACCTCCTTTCTTAGTTGTGTGTAGTCTGTATCACATGTGCTACTCTTACACCCTGTTTTACTTGACACAGTTCCAGTGTTTACATCGAGGATGTCGGAACACAGCTAAAAAGGAAATGGGGTACCATCTGAATGTTGGATATAATGCATCTGCTCCATACAGCTTCAGTCATTCCAGCACTGATAGCAGGAAGCTCAGGCTGAAGCTAATTTGGATGACTTGAGGAAATCTCTAACTTCAGCTAACAGTTCTAGTTATTGGCGCCTTACAGACATAAAATGTTCGCCAGAAATGTCTGTGAGAAATACTAAAACATACTGAACTACTGCAGTATGTGTGTTGGAACTGGTTGGAGAAATATTGTGGATGAGACATATATATATATAGTGAGAGCAGCACTGGTTGTGGTCATTCAGAATAGCGTGGCATTGTCACCTAGAAGTATCTCCAGTGCCCAGCAATTGAAGCCAAACTTGGATAAAAGCATTTTTGTTTACAATTGAATGTATTATTCTTCCATTTTTGTCCTAAATATAGGCTGTACCTGTAACGTAATTTTTTTAATTGAAAAAGATATATCTGAAATACTCCTAGTAGCATATTTTGACACATTACATAAATGTAAGAACTTGGCCAGCGCAAAAAGTAACATGCAATCATCATAAAATTCTTTGTTTCTTTATGAAATTTGTCTTTTTTCATATATTGGCTATACAAGAACAGATTTCCTTGGTGAGGGTTTATATTTAGTGATAGGGAATGGTAGCAGTAGTTCAGATTTTCTCTCATGGTGAGAGATATATTGCTGACATTGATAAAATGTTGAATGAGTGACTTATAGATGGCTGTATTTTGGTGTGTAGGCATCTACTATTTAGTCTGATCATGATTTCTGAGTAGACTAGATAAAAGTAACTTCTCATGATAATTTAATTTCCTTTCTGCTCATAGAGATGAGTCTATTTCCTCTATTTTTTCTGTATCCTTTTCCTAAGGATGTTCGCTGATATATATTTTTTAAATCTAGCATGGTCTTGCGAGAAGGCAAAGTAGTTATTCCAAATTGCAATATTTATTGATTCATCATGTAAAATTATTCAGAGTCTTAAGAAAGGTTTTTTCTTGATTTTAAAACAAACAAGCAAAACCCATATCCAACACCTTTTGTATTTAGGAAAAGAAAGCTTTTGGAGGAGTTATCAGTTAGGAACTAAGTCTTGCTGAAGGTAGAGAAAATTTACCCCTGCAATAGGGTTTAAACATTAAAGAAGTTTATCAGCTATTAACACAATAGATGGAGGTTTGTAATTGTTGCTAACTTTGGTCTGTTTTTGGTTTGCTGTTGTTTTTTTTAATAGCGGACAGGCCCAGGAAGGGAATAAAGTTTAAGCAAACAAACAACTGTTTACCCCGGTTTAACTTGCTCTGTGCTGAGCAAAATCTGGTATCTTAGTAGGAATCACTGAATTGCACAATAATTCAAAATACCTAGAAGAAACATCCATTGTGAACTTAGCTGAACTATGTTTATTTGTGCATGTACCAAAGACTGTATAGATACACACATATATACTGTCTTGCATACAGTCTTTGAGAGTCTAGAAGGAAATATACTTCAGATCCCCAAGTATATATGCCCCTTCTCACATCTCAAAATAATTTGCCTTAACTATATCTCAAATCCTTATGGCTAGGGACAGACATTACACATAAACTGGTTTACGTGATCAGAAACTGGTTTAAACCTGTAACAGAACAGACTTTTGGTACACATAAACCAGTTTGAAATGGCCGAAACTGGCTTGAGATAAACCTGGTTGAATGTAGTATCAGACTTAACTGATTTGGCTCAAACCGGTTTATGCAATGTCTGTCCCAGACTCCTTGCAGGTTTAAGATAAATTAGAGCCCCCCCAGCATCCTGGCCTGCTCTCTGGGATGGGTGGAGCTCTGCTCCAGTGAGCTGGGCTGGCCCCTCCCCTCTGCTCTCTAGTTGGAGCAGGGGCAGTGTGTGGCCAGACACTGGCCTGCCATGTCCCCACCCCGACTCCTCAGTCAGGCAGCAGCTGCCCGCCCTGCCAGGCTGGTAGCTGGCATTCCCTGTGTTGTTCTTGCTCTGGCTGGTGCCTGGCTACTCCCTCTCCACACCAGCAGGGAAGGGTGAGAGCCTTGGAGGGCATCTCTCTTCCCTCCCCTTTGGCAGTGGCGGGCAGGCATGCTCTTGCACCCCCCTCGCCCCCCAGCTGCTGGCTTGAGTCACTGCAGGCATGTGGCTGCATTTCCTGATTTAAGAGAGAATGTCTGGCCAGTTACTAATCAGTTTAAGTTGCGCGGCTTAGACTCAATTCAGTGAATCAATTCAGTCTCGGGCTTTTTGAATGTCTGTTACTAGCCTATGAGACTGCTGTTAGCTACCCAGCCCTTTCATGCAGAAATATTTTTTCTACCCTCCAGTTTTTAAGCATCATAATAAGAAAGTCCCCAGCAGACTGAACTTGGGACATGTCCAGAGTTCCCTTGAGTGAGTTTCCTTCGGTACTGCACAGTGGAGATTGGGCAGCTTTTGAACTCTAGCCTCCATCTGCAGATGGAGGCATGGGCAACTGGTGCCACCTTAGTTGGGGGGGGCACATGCCCCTCCCCCCCAGTGATCAGTCAGTGATGAGGAGGAGTCCCGCCGTGGCCAGTGTCACTGACTGTCTGATTGCAAAGCCGTTTCTGGGCCAGCGCTCATGGGGGGAGAACCAGCACCCCCTATGTGTCGCCACTGGCTGGAAGTATGACTTGAGGTATGAATGGTCTTTTGTTTCATGGGGCATAAGCTTTCTAAGATGCTCTTTTCAGAAAGATGGGTGCATAAAGCAACGGGCTTACTGTAATAAGTGGAGGTTAGCCATCTCATACCCCCTGGGCATCTGAAGAGAGATGGTCTTGATCTTGAACCCACAGAAAAATTGCAAGCCATGCAGTCCCTCTCTCCATTGTTATGTCCAGGGGATGAGAAATTTTAGAGTGCAGATGGGTATGTCTGGTGAGAAGAAAAGCCTAAGACCCCAGAAGAGAGAGCTGGGTAGTATTTAAGGGCCTAAACAACAGAATTATTGTGTCCTGGAAAAGCAAACGTCCAAATCAATATATGAGCCTTATTCACTCATCTTTAAAACCTGGTGTACAGTTGTTTTATACTTAAACACGCAAGTTATATTCAGTGCTGTTAGATCTAACTAATCGAAAAGCACTTTGCAATCACCATATTAATTTAATTAGTTAGATAATTTGTGCATAATAATACAATATTGGTTACTGCTTTAACTTTATGGGTAAGATAGTGGGACATAAAGATAAACCAAGCACGTACTAACTGGCTCTGACTCGTTTTAACTTATAGGAAAAGTATTGGAAAAGTAGTAGGAAATAGAATGTGAAGCAGCAGGGAGAGAGTGTGAGTGTGTTTTATATGCTGAAATGTATCATTTGCCCACCATACCTTGTCTTCCTTTGTTTTTGCTTTGGGCCTGCAATAAAACGGTTCCTATCTATATTAGTTAGTGAATACAGTGGTGTAATATATGAGAATTGTGGTGGCATTATTTTCCCATGCTTATATGTTTTCTATATAAAGTAGTCTAGTAGTAGTGAAATCTTGCTACATGACTGCATTTCATTTTGAGATGGCTAGTTGAATAAGCAGGAGGACAAGCATACAGTCAGCTGTGTGAAGGAAAGAGAAATGCAATTTTATAGCACATTCATGTTCCAGGGAGGGTACAACACAAATTTGTGTGACTCAAATCCTCAATCTGGTCTTCATGATTAAGCAATAAATAAATTACAAAATAAAGCTATCATTCTTTTGAAACTTGTGCTCGTTCCTTGTGAAAGGAGCTAAGTATTTAACATCTCTCAGAGGAAAACATCTTTCATTACTTGACATGTTCACTGGTAGTGGTTTTCAGTTAACAAACGCATACTTGTTTGCATTAGTGTTGAGTCAAAAACTTTTTGTTTGTGGATGGCAGAGAAATTTTTGTAAAGTTAATTTATGGAATATTGATAAATGCAAAAAAAAAAGGTTATAAATTGAGGAAAGAGCAGTGGGTTCTGCCTAGTCTGAGTCTGGAAATTATGTAGATGAACTTTCTAAATTTCATACAAATTATATTGTATGGTTATGTTCATGCCAGTCTGCCTTGGTTTTGTTCATACAACTTCTGGCACAGTGGGGTTCTCAGCCAAGTCTAGATCGTCTAGGCTATGATAAAACGAATAAATAAGAATAGTCAAGAAAAAAAATAATTTGAATAAGCCAAGGCTTGCATCATGTATCCAAGAGAGGCTTGTGTGAACTTATAAATTAAAGGTTCTGAATAAGTAATGATTATTATAAATTGAAGGATAGGCTCCGATGTCATTGCTGCCACAATGCTTTATAGACAGTACAAAGGCTAACACACACCTGGAGGTTCTTGCATCCTAAATTTGGGGCATTTTCAATATGCCTATTCAGTGTGGAATACAACTTAATCGAGCAACTCTCTTGGAATGCTTGGCTGTTCCATTTGCCGTATCATGTCATCCCATTGCACCTACAGGAATAACTAATTTAGAAAAATAATTGTAGGTAGTATGTTGTTCTTTCTGGTTTTAATGTAATGTAGTGGTTGGAAACAAGGTGGGGAGCCAGCATTATAGGGCAAACCAGGTCTCTGTAGATCCACCAGCAAGTACTCAATGGGCTACTGTTTGAGACCTGTTTATCTGTGCTACATACTATACCACCCTAGAAACAATAGATTTACGCTAGCCAATATAGGCCTGAGTATTCCAGGGGTATGGATTATAAAGAGTTATTTAAGTGGTATGAACTAACATTAGCTAACGATGGGTCAAAGATGAACTTGAATGTTACTGTTGGACCTGCTCCCAACATCCCTGCTGCTGTGAATTAAAGGCTAGGTTTAGAGAGTTTCTTTTTTTTTTTTAAAGAGCGGAGGTACAGGAATTGGTTCATATATAGCCAGTACACAAAGTTACTTAACTGCTTCTTTCCAGAGGCAGAGGTTTGGGTCATTGGTGCTGCTGTTGACAACCTTTAGGAGTAAATAGTGATGGCTGATATCCACATTGTTTGCTCTTGTTAAGGCCTGAACCAAAGTCCACTGAAAGCAAAAAGGAATCTTTCACTGAATCCCACGACCTTAGTGAATTTTGTACCAGGCCTATAGTATCTGCTGCTGGAACAAGGCTTGGAAGGACACAAAGTAATTGTTCATCTTATTTGAGGGTTTATAAAATGTCCATTAGCATAGTATCCAGGGGACCAGATTTTTAAAGGTATTTGAGTCTGATGATAGCACCCACAGGGTGCTTTTGAAAATCCTGTTAGGTGGGAATCTGCATCCTAAGTACCTTTGAGAATCTGGGCCTATGTACTTTGTAGTTTTTCCTGTGACAAACATGCTATTAATGAACCAACCAGAACATAGTGGTTTCCATGTTTCTGGTTTTAATCTGTTTCACAGTGTTTATGTAATTATTAATCTGATGCCGAAATTTTGTATTAATATTGATATCTATATTTGATACATTTTATAAATGATTATAAAGTATGATCACAATCAAGAATTTATATTGACAGGTAATGACATCATGCAAATTTCACCATTGATTGAAGTCCAAAAATGCACTCTTTATCTTCAGTGCTGAAGTGCAAAATTACATTTGGCTATAGATGATATGTCATGTCTCCCTAAAAATGTGATCTTGATTTTTGTCCCAGGATGATTCTTTATTCAATAAATCAAAATCTTCCTTAACTGTTAAATAAGTTGGTTGCTAACAATTATTTCTGCAATGTTAATCCAGGGAATTTAGCAGTTAACAATGTTTATACATTCCAGAAGCATTAAATGGTTAGGTTATACTGGAATTTAGTAAATAACCATGAAATGTGTGGGAGCACTATATCCCATGCTGTATCTCAGTAATCAGTTGCCAGACATATCATGAAATACCAAATGTAATAATAAAGTTTATGATGATGATATTGTCAGGAGGCACATATCATACATTATCACTGAAAACTGAAGGAGCGAGGCCTATTGCCCAATGTTTAGACTGTAGCATTAGAATGCTACAGATGTTCTTATCATAGGAAGATAATTTTGTACTGAATCACTGGTTTTACACATTCTTGCATAGGGAAATGCATTCATAATATTTCTGAAGAAAGGAAAAAGAGGTTTTGGGGGTTTTTTGGGGGGGGATGGTCAAGGTTACTTCTAATTTCTTTTGCAAACGGAGTTCAATAAAAGCATCCCAATAAATCTGTCCTTTTTTGCATTTTGCTTGTTTTCTCTTGTGTTCTGCTGATCCTACATTGCTATTTAAAACGGACATTCCTTTAAAATGAATAAGACATCAGGATTTATCAGGTACTATCTGCATTCTCATCATTAGGTAGTTGTATCCTGGATGCACTGTCCATGATACGTTTGGCAGGAGTGTGATGGATAATATAAAAATAAGTTAGAACTATTAGTACCATAAGTTTCCTAAAACAATTAGTATTTTTAATTTCTTCTTGAATCAATAGCATTTTCTGAAAATACTTTTTCATCAGAGTTGTTTTTGACTTCTGTTCATTCTGACAAAACAAAGCAAGCAAAGACAGTGCATCAATTACAGCTGCAATCTTGAAGTTTCAAGTCACATTTTAGCCATACTATGCCGTGTATTATTATTATCATGATTGTCTTTTGGTGCTTGTATGTATGTAAATTAGATTAAAAATAAGATCAAGGCAGACATGAAATACCAGTGACAAAACCAGAAAAAGATGAATAAGCTATTACAAGCTATGAAATATAAAAAAGATGTTCTTTTTAATTTGACAGAGAACCAAAAATTGCAAATTGTATGTCACGAGACTGTTTTAACAAATATTTTCCTTTAAAGCTTTGTTATAGAAAAGCCTTTAATGGCATCCCAAGTCTATTGGCAATTTCATTACAAAATCCCCTTTTGAGATGTGTTTGATTCAGTTGCGTAGAAGTATTGCTTGAAATGTCATATTGTCTTCCTTAGCCTAGCAGCATGTACACGCATTGTAATTTTAAAAAAAAAAGTATTTTACAAATTTGCACCAGAAAAAAGTTTTGATTTGTTTTAGACATTCTTGTTTAGAAGCAGCGAGACCCATCTTTTTTTATATATAT
>NW_017728915.1:22356744-22372538 GCF_001723895.1 Crocodylus porosus | reverse complement strand
GATATATTTTTAACAATAACCAATCCTTAGTCAAAACCATTGAAATAAAACAGCTGATATTTCAGAGCTTCAATGGAGCTATAGCACACAAAGTAATGTATTTGCATAACTGTTTGTACAATGCGTCTGCTTTTTTAATCTAGAATTTGTCAACATGACACTGAATTTAGGAATCTCAGCAATATCTCTTCAGGGAAGGAGTGTGTGGTCTAAGGAAGTCAAAATAACCAATGTGATTTACCTTTGGTATTGGAAAAAGAGTAAGTTAACGCTGCTATAGACTTTTGTGTATCACCACCTCTAGCTTTGGATCATTAGCCCCAATCCTGTACCTTCTTATGATGTTCTTTTCATATGTGGTGGAGAAAATTCCATTTATGGAAAGGACCAGCCCTTTATATTGCGCTAATAGTGTTTCCAGCATATATTAGTAGCTGTTAAGCGGCAGAGTATGTGTGTATTAAGTCACTAATCTTTTTATTCCTTGGTTCCCATCTGTAAAATGGAGAAAATTTACTGTGCATCTCAGGGACACTGAGAGGATTCATATCTACATGTAAAGCTGATGCTGAACAATGACATATAAATGGTATTTTTTTAGGGCAGCCTTTATACTTTAACTTGGTGTTTCTTACAAACACACACATACAATATGGAAGCAAGAAACTACCAAGTTAAAGTATAGACGCACACACGCATGTGCGTGTCTAACTTTTAATTTCTTTTGACAGTCTCTTTTCCACCATTAATTATTCCACATAAATTGAAGTGTAGGGGAAAGGAGTTTGCATTTCAGTCAGGAATAGTTGTAGGAAATGGATTGTTGTTCTGTGTTTCTAAAAGCAAAAACTTTTAGTAGATGCAAACCAGCTGCATGGAGAAATTGCTTCTAAATAGTTAAAATTAAATTGGAAACAAAAACAAAATAACATCCTCTTAAAGCTCTTCAGGGGATAACAAAGGGGGAACAGGTCTAAAGAAAGCCAAAATAGCTAATGTTACAGTTGTCAAAATTACTCATATCCTAAACTGGAGATGGAAGAAGGTAGGCAAAAATAGGCCAAATTCTGGCTTCCATTTGTGTCAAATCCTGAATATGAGTCTCTTTTTAAAAATCCCATTTTTTTCAAATCCTGTATTTTAATAAAAAGTGTGTGTGTATATATATTACACACACTATTTTATATAAAAAATAAAAATAGGGAATCTGTGTCATTCATACGCATATAAAGAAGCTTTTTTAGCTACTTGCAGAAAATCACAAATGGCATTTTAAGAAGACTTCTTCACGTCATATCGTTATCTTTAGTTGAACTACTTATGTAACCATGCTGGACAGCATTTGCCCCTCTTTTTGTCGCTTTCTTTCCTTTGTGAAATAATTTTAATGGGAAAGGTGCAAACAAAAATTCTCTTGTACTGTAGTATAAAGATATATCTATCCGTATGTATATGTAGAGAGATGGATAGTGTGTGCATACATGGGTATGCTATCTATGTAATAAATTGTTTATCTCTATGTACTAAATTGTTTATCACATGCCTGGTATGTTATAACCCATCACCTGCTAACTTCTTGGGAGTTAGTTTAACATTCCAACCCCAGCAGCGTCAAACAGCTACTTTTATAATCAGACTGTCAAATAAGTTTCTTTCTTTTCCCCTTAAATATGCATCCCCACCCCCATTCCATCCCCTCAGATTATACTTGCTTAAGGCCTTAGACATGTCAAGAAACAGATCTGGGACAAAAACACTTTTCTAAGTAGGAGTAGTATGCCTTTTAATCATGTCATTTTTCATCCCTGTCGGTCAAGGAGCAGGAGGTTTTTGGCCATTGGAAAGGAGAGCCTCTCAGCACTTATTTCTATCCCTCAAGTAGTCCATGTTATTAGGCTTGACTATTGTGTATAATAAGTCGTGTAAATTTTGGTGGTGCTTTTTAAATAACATTGTTTCAACTGTGAGCTGTAGAATAATTACATTTGTGGTAACTAAAGCACCTGGCCTTGTAGTAGAGTATTAGAAGAAATGAAATCTCTATACTGAGTTCTTAAAATATATTTCAGAACAGTGATATGGTATGTGAAAAATACATGTGAAAGTGGAATTGAATTAAGGTTTGGGTTTTTTTGCCTCTTTTTGTTTTGTTTGTTTTTTATTCCCCCCCAGCTCTTATTTTGGATGATCCACATAACACATTTGTGGCTTTGAATACACAGACACATTCTTACTTTGTGTCTAGTCAACTGCTCTTTATACCATTTGTTTTACTTGCAAACTCTATTCTGACTATTTACTGTAAAGAGGTCTTTGTTACATTGATTTCTGTCTGTCTACCAAGAAATAAAGTTTGTACTTCTAACACATACATCTGTCAGTACTGTACCAAAGGAGTCAATCCCACAAGAGAGAAATTGAAGAAATGAAAACAAATAAGTTATAAAATAAAGTGACAATAATGTGTAGTAGCATAAAAATTGCTTTGGGCTGCTTTTGAAAAAGACATCTAATGACTTGGCTTATTGGGTGGAATGGGAAGGGTACAGATACTTGTATCCATATTTAGTACATGAGCATAAGAAAGGATGTAGTTTAGAGGTCAGAAGAGGGGAAGAGAGAGGAGTTTTGAGTTTTCTCCCTGGTACTGGCTTATTCTCTGAGTTTGGCCATTTCATATTTAGGGCTCACTTCTGCAAAACTTACTCTGTTTGAACGGTACTGTTTAATGGGACGGTCTTTGAACCTCACATTTGGCAGAATCAAACCCAGATCAATTACTGTATTTTACTTTGTTTCACCTTGCTATGATACTTGATGGTTGACATTTATATCTCTCTCACATTCCTCAGGTTAAAGTATCAACATGGAGATAAAAGCTGATAACATTTTTCTACCTGGCTCATCAGTTTATCTACCGCCATCATACTGCCATTTTTTTCCAGGGAGGGAGAGCAGGGATTGAACCAGGCAGAAAGGGAAAAATACACAGGTTTTTAATAAAAAAAAAGAAAAAAGAAAAGATCACTTTGTTTTAGGAAATACATATACAACAGAATTTTAATAACAAGCACATATATGGAAATGTATTTACGCAAACAACTGCTACTGTGTGTTTAACATTTATGAATGCCGTCCTAATGCTACTAAAGTATTCAAGTCTGTTTTAAGATTGTAATTGAAGTAACATGATATAAATGTAAACTTTAGCTTAGAGCACACAGAACATACAAGACAGTTTGACACCTTCATTTCAGCAGTAAGAAATTACCATTGTCTCTTGTTTCTTGCTTCTAGCTTATATGACCAAGCCAAAAAAGTAATTACACAATTAGGGTTGACATACTGGTTCCTGTAATATTTCTTCCTTTGGTTTTTGGTGGCTTATTTCTATTTTAGATTTTCCAGTCCTTTGTAATTCATACCAAGATGTCCGTTTTCATTGAAACAAATTTACTCTTGAAGATTGCAAGTCTTGCATAATTTAATGATGAAAAGGCAGCATTTCATTTTCTCCAAATGTAGTTATTTGTAGATTAAAGATAAACATTTGTAGAGCTAATACGGTTTTTGTAAGAACTTTGTCACCAACTGGAGTGAGACAATTTATGTACAGGAATTGAGAACTACTTCTGTTTAAATTACTGTAGGTTTATGCATTTTGAAGAGGGGGCGGGAGTGGAATATGCAGTTATGTGCAGCTGCTTATCTAAAAGGGAGCCACTTTCCAGAGGTCAGGCAAGAGTTCATTTCCTATAACTCTGCATACATAGCACTTGAGACTAAAGTATTTTTGGTTTGCATCCATGCTTGATTAGGGAGCACCTGCTCTCCAGGTTGGAGAGATCCTGGGCTTTGAAGTGTCTGCTGCTCCCCTGACTTGACTTCACCTATGATGGAAAAGATGAGGTGGAAAAGGCCTGGGTACCTGCTACCTTTGTAAGCTTTTATCTTTGAACTGTATTTCCATGAATTCTGTACCTAACTGCTAGGGTTTATAATATAGCCTAGATGGAGAAGTGGTTCCTTGCCCCATAGGGTTTTTTTGCACCTCATTTTGGATTTGATTCTGATGGTACGTTCAGTTGTGTACTGCGGTGTTATTTCTTGGGATAATTAGGGCTTTCACTGACAATCAGTTTTAAGGTATAGAATGATTTCCCCCACCCTTGATTAGCTCTTTGCCTTCTCTTAGAATACTCTGAGACAACTGGAGGATCCTGCACTGGTGACTTTGTTATACAGTTGGGACGCCTTTTGTGGTTATGTGAACAACTCCTACTATTATTATTATCAGTTAGTGGAGATCTTTGTCATTCTATTTTGTTTGGAAAATAAGTCCTTTGCAGTTCTTGAACATTCAGTCATGTGATCTTTTTCATTTCAAGCGTGTCCAGGTCATGAAATGCTCTATGAATTTTAGATACAGGGATAGACTTATTTTGGATCACTAGTTTTAATTCTCCTTTATCACAGCCTTGTTCTTATCATGGATAAAACTAATGTAGCTTTTGGCTTGTTGTTCAGCATCCTATTTGGTTAGGATTCATGAGAGATCTGGTTGATTAATATGTGGACTATAACAGGGGGCCATAGTGAATCTACTAGTGATAGGCCAACATTATTCTTGATGTATTTATTGCTTTTATATACTTACAGCCATTTTCCAGACAGTGAAAACAGTGACAGCCTCTTGATATTGGTAGTATGGTAGTAAAGGTAATTTTTATTAAGAATCTTGTCAATAAACTTTTACTCTCTTGATGGGTACTTTGCACCTCACAGGGGCTGAGTACAGACAGTCAAAAAGCTCGAGGTGGAATCAGCTCAGTCTTTGCAGGTTAGTCTAAGTTGCAGAGTTTGAACTGATCTACAAGTGAGTAAGTGTTCACTTTTGATTTAGGAGATGCAGGCACATGGCCTCAGTGGCTCAAGCCAGAAGCTGGGGAGTGTTAGAGTACACCTCCCAGCCTGGCAGCTCCAAGGCTTTTCTGCCGTCCCTGCTCAGGTGGAGGGGGCATGGCTAAGCCCCAGCCCAGAGGTAGTTTTAGGGTCTGCCTGAGTGGTGGCGGTGAGCAGGCAGAGCTTACCAGGTTGAGGAGCGGGTGAGTTTGAATAAAGGTAGTGATATTGAATTCATAAAAGCTTGAACAAGAATCATCTTTTCTCTGAAGTGAGCATGTATTGAACAGAAGGGAACAACCCTACAGAGTCTTGCTGGCTGTGATCAGGGACTACAAATCCCAGAGGTACCTGGAAGCAGGAAAAGCAAGTGATGAGCAATCCTGCAGAGTCCTGCTGCTGTGGATCTGCACTGCAAATCCCAGAGACCTTGGGGGCAGCAGGAAGAGGAAGTGAACACACAGCCTATGCTGAGGGACTCTGATTCAACTTGAACAGGAAGGGGTCTGGAACAGGAGTTTCAAAAACTGGTTTGACTTCAGTCACTTAAGTCTGATACTCCATTCATTCAGGTTAATCTTAAACCAGTTTTAGCCATTTTGAAACTGGTGTATGTGCACTGAGCTTCTGTTCTGTTACAGATTTAAACCAGTTTCTGATGACTTAAACTGGTTTATGTGTAACTTCTGTCCCTAGCCAGGAAGGCAATGGTACCTTTCAGAATTGAGTCCTATTGGTATAGTTGTAGTGATAAAATATTGTGTCTGTATTGTTCTGTTAAAAAATGGACTCCCCATCTCTGTGGTTTGTAACTAGCTTAATAATACCTTTAGTGTCTTACTACTTTGAGCAGCACAACGTTGTAGGGGACATTTCTAAAGCAATTGACAGAAAGAAATTGCTTACTGTAATGTGTGTTTGCTGTCTCAGCCAGCTATTCTTTTAGCTAGAAAGTGAGAGCACACATTGTGGCTATTAAATCATTAATTACAATATGTACCACTTTTTCAAAGCACAAATAAGTGTAGTAAAATTATCAGGAGGGGATATCTTTCCCTAATTTTGAAACTAAGTGCAGGATGTAAGATTTCAGGCAGGAGCCATGCCCAAAAGTTGTATTTCTTCCAATACAGTTTATACCAGCATTTTTCTTAATTATTCTTGATGTTTTGCCCATTATACCATTAGCTTCTTTGGAGGACAGAGATAAATAGCCGGTATCTACAAGAACAAAGTGTGAAAGCATTTAATTATTGATATCTTTTTAACTAAGGTTCTAAAATGATGTTGTCAAATTCCATAATATCAGACAGCAAATGTATCAGGTTGTTGTTGGACAGCCTGGTCCAGAATGGATGGTGCTTAAGGTTATTCTGAAACAACTTAAACAATCCAGTTCCTAAATTCTCAATATGTTTTGAGTTTTTACTTACTCTGCATAGTTACTTTACTGCATAGTTACTTTACTCAACTCCCTCCTTCCCCCCACCACAGTTTTTAAATTCATATTTTTCAGGGGGGTTATTAATCTTCCATCATTTTTACTTTAGCTTTTCTTGATTTTCAAACCTGCAGTATAATTTGTGTTTGTATTTTTTCAGTGGGCAATTCCTGCCCTTTTCACTAGGAATGGCCTAGGAGTTGATAATCAAATAGCAAATAATGTTCTCATTGCCATCATCCTCATGCTGGTTAGGCTTCCTTGCATCATTCATCTCTTTAATATGTATGGTGCAATGATAGACAAGTTCTTTGGGTAAATCCAATATCTTTTATTAGACCAACTCAAATAGTTTTTAGGCACAAACATCCTTCGCCAGGCTGAGGAAGCATCTGCAGATTGTCTGTGTTCTTCCTGGATGGAGTGGCAAAGCAGCCAGAGGCCAGTAGGTATGCAAGGAAGCCAGTCAGTTAAAATGTGAATTGAGGTGGTCACAAGGTGAAAGACAGGTGTGGTGGGGGAGGGAAGGGGGAATTAATGTGTCTGTAGTCAAAGGATGGGGGTTGGGGGATGAGAACAGGTGGTTAAAAAGTGGAGGGTTTACCTGGGGAGGTGCAATGATATCATACAATAAGCATCTGTTTCCTGTATTTTCTTATTCAGTGATTCTCAGATGGGGTGCTGTGAGAGCCTTTAAAGGATGTCACTGGGTTGCAAACAATACTGGGTGTTAAGATACCTACAAATGATGCATATGATAAAACCAGAGATTTCTAATAGATTTCTACTCAGCATCAGAAACATTCTGACCCATTGTGGTCTTTCTGAGTTTCTTGCAGCACAAGAATTGCTCTATTATTTTTCTGTAGTCAAGAAAAGAGTGGAAACTAAGAGTCGGCGTTTTCTGAAGGGTCCCATGAGTCTAATGAGAGGTGCTTTGTGTCAAAAAAGGTTGAGAACCAATGTCTTATACTCTGGGCTAATGGCTTCCCTCGCCTTTCACAAAAAATGGGGGTGTGGGGAAAGTTATTTAAAAACCTCCACCCTCACAGACTCCCTGCAGGCTTTGTTGCCTTCCAGAGCAGGAGCAGAGACCTGTCTTAGAGCTCTTCAGTGCCCGAGGTCTGTGGGCAGCACCTGAGACCATTCTGCAAGTGCTGCTTGCCAGACCACCTAGCAATACTTCTGTGGCTCCCATGTGCTCTGCGGGCCTGGGGGCAATTTAATGCATCTTCACAGGATGGGGAATGCTGGTTGGATTCGGACCTGGGGACCTGCCAGGCGTTGCACAAAGCATGCTGCCTTCGGTGGCTCCTTCACAGTTGGCTTCTTTTTAAGGCTGCCAAACCCAGTGGTTCACAGACCCAGAATGGGCTTCCCCCAGGCTTGGTGGGACATGCCATTAAGCTGCTGACTTTTTGCTCCTCTTACCTCTAGATCTGCTTTGCTCTGGTGGAAACAGTCATGCTAAAACATAACATTGGTGTTTGTAACCCCATAAACAAACACAAAAGTTTCCTAAGTGTATATCCTGAAAGAATGGCAAGGTACGTGAGTATACATTTAGCCCACAGCAAAATAAATAAATAAATAAATTCCCTTGCTGGAATACTATTTACTATTAATACATTTAATTAAAAGATATTTCTGTGTCCCATTTTTCACTCTTTCAGGTGCCACAGCTTTCATGTTTATTAATAGCATTAGATCAAATAATGCAGACATTTGATTTCATACACTGGGACATGTTTCATGTTATTCTTTCCAGAAAGAGATATTAACACTTTTGTTTGGCTTTCTTTATAATTGTACCCAGTAAACTATTCAAAGCTGCATAGTTCTTATTTATAGGAATTGCATACATTGCCAGTGTTTACAGGAAACTTGGACAAAGCATTGATACTATTAAGAAGGAAATCTCATCACAAAACTGCTCTTATTTAATGTGCATATTGTTTGTTAGCTTTTCTATACAACGCAATACAATAGAGTAAAAAATAATGCTTTTTTGCTGCTACTTAACTGAAGATGTAAGAATGATAGTTTTTGAGAATTTAAAAATATAGGCAAAAAATAGATTGTTTGTGTAGTTTAGTTTACAAAACCGCTCATTTAATTTTCAGACAGTGATACAAACAAATATGTTTTCATTTCAGTTATCCTTAGTAGTATTGGACTTGGTCCTGCTTGTTAACTGCTTTTGAAAGATATGGTACTATGAGACAGTTTTATATTTCAATAGGCGTAGGTACCTACCAAATCTCCCAGAAAAGATCTTAATGTGCAGGAAGATACAAATGGAAACTTTGTTGCATTCTAGGTCCTACATTTCACAGAGACTAAGCTGCTTTATATTTCTTTCCTCCCCCCCCCGCCCCCCATGTACCTTCTTTATTTAGTGATCATATCTCATAGGTTAAGTAGCTTTAATGCTGGTATTTAATTTGCTGCAGTGATCTATCTGAATCTTCTCTTATTATAGAGGGATGTTGATAAAATGAGAGGTCACTGCTGCAGTATCCATGTACAGCCACTGCAAAACAAATACTGTAAAGGTATCTGTGTACTGCCTGCAGCACAGTAGGTGATTCTGGAAATATTCTTTTGGGCCTTGTGTACATAATGTTTAAGGATTGCAAAGTAGTTAATTTTTTTAAAAATGTAATTGATGATATTGCTGTAATGTTTTGGGACATCTCATCAGCATTTTCTTAACTGTTCCTCTGAGAAAAATATTCTCATAAAACTGATTTCTTCACTTTCACACACACTAAAGTGTCAAAATCAACTAATTTATCTGGGATATCTCTGTGCATGACCCCAGAGATTTACTTTCTTTATGATCTCCTAAATAAGTTGTGCCGTATACTTTTCACCAAATACAAATAACTCACTTGCTTACTAAACCTTCTCCTATTTTCTGTACTTCTTCAGACCACTTTGAACCCAGAGCACCCAGAAGAGCTGTGGTGGATGTCATAGAGAAAATACTATGGGATAACATAATGTTCTATACATAGAATTTAATGGCACTTTATTTCTACTAAATATGTTTCTTCTGGTGTCTTTTATCTTGAGGTGAGAGTGAAGAAATTTATAACACATTTTTATACATGGGGATTTGTCATCATTATTTATATACATTATAATAGTAGCCAAAGGCCATGTTCAGAATCGTGGCCCTAAAATGCTTTTTAATTAACATCATATTGTAAGGGGAACTAGCCTTTTTTGGTAGGGCCTATTATCTCAGCAAAACTTCCTGCAAGATTTTACTGCTCTGTTCAGGAGTTTATTACCTGACTGCAGAAAATAACTCTTGACTGAATGTTTACAGAAGATGTTTTAGAATTGGATGAAAAATTCTAACTTTAAATACGAGCGTTTCAAAGGATTTGGGTGCCTAAGTCTCATTCGGTAGGCCTTGAGCACTTAACTCACTAAAGGAGCCTTTGGAAATCTCAACTTAAAAGAAAAAAAGTAATCCAAAAGGCAGTTTTATAAATTGTACAAATAAAGGTGAGGCTTACTAGTTTAAGATGAATGGCTTTGCTTTCACAGTTTATAAAAAGGCTTTTATTTTTGCAAACCATCATGTTTCAAATCTTGCCGAACATTGTGGCAAAGTGTGTAAAGCAATTTTTTTAAACAAAAAAAGCATGGCTTGTATAACTATATCGGGACAAATTCACTAATCATTGCTGTCAAAGCTGCTTTGAGTAAGGCTGAGTGTCTGAGGTATAGTTGTAACACTTTCTAAGGCAGTGAACATACAACAATCAGTTGATTTTGAAAGCTGTTCATCGTTTTTCTTCAGCCAGCCTGCATAGCGAACCTGGAACACAACTCCAAAGTGCTGTTTTTAACATGTTGTGTAATAAAGAACATTGAGCCAAAACCTGTATGTCTGCGCTTGGAGCTGAACTCTGTGGTGACAAGCACAATGCACAGGCATATCAAATTAGGAGATTTTGAAGGCTGAGATGTTTACATTTTATAAAGGCCAAAACCTCCAACAGTGTTTGAGAGCTATATATACCTTTTTATTTTGAAAATACTACTTACAGCATTTGCAGAATACATGTGGATACGTGAGGCATCTTGCGCTTACTTTTCAGAGGGATTCTAACCATGTTACTGATAGTTGCATGTGTATAGCAGTGTGCTTTAGAAGATCTCAAAACATTTTACAAGCACTCATTAATTAATTCAGCATCACAGTATGCAGGCCAATTTTTCTGCTGGTATTAATAGATGAAATTTTAAGGAAATCAAGGGAGTTGCCTCCATTTCGACTACCAGATAATTCAATCCAGGGAATACATTCTGAGGTACATATATTCGCATATTAATACAATCATTTTAGAAATGGAGAAATGAAAGGACAAAGAGATGATCTGAATCAACTAAAGCCCTAAAGCAGCAACTGAAGTCATAGGCAGCCTTCAATTTTGGCATTCCTATTACTATGAATTGATTCCCTAAGAGACATTATAGGCCATAGTATAACAAAGTTATGTAGACAGTAATGCGAAGATTAGTTTGTCTTCAAACTCCATATTAATTCACAAAAGTCCTTAAGTTTACTATCAAGCATGTTTACCAAGGAATGCCAGAGTGGAAGGCCAGCCATACTTAAAAAGAATGGAAGTCAGTATTAATGACAAGTGCATAGTGGTTTCTTCTTTCATAACTTTCTTTTAATCATTGACATGCTTATAGAGGCTTGTCAGAGCTTTCAGTTACATTTGGAGTAGCACACTTTCTTAAAATGAATGCCCTTGTTTTTAAAAACTATGGGGCCAGCACAGTTTGGTTGATCTCAAAGGCCTACTGGAACTTGCAGCTCTTACAGGTTGGAGGACATGAACTCTGCATAGCCTGTAAGTACTACGAGAGGTTTTCTCTTCTCCCAGATACCGTGGCCTTTTGGGCTAGGCACAGACACTTTTGCACCCGTATAAGTAATCAGATACCTATCTATACCTGGAACACAGCAGAAGTTTGGCACACAGACTGATTTAAAAATGACAGAACCTGATCTAAGATTTGCCCGCTCCTTCTCCCCTCCAAAAGGCAAACATGTTCTGCTTGCTTCTGATCGAAACTACGCTGCTCACAGAAAACTGCATAACTTAAGATCGATTCTGCCTCAGGCTTTTTGAATCTGTACCTTGGAGTGCTGAGAGTCAACTGGGTCCTCCTTTCCCCTTCCCTCAGCCCATAGTCTTGCCCTTGGTCTTAGGGGACTGCACAAATCCACCAGCTTCCAGTGCCTGAAACCTCCCGTCCTTTCAGCTTCCCATCTCTCTTCTGCTGCCAGTTGTTCTGCATAGACTCTCACAGGGAGTAGGTGACTTCCTAGAACATTTGCAGGCATATAAAATATACATTGTTATATCAAATAATAAATCTGATTTTGGTAAATTAGTCATTTAAGTTTGATTAAAAAATTAAACAATAAAGCTGTATCATCTAGGTAACAGTTATAGAAGCCAGCAGCTTTTAACTGTGGGCAAAGTACTGAAGTTTTGTTATATATCAAGCTGTTCTTTTAGGTAGAAGAATCCAAAAGAGTCTGACATTTTGATTAAAATGACACTTTCTGAAATTCTGAACATAAATTAAAAAGCGTTCTTTCTTCATATTCTAATAAAATGTAACGTTTTTTAACAGGCTTCACAAAGTATCCTTTCTGGGGAACTTTGTAAGAGGAATGAAATCTGGTGGCACCTTCAGTTAAGAAACTTCTACTTAGTTGCTCAGTATTTCAGCTTATTCAAAGCATGTAACTTTTAACTTTCTTTTCACACTTTTCAGGAACAAATGCAGGTGATTGGTCATTCTACAGTTTGCCTTTTGCTGCGAGTGTGTGTGTGTTGTGGGGTGGGGGACGGGACCCAGTTGTGAGATAAACCTCACAATAGCAGGGTTAGCCTACTGGTCCTTTAAAATCTAAAATAGGTCTTTGCAAAATTAAGGAAGGGGAAAATCTGTTTTTCCTAGTGGCGAAGCGTAGCAGGACTCTTCTCTAGATTGCAGCCAGCTGCTGGGAGTTAGGTATTTATTTACCTCCTAGCCATGACAGTTAGATGCAAGAGGCATTAACAACTTTGCTTAACAATAATTTTTTCTTTTGCCCCTTCAGAGATAGCATATACTTGGGAGTTTAAGGATCCAGAACTATGTAGAAACTTTGAAGGTTCTCAGTAAGTTATTTTTTATCTGTGAGACCACAAATGTTATGCCCTAATCAACCTTTCAGGCTTGGTTATTTTGTATAATGACAGTAACTAAAACATAGGATTGCAGAAACAGTTCTTTATTTTATCCTTCAGCTTAAGCTTGGTAATTTTTCAAGCTAAACCAACTTGGTATTCTGCGCATTTGGGGTACCAAAATAGGATTTATAATGAAACCTGCTTTTCTTAATTATAGAGACACATTTGTCTGTCTGTTACATTGTTAACTAGCATTAACTGTTGTGCTGCCTTTGTAATGTATTACATTAAGCTAAATGAAGCTACTGTGTGATGTATCAGGATATAGTCATGTAGGTTGCCTAGATAGTTGCTCTTGTTTCTACTACATGTGATGCCCTTTAATAGCTATGAAATATTTTTGCAGTTATTCAGGTTAACAATACACATTGTAATGCCTTATCCTGCAGTCTTTTGGGCTAAATACAGACAGTTAAAAAGCGTGAGGTTCAATCAATTCAATCTTTGCAGGTTAGTCTAAGCTGCGTAGATTGAACTGATAAGCAAGTAAACAGACTTTTCAGCTTTGATTCTGGAAATGCAGCCACATGCCCGTAGTGGCCCAGGCCAGAAGCTGGGGGACACTAGAGCATGCCTTGCTGCTTGGATGGAGTAGACAGCTTGGGCCAAGGCTAGCCTGCCCGCCATGCAAGTGGGGTTTGTGGGGAAGGTGCAAAGCCTCCTGTGAAGCTAGGGGACTGTGAGTTAACTTGAATCTGGAGGAGATCTGGGGCCGAAGTTCAGTAAACTTATTTAACCTAAATCAGTTAAGTCTGATACTACGTCCATCCAGGTTCATCTTAAACTGGGTTTAGCCTTTTCGAAAGAAGTTTATGGCCACTGAGCTTCTGTTGTTTTACAGATTTGAACCAGTTTCTGATCACTTATATCAGTTTATGTGTAATTTCTGTCCCTAGGCTTGGTGTTCAAAGCTTCCATTGACTTTTGGAATTACAGAACTTGAGGCTCATAAATACTAATTAAATAGGGTTTTTTTATAATAGGAAATAATGCTGGAAACCCATCTGTTGGATCAAAATATAGTGTGTTTTGGGATACACCCTTTCCTGGGGCACAGACTGAATAATCAGGCCACAGTCTGAAGAAAGCTTGGTTGAAGATTCCCTACTTCCTAGTTGGGGAACTGCAGTACAGCCACTGCCGGAGTCTTAGGGTTGAAGTTTGAATGCTTTTTTAGATGTGTATAGAGGGGATAATGGCCTCCTGTAGCTAGAGTTCCCTTAGGTCAGCAGTCTCTTCTTACACCAACTCTCATCTCCTTATCTGTAGACTTGCACAGGGTGGCCCGAGGGAGCTATGCTTGATGGAGCCCTGCATCAGTTTCCTTTTACTGTATGTCCCCTCTGTGCACTCGTTCCACTGTGGTCACAGTCTTCAGCCCTGTGAGTGAAGTGACAGAGGGCATAAGAACTATTAAATGAGTGTTAAAATTCTGTAAATACGTTTTTACATTAGTGCTGCACCGCGGTGCTCAACATGCTGCTGTCTCAAAACTCCTTCCATGTGAATTTAACTAAAATAAATAAATAAATACCAAGAGGCCCTCTACTCATGTGCGGTAAAGTACCAGCATATGGGCCCATGCATTTTAAAAATTGTTAAATTCTGCTCCATAAAATGTGCGTGCTACAAAGAACATATCTATCTGGACTGCAACAGCTCTCTTCTCCATTTCACAAGCCTTCTTTCATCCCAGTCTTTTAGTGATAGAAAAAAAGGAAGTAATTGCCAAACTTTTAATGTGTATCTTGTATAAATGGCTAATGCCCTGGCATGTACATGTGCAGTCTCCTGTTTGCTTGATATACATCCAAGTGTATATCTCTTTTTATCTGAGAACAGGATCAAGGACCAACACTTTCTTTGTATCAAGCATGGTTTGTGCTGTGTACCAAGACAGGCAAGCGAGTTTGGCCTGAGAGTAGGCTACCATTAACTCTCAGCTTAATTGTGCCTAGGTTTTGTAATGTTCTGTGCAAACGCCCTTAAAAAAATGTGTAGCAGAGTTAAATAGTTTGCAACTTCACGTTGCAGATGCATGCTCACCTATGTTCACACAGTCCGATTTTTATTTTTTTTTTAAATTGCACCTGAACCCTAAGCAAGTGTTTTGGAGATTGTTGTTTCCTAATGAAAAATGATATTAACAATGAAAAATAATATTTGTGGACACAGATTTTTCTGTTGCTTTCACAGTAATATTTTTCTTAAAGACAGCTTGATTGGTTACCTTTTAAAAATCATTTGAAAATCTCTGCATTTCAGCATGTTGCCAAGTCACATTCTTCAGTACTTTTTTTTTTTCCAACAGGAGTTATGCTTTGGTTGTTATTAATTTTAATAATATATTACTTCTGCAGACATGTTACTACTTATTTTCCAGCTGAATACTTTAATATTAATCCTTATTCTGCAGAGAAGCATCACTTTATTAAGTAAAACGTCTCTGTTTTCAGGTCAGATGATGAACCCAAAGTAAAGACAAATTGTGAAGAAAGAAGGTACACTAAACTATGTTCATCCACGTGGCAGGCAGTATAATGGGTATAGCTGTGTAAGGGCTGGAAGTGCTGCAAATAAGCTATAAAGATTGTAATGCACTTTCAAATTCAGGCTGTACTTACAGGATTGGACATTTGTCAGAACAGGACTGGTCAGGTCATAGGCTTTCTTTTCATAATAGGCTTCTGTTAATAGACTTTTTATTATTTAGATTTGGCAGGCTTAAATACTTTTATTGAATGAACTTCCTGCTAAGTTTCTGAGCAGTAGTTGGTTTATGACATAATTGCTCTATATGTTGATAACATCTTTTATCATAATTGTTTTACATTATTTTTAATAAAAGAATAAGTATAATAGAGGACACTGTAGAAGGTGGTTTTTGTTCTATTATTCACAATACTAAAAAACTACCCAACGTAAAAAATTTACAAAAAAAAGAGAGAGAGACAGATTTAGTTTCAAAAGTGACTAATTTAAATCAGTTTATACAAAGCACCAACTAATAATCCTTACTGTAGAGAGGTGTAATGCTTTTATACTCTTGGTTTTTTTATGAATAGAATTGTACAAAAAAGTTCCCATTGTGTTGTACTGTGAGTTTTGTACAACCATCTTTTATCAACAGATGGCAACCAGCACATGAAAAATAATTAAAAAATAAAATG
>NW_017728915.1:22346744-22351744 GCF_001723895.1 Crocodylus porosus | reverse complement strand
ATTTTATGGCAGATAAGTAGAATATGCAGCAAAGTGCCCAGTTGGAAGGACCATTGGAAATTCTTTTAAAATTAATGTGTGGTTCTTAAGCAGCAGAGAGAGAGTACTTCACCTTTCCTCTCGGAAACACCATCAGGTTCCAGAAGAGCCTTTGCGCAAGCTCTGACAAGGTCCATACGAGTGACCTTCTAGTGTTAGAGCAGAATGGGTTAGAGGGAGGTGGGGAGGAACATACATCGATGACTGATAGCAAATCTAAGAGCAACAGAAGTGAGAGAAAACAAAAAGTTTTGGGTCAGAGGCAGGCTCTGGTAGAGCAATCTCACTATGAAAAAAGACCATTTGGTATGGAAGGGACAGGGAAGTCAGCGGATAACATGAATGTTTTGAAAGGCAGTAAGAACTGCAGTGGAACAAAGTAGAGCGGAGATTCCTGGGTAGCTGGGGAGGAGAGGGGGAGTTTGGGAAGATTTGTTTGTTCATGGTGTCTTGTATGTACACAAGTTTGCCCTGATTTAAGACCCAGTGCAGCAAATTAATATATAGAAACTCTGATATTGGTATGCTCACATTATGTTAAGCAAAACCAAACAAAGCCCCTCCTGTAATGAAGGTAAGAGTATTTACAACTTTGAAGAACTTAGCTATGCAGTAAATATCTTGCATCTACATGTGCGGCCCTATTAGCCCGCAGGAAACTAACCAACTCTGCAGCAGGGTAGTACTTGTAAATATAATTTTTTACTCCACAACATCACACCTGTAAATGCTGATGGGGTTGGCTGGGCCATGACGGTGCTTTAGTGTGGGGGCTCCCTGTCCTTTAGCCCCACACTGGAGCACCCTTGTGCCCCAGCCAGCCCCTCTGCAGCACGTTGAGATGGGTCAGAGCAGCCCCAGGCTGGCAGGCTCACCCCTAAGCCCCTTGCCAGCTGGGGCTGCTCTGACCTGGCTCAGCATGCTGCAGTCCTGGGCACATGTGTAAACGCTGCGCCAAGGAGCAATAAACGTTAGTCCAATAAGTACTGGAGTTTGTTGCTTTGCCTTAATAGCACATGTAGACGTGCCTGCCCCCACCCCTTTAGTTTAACTAGTGCTAATGTGTATGTAGTAAAGACCTAAGGAAATTCTCCCTTTGACTTTCTGTTTTAAAATGGTAACTTCTGATCAGATGGGGGCAAGGGGACAGGAGACAGGTACTTATGGAATAGAGTTAAAGCCAGGAAATTATCTCCTTTCTGCAGCCCAGGACAGGGCTACTGGTTACAACTGACTTTCTTCCAACTTCCTCAGAGTTTCTGAAAGAAGGAGGTTGTCAGGATGCTTCTTAGCAAGCCTGTAGTAGCCAGTGTGTATGGAGATTAGGCTATTATGTATTTTGTTGAAGACATCTGTTATGCTGCTTTATATTTCTTTAAATTAACTGTGGGGCTCAGTTTCTCCATGGGACCTCTCTCAACACACTCTCAGAATCACTAGGACATCATTTTCTTATCTCCATTCTCAAAGGATCATAAAGTTGTGTGAATGTTTGTCTACATGTCTGTGTGGGCTGGAATTGTGTCACACAACGGACATTGGTTTGTTTGGATCTGAATGTCCTGATCACATGCTATTGATAAGACCGTCAGGTACAATTGTCACTCTCTGTTATAGGGCCTTCTTTACCTAAGGATCCACAGGAGATAAGATGCCTTGTACCTTTTCCAAACCCACCCGAAAAATTACATTAGCCCCCCCTACACCTTACATGCATTGCACAATTACTGTGTTAATTGCTTGATTAATTAGGCTGGCTAAACATGCAAATGAACTGTTGTGCCATAAAAAGGTCCAACCATCTATGAAGTTACTGCTGGAAAATGTGTAATAACTTTCTAGCTGGTTGCTATCCAGCTTTAGTTTCTATGTGTAGCAGGGTTTTCCTTTCCAGGAGGGCTGGGGGCCTGTCAGCAGACTGGTCTCCCAGCCTCAGGGGTGGGTGCATCAGGTGCAGCTGGGGCTGAGTGTCCTGCAGATATGAGGACCTCAGCCCAAGCAGCACCTCACAGCTGCTGGGAGGGAGAGTCCCATCAGCTGTGGGACTCTCCCTCCTGGCAGTGCCCTGCAGCTGTGAAGTTTGGGTCCTGGCAGCCACAGGGCGCTGCTGTGACTGAGCCCACAGCAGTGAGACTCTGTATGGGACTTGCAGCTGCAGGAGCTTGTTATCACAATCCTAGGCTCCTCCTGTACCAGCAGTAAGGCGTGATAAGATCTGATGCTGGATCCCACAATCATGCCTCCTGCCATGTATGTATGGCATGGCAAGAGCATGATTGTGTTGAACAAACCTCAGATCCTATCATGCCTTTTATCTGAACATGTAGAGGGGACCATAATGATTGTTTCCGCAATAAACTTAAGAACTCGTATTTGCTGCATGTAGTGTGTAGTAAAGTTAACTCTTGCAGAGTTATCATAATATTGGACTAGTATGAAGAAAGGATCCTCAGAGTTTCTGGTGTAAGGGGGGATTGCTGATCTCCATCTACTGCAACCTTGTGTAGAAACTGGACTGTGGTAACCAAGCATTTGTTTATCTGTTCTCTAGGCCACCTCTGCATTATTGTGCTTTCTAGTATGTCATGAATGTACTGACTTTATAGCCAAGTCTAGCCTGTAAGAAGCATGGTACTTTTTGTGTGTGCATGTTTTCTGCATTTTTTAAGTGGATTCAAATGTAAGAACATTTGTTATTGCAATAGGGAAAGGCCATATTGCCAAATGGGCTTGTGCTTTGTTAAATCCTACCATCAGCATTCTTCACAAACCTTTGTTTCATAAGGAGTTGAACAAGGTGTCTTTTGTCTTATTTTATAGAATATTCTTTAGATGCCATCCTCAGTATCTTACTTTACATTTTATAATACTTGCATGGGTGACTTCTTGCCTTTATTTATTTCCATTTTCACAGTGTTCATGTCATACTCGCATCCTGGTCCCTCAAGTGGCTTTGCATGGTCACAGTCATGTGGAACTCCACTGGTGTCAGTGACTCTCCATGTATGCACCAAAGAATCCATCTGCTGGTAATGAGACTTCTGGAGGTCCTTACCCAGGTCTCTGTTCTTTTCTACAACATAAGAATCTGCCAGGCCACCACAACGTCCCCAGTGAAATACTTTGATGGATAGTCAAAGCTCCAGATCCAGTATAGCACAGTGCTGTTCCACAAAAGGACTTGGCACTCCAATGGTCTTTGAACCTGTAAAGTACTTTTCTTTAATAAGTTCATTTGGATTGAGACAGGGTCTGAATTTACAGTGGAACACCTACTTTTGACACTGATTAAGCTCATTTGGAATAAGGCACTGTTGGTCTGCAATAAGAGCTCATTAGGGATAGTTGATCAGGGATAACTATTCCAAAAAAACTCCCTGTGTGCACAAGCCTAGAATGATTCTCTTCTTGTCTATTTGGATGATGATTTTTATTGAGTTAGTCTATGAAGGTGCATACTTACCCTAGCTGCTGGCTGCCTTTAAACTAACACAGCTAACTTCCTCTCTGGTCATTTCCCCAGTAGCCACACCTGTAGTTTTCATAAGAAAGAATCATGTCAGCTGGACCTCTTCTCAGTTGTCTCTGTGAACTGATGCGACCAGCATCTTTTGAAACTAGAGCTTTTGAGCTCCCATAGACATCTGGCCAAGAGAGTTGATAATATGTAACGTGGTCTATAGTCTCTCTCTTTTTTTGTGGAATCCCCACCTCCCACTCTTGGTTTTCCAGAAACATATCAAATACAGTGCTTTGTGGGCCAACAGTCACAGAACTTGCATTAGAAAATGGGGAACCTCATTTTGCGAGTGTTACTGTATTATCTTGAGATTGTGTTATGGAAAGTGGCAGCAGAAGCCACAGAACGCCGATACATTCCCTCACAGAACGGCAAAGCATTACAAGGCAGATGACTATCCGCGCCATCCATGGTATCGTCAATACCAAACATATCAAAAATGCCCTTGGATTTTTCCTTTTTGGTCCACATTTTGAATGTTGCCATAGCCCTTCATCTAGTAAATGACAAAAAGCTGCTGAATGATATTAAATGAACTATTACATGTAGGTAACACTCCCCCTCTGCCCCACTTCCAGCTAACTGTTGGCACAAAATCAAAAAGCCTTATGTGCTGAGTTCACAATTGATGTAGTTAGCCCACTTGTCTAGAAGCCTGAAATTTTAGGAAATATGTGTATATACAAGTCAGGATAGCAACAAGAGCTGTTCAACATACCAAGTAGCTGGCTCAATGCTCATCCTTTCCAGCACCCCCACCCTCACTCATAAGCCCCCTGCCAGTAGCATGAGGGCTCATACATTTCCTGTATTGTGACTTTATTAAGGATACAATAAACTCTCACCGTGATTTTATCTGTTTGTAGTAATATCTACCAGCACTAAGTTCAGATATGAGCTTCTGTGCAAAGCAGTAAATGAAATATAAACCTGACTCCATTGTTGCAGTGTGTTGCCAACACGGCTCTTAAACACCACCCACCATTGACAAACATAATCTGATGGTCACATCTGCATGTCAGTCCCATAAAGAGAAACCCTGAGACTGTCAGAGTGTGAGGCAGAGCATTAGTGATTTCAATTCTGTTTTATTTTCAGCTTGAAATGGAGGAAAACAGACAAAAAACAAATAAGAAAGCTAAACAGTTGCGTGAGAGCTAGCAATTTGCTGGGCTCCCAGTGACAGACACTGCATTATCATAATTGTCTCTTCTACATGATAGGACAGAAAAATAATAATGTCATTTTATTTATAGCTGGGGTGCCCCCTTTATGAGAGTCATACAAGTTTCTGCCAAGTGGAGTAGGTCAAATGACATCTTTTGATCAGGCCTGTCCAAAGAGATCAAAGATGAATGGCAGGTAATGGATATCCAATGACAAACCAAATCTAAAACAGAAATAAGGCTGCCAGAGTCTGCCAGTTACCCATTAAAAGCTC
>NW_017728915.1:22316744-22341744 GCF_001723895.1 Crocodylus porosus | reverse complement strand
GAAAGAAGGGGGAATGATGAGGCCTGAGATGTACAGACATCATTAAATGGTGTTGCTAGACTGGACCTTGGCAGCTCTTTGACTAGAAATAGCGATGCATATTTAGGTCCAAGAGTAGTTAAAAAAACAAGTGAAGAGGAAATAGGCATACGTGTCTACATGTGTGTACCCATGTATGTATGTTTGCATACTTAGTTATTAGCTGTCTGGAGTGGGAATTGTGTTGGTTTGGTTTGTACAGCAACTAGCACAGAAAGTTCCTGGTCTCTGACTGGGGTTTCTGGTGCAACTGCAGTACAAACAATAAGCAATCATGCTGATTACTAATTATATAGAAAAAGAGCTAAATTCTCCCCAATGGATGATTGGTGGAGTTGTGTATAGTTGAGATGAGCCCCTTTTTACCCACAAGGTGACCCCTACAGTTGGTGGTAGAAGTGATTGGCCGTTGGCACCCATAGTGACTCCCCCAGTTTTATGCCACATTCTCATGGAACATAAAGTGAGACTCTGGTGAGAACTAGCACTGACTAGCCTGGGCTCAGTGTTGTGCAAGTGCAGGTTACTGGGTGCCTGTGGTTTGAGAGCTAGTGCAGATGCAGAGCTGGCTTGGGTGTCGGTGCACAGCACTGTCTCATACCATGTAGACAATAACCATACTGAGTACTTTTACACCTGAAGAGCTCTAAGCACTTTAGTAACATTAACTGCACTTCAAAACCATCCTGTGGGTAAGGTCAGGATGGCCTACTTTCCTGTTCTGAGCTAGACCACAGTGAATTCCATCTCTATGATAGCTCTCTCACTTGTGCTGTTTTCACTTTTAATACCTGTCTGAAGGTATTGCATGTCTCCCTCAGGTTTAGTTATATTTTTTTATTATCCATTTCCTGATGAAAGCCAATCCAAAAGATAGGAGGGTTCAGATGTGCAGTTCAACAAAGTTATATTTAATTTATTTCTGCATGTTACAGGAGAGGAATCAAAAGTCTGAGATGGACATAACTCACTTGAGTTTCTGCTACAGCTGAAAACTGTTGTCAGCTGATGTAACTCTTCAGAAAGCTACAGAATTCCGAGTTGGAATCCAAGATTTAGTATAATTGGGTACTTGCAAAGACCGTTCATTGTAGGATGGTGCAGAGACACGGTCAGTGGGTGAGTTTGAGAAACCTCGCAGACAAAGACTAGTGGTTCATTTAAACTTACTCAAAAATTGGCTGCATTCAGTGCATATAGATCAAATATCATTTGCATCTTTCTCATATATATTATTTAATCATGTTGTTTTAAATGTTATGAGATGGATGTATCTACCTGATATAGACATAGATATTGCATCATTACTGCCATAGCACTGTAACAGGACTTTTTAAAGGATTGCTAATGGTAATAAAAATATTCTGATACAGCATTAAGGATTTTGCTACTGAACTGTGTTTAATGTAAATATGCTGTCAGATACCCTTCAAGTAATTGACAAGAGCAGATGATTAGCAGTGTTCTCAATAGTGTTTTTGCATAATCTTACATTTTGACAGAACTCTTCAGCGGCTTTTTATTGTCAGCGCTCTGCAATCAGTAATACTTTTTCCTTGACAACATTTACTTTGTCATTATAAATCTTGTAAGTGGTCATTTAACTTGTTCAGTATGCATGTAAGAGTATCATTACTAACACATTTGAAAAAATGTGTTCCTGTTGGGGAACTATTGTGCAAGTAAACTTATAAAAAATCTAAATATAGTATGGTGAGTACAGCTTTTATGAAATAAATACTAACCTGAATCTATGGTAATCCTATTTTTTGCACATTGTAAGGATAATTTTATAATCTCCTACTTACTAGCTACTTGCACATAACCTATCAGATCTGTTCTGGTGACTGGGATTTTAACCATGTTTTCATTCTTTAATATTATTGCTCAATTAAAATCATTTACATCTAAATGACCAAAATTAAACTGTTGTGATCTGTGAGCATTCATAATTACATACAATATGTAACATTAATAGTCAATATAATAAACCTTCATCTTTATTGAAGCATCTCTTGTTTCTACAGCAGTTCTTTAATCTATCTCAATAGATTTCTAGTGTACAGCTCATATAGATTTGGTCAGTGACAAGGGTTAGAGTAGTCTTGTAGAACATTTACTTGTAGCTGTGAAAAGCCCACATTCATCAGAGGATTAGGTCGATCAGATTTGTACCAGGATCAATGGAAGGACTGTGTGATCCCTCTTAGGCTGTAATGTGTTCACCTTCTTTGGAGAGAATTCACATACACACACATTTCTCTGTCTTAAAGCCATTTATCTCAGAATGTCAAATTGCAATAATTAACCATTATTGATCTTAAATTCAATTAACTTCATTAACACAGGTCATGATGAGGGTGCTTGTAAGGGAAAGGCACTTGACAAGTGTCTCTTCTTATGTGACATTAAATGTTCACAATTGTGACTATAAACTATTCACACTGTACCATAACAGCAGCTTTTAAAAAATGACAAGAGTTTCATTGGTAGATGGAAGAGACATTTCAATCCCCTCCCCTTTTACTTCTCAAGTTTTCCTGTTTAGGAATGGGTGAACCTTTTGTACTGAACACATTATTTTAGTTTTGTTTTACAGAGAAACCCAGCTAGACCAACACACTTCAATCATTACAGTTAAATACCTAATACCACGCAGAGACCCATTTACGTAACAGTATCTAGCATGATTAGCCCATCAGTGAAATGTTCAGCATGTTTCTTTGCTGTATGATAGGAAACAAAATGGAAGTCCCTTTTCTTAGAGGTAAATCCTGCAGTCTTCACTCAGTTCTTAGTTCTAGTGCACTATTATTACAGAGGAGGACTGAAGAAAACTGTGAAAGGGCATAAGGCTTTGGCCTATGGTTGTGTTGTCGCTCTTAGAGGTGCATCATAGTAAATAAAGGTTTGCTTACAATGGGTGAAAATACAGTAGTTTTTAAAAAATTGAGCATTCTGGGTGCTTATACATGTGCTCAAGGGTGTGAAGGGAGGCATTTCAATCAGAGCACTTCCTAGAGGGCTGCTGTAATTAAACCACTGCAGTGTCATGTGTATTAAGCCCCTGCATATTTGAAAATGGCCACAGGATGCTTTAACTAAATCTCAGTGGATGACCTTTAGCTAAAGTGTCCCAGCAGCCATTTTTAAATCCATGGGGACTTGCACATGATGCTATTAATTGATGATTCATCGAGTCTGCTACAATGTGTTCTCATTAGAACGTGTCAGAGCACGTGTATAGACATCCTTTAATTGTATTACACAATTGCATACAGCTTATAAGTATGTTCTGCACCAAAAGCCACCACGTGAATGACTTTTGCTGAAATTTTGATTTTACAAGGAATGAAAGAATCAAGTTGAAGGTCTTTTAATATATGGAAAAAAATTAGCCAATACATTTCAATTACTTTGAGCAGCCATGACCACTTAAAATAATCTATTACCATGGCTTCTAGACTCCAACCATAATATTTTGAAGCATTTTAGATAGAAACATTATTGTATACTTGAGTATTTAAATTTACCATGAAGGGTATACTACCCCTCCAGAGACCTATGCTAGCATTAGTCTGATTGTAAACAAACACAAGGGTGCTGTTCTGGTCATTACAAAAGCGGAAAGATACGTACATATTAAATATAAGCAGAGATGCAGGAAGACCACTGTGTGTTAATGTGTTCATTTTTTTCATAATATCCTCAGAAAATCTAAATAATCATAATACAAGAATAGCCTTGTATAGAGAAATTGGGGGAGCATCCTTTCAGTTCAGAAACAGATTTCCGTGACAATTAAAATGGTCATTTTGTCACTGCATTTGCTATTTCCACTCCACTATACAAAGCATTTGCTGAGAAGGGGGAGGGCAGAAGCAGAATGGTTTGATTACTGCATTTGAAGAAACTAAAGTTCCCTTACAACATCTGTTTGCTTAGTGAAGGATTATAATAATTAAGAGCTATTAGAGCCATATTGAGAACTTTTATGCTCATGCCTGCTTATCCTGGAGTTGGCTGTGAATCTCGTATTAGTTTGTTGAATGCCCTGTGTGCTTCTCAGTGATTAAGAGATGCCGCCCAAATGCTGATACTGAGCAGGGAGTTGTGTCACTGTGTGGTTTAGCATCAGTTTGTCTAAAGAGCTTGGTGAAGCATGTACTTAACCGTGTGCTGTTAGCAACACCTTTTTCCAGATGGATTTGTGTTTCCTGAGGATTGTGATGGATATTTTTGCCAGGTCAAAAGAAACAGGTAGCTTTTGCATCAGAAGAACCCAGAAATATGTACTGGTATTCAGGTCCAACTTAAAAAGGGTTGAGGTGTAAAATCGAGTGGTCTGTTCTTGTTCCCTTGTGTGGGCAAATGACTTCCATTTGTGTTGAGCAGTTCATTCTTACGAAGCTGGAATTGTGTCTTCCTTTGAGTTGGTTGCATCATTATAATGAATAATTTATACAAAAAAAATCTTCTCTTCTGTTGTACAAATGTCTGCAAATAGACTCTGAATGTCACTAATTTATTTGTCAATCATCATTGTTCAGTTTATGTGAACATTATTTCAGACTGTGGGTTGTTTCTGAACTGTTGACTTCAGTGATTCATAATTTACCATTTTTAAATTCCCGTGTAAAACACCTGGTCTTGTTCCTGCTTCATAATTGGTTAACTGACCTGTAAAACATTACAAACAGGGGTAGAGATGATGATTAGCTACACTGAGCTGTGAATAACTATTTGCAAATAGGTGTACTTTTACAAAGTACCAACATTCCCCAATAATGTGTCTGTTGGGAAGTATTTGTATGAATACTCATGACATGAGAACAAAAAGGGGTATAAATGTGCTCAAACTAAATAGCAATTCAGAATCTGGATACATGTTCACAAAAAAATAATTTTTATTTGCCTCACTAGCCCTGATCATAAAGGACCAGTTTGTGCGTGTAGTAAACGGATGAAGTGGGGAACCTTTGTTCTCCCAACCCTTGCACAGACTGCAGAAGGGGGAGAAAGAACGTGTCTCCCTGTGCTCAGAGGAACAGAGGGACTGCCGAGTCTCCACCGTGCAGTTTCTTCAGCGGGTCAAGCAGGAGGCATATGATGTACATGATGCTGAAGTTTCTTTGATTCTTCTGGTACACAGGACAGTAGCAGGTTGTAGAAAAGGGCAAGAAAGGCTAAACTCTTTATGCAAGCATGTCTTAACAAACCAATACCTAGAAAAAAAGGTTGACATGAGGCACTGAGACACTGCTCACCCTGTAGGACAGATGTGGAGTCAGATCTCACATGGGGCAATTTTAGGAGAGCTCAGGAAAACCCTGGTGAGGTTGACCGCAGAGAAACCAGGGCAAAGCTCAGCTTTGCGCATGACAGAGGTGCGATCCATCGTGTGACTCTTCTTACTCTACTGACTTAGAAAAAATGCTTCACAGTTTCCCGCAACTTCCTCTCACTGCTGAGAGCAGAAAGCTGTTTGTGGGCGAGTTCAGGTAATGCCTCCGTTTGTCTCATTCCCACGTTCCCTGCTGCCAAATGAAGATCGCTGGCAGTATGCAGATTCTGCTTTTGTTGAATCACAGCAGCTTGCCTCAGAGGAGATTTGTAGGCACAGACTCTGGGCTTTGCCCAATTTGTGCACCTGTGGGTTCTACACTGGAGAATTTGATCCTTAATAATTATTTAAGCTTAAAACTCTCAATTATTTTCAATTATGCATGGTACACTGATGTACATAAACATAAACAGAGGAAGTTTAGGATCAAAAGCTATGACTTCCAGCTCAAGAGCCTAGGCTACTTCTGTATGTTGTCTCTCTCATCATTATAGAAACTAATTTACAGGCTAATTCAAGAGTTCTGGGTTTTCTATTCCTGGGTTTCCTATAGGACCCTAGATAAATCACCTATATTCTTTATGCCTCCATTTCCCCCATCTACTGAGTATCTATTCCATAGGGACGCTGTGAAGAATAATATATTAATGCTTTCTTAAGCTCCTGAGCTCCTTGAAATGGGGGAGGGTGATGTTTAAAAGGACCAAATTACTATTAAAATTAATCTTGCATGATGACAGCATTTTTTCTGGTGTGTATTAAAGGTATTTAGTATAATTTGCAATGAGGAAATAAATTGTGATTGAGGAAATTGTATGTATGAGAAGTTTGCAAAGTCACCAGAAATTTAAACAATATTTGGTTTCAGAAAGTTGAATGTCTGCCTTATCAACAGAATTAGTACCTGGAATTGGATACTAATCCAAATCCTGGTTTGGGATTTTTTTTTTTTTTTTGCCTCGTCTCTTGTTAGACATGTGATCCAAAAACGCATGGTTTCCAAGGAGGAGTTACCAGCAGTTGCCAGGTGTAAATTTATTGAACCTGAGCTGTATCTCACTTAAACTACACCAGAAGTCAGTAAGCGTGGAGTACCAGTGACCTAAGAATAAGGTGCTTAGTGTAGGTTTACTTTGCTTTCTATTTAGGCTGTCCAAACTGCATTTCTCTTTATCATCTATTGCCTGTGCATTTGGATCTATGCAAACCTATTCTTTAACACTTGCAGTTGATTTGAGCTCACTGAAGTTACTCCAAATTTAAAACCAGTACAGGATGCTGGATTAGAGCAGCTGGTGAGCTTCCTGTGGCCTATTTCTGAGCGCTGTGTATTAGACAGCTGCCGTATTTTCAGCAAAGAAACAAAGACAAATACACTTCAAAGTTTCTGGTGCCTAATGATAGCTACCCATTACATTGGCATGCTGTCTCATGCAGTCACAGTGTGATCCCCAATAACTTAATACCACATTATTATTGGCATGAAGAGGCTGTAGATGTATTAACACAAAAAAATCTCAAACTAAACAAGCATTAATCATGCACATTACATCAAATTAACATGTTCAAAATTAATATTCTTGACCTTGCCAGTGGGCAGAATAATCAATCTTGGAATAGAGTCTTATTCTACTGAAAGGGACCAGCGACTCCAGCCGACATGCAAGAGAAGCACTGACCTCTCCCCTTGGAAAAAACATTTTGCTCCAGCACCAGACAGTTCTGCCCCTATGAAGCAGCACCTCTGACCTCTCTAACCAAGAATAATGTCCTGCTCAAAGTGCTGGTTAATCAGTGTTGCCATGCTTGTATAAAGAGAGCATTGTCATTCTCCATTTATTTTGGCACTATTGTAAATAAGGCTGGCCACCCCAAATTTCAGTCTCGTAGATAGGATCACAGTGAGGAGTCAGTGTGATCCTATCTATGAGCAGCTTAATCCAAATTGGGGAGATAACAGTTCCGTGACACATTGCCCCTTATGAAATCTCAAATGCAAGCTGTTACATATGAATAATCAGCCTATCACTGTGTAAAAATTCCCCACATTGTGGGTAAATGTATGTAGCTTTTCTTCCAACAAACACAGTTGGCAGTTAGAGAGGAGATTATCTAGAAAGAGAATTGTAACTCTTATGTGTTCTCATTTGCATTATGTTTCTAACTACCTCTATCCACTGAATCAGTTTTTTTCTTACCCCTGTTTTTAATATTGCAAGCAAAGTTCAGCAGCTTAATCCAAATCCAATCATCTTTGTATTTCACAATTTACTGTTGGCTATCTTGTTTCTTCCCCTTATCCATAAACTGTGTCATATCTTGCCTCAGAATAATCTAATTGCGGCCCTACACTTCTTAGGTGTTCTTTATAGATTACCTGAGAGTTAGCCTATTTCTAAGGAGAGTGATGTTGTGGTTTAAGGGGAAAATGATTAATAAAAACACATTGCACTGGCAGACATGAGGGGAAAAATAAAAACATGCTTTACTGGAGGAAGCCCCCATTAGCTCAACTCGGCTCTGCAGCGTCTATATAGATTGGGTGCTTCAGCGGGGCTTTTTGGTGCTTTTATCTAAAGCTGATTCAGTCTAAAAGCCCCACTGAAGTGTCTGATCTGTACAGATGCTGGGTGAGGCAGGTGAGGCTAATGCAGTGCCTCTTCTGGGCATGTGCTAGGCTCAGTGTGGGGGCACACAGTTTAAAATAAAGCACCGTTTTGAGGGGGGTGGGGGGTGGTTATGTCTGTAAGCAGCCATAGCACGTAGTAAATGGTGCTGCCTTGATGACAAATTTGGGGTCCTCTTTTTAATCCAAATAATTGGTATAGCATGGGCAGTGGCAATCCCCACGGCACCCCCAAGAGTATTTCAACTCCGCTAGGAGGCATAAACTCTAGGCTGAAGGAAGCATTTCAGTATCTCTTGCTTGTTTAGTGTTGAAAATAGCAGTTGTGATGGATTTTATTTTTTTGTGGTGGTAATACACAGTTGCAAGGAACGGGACTAAAGATGCCACCTCATTTCCTCAGTGTTGCCAAACATCCATCAGACATGATCATTTTTCAACCTGGACTAGATTTGGTCTGGTGCTGTGCTCTGGAGGTGAAAGCCTCCCTTTCCCTAACCTCTGAATTATTGTTCCCTTTGCTCTTCACTTTTTCTTAGGTATGTACTAACAGAAGAGCAGAAAATTATACCTTGCAATGAACACTCATTACATATGCCTGATTTGGAATTTAGGTGCAAAATAACATTTTAGTGCGGTTACTCTTTAATTGGATCTCAGTTTGAAGAACCGACCACATCAGCTTAGTTTATGGATGTCTAAGGACTCCAAAGCGAAGCAATAGGAAGGCTGATCATGATTGTATCACGTCCTAACCCTTTCTTTTGTCTTCTCTTTTTAATTGTAAAATGTAACCTGTTTGTTTCCATTTTTAAGCCCTTGGAAACTTCTGCAAGATGCATTTAAATACGATGGAAAATGTAGTGCACATATAAGATGCATTAAACTGTATATCTTGAATGGTGAATGATTAGAAATCATATGGGATTGTTCATTAAACTTAAGTCCCATTTGTTGAAACAAAATATTTCATGGGAGGTGGTTGGTTTTGAAATATTCTCAAGTCATTAAAAACAAGGTTTGATGTTTCAACTTTTTTTTAAACAAAAAAATTCTGCTTATCTAGATAAAAAAGGCCTTTATCCTGAACTGTAAGATTGCTTGAGTAAACAACATCTAAGGGCATGTATAGATGAAACAGGGGCCCTAAACTGAAGCAGTGGGTTTTAAAAAACACTGTTTCAGTTTAGGGCCAATTAAACCCCTGTGTCACGCCCTACTGATTTACCTGCCTCTCTGGTGGGGAGGGGAGGGCGAGCTGCCGGCAGGCGGAGAGGTCCCTGGTGGGGCTGGTGCTTCCCTCTGTGGCAGTGGCAGGTCCCCCCCAGGGGTACCCAGCTCGGGCGGTCCCAGGGGGTAGCACAGCTGTGGAGGGAAGCACTGGGCCCCTGCACAGCTCAGGCAGGCAGGCTCCAGGGGGGAAAAAAGGAAGATCAGGGGCTCACTGCTTTTCTTGGGCGGAGATGCTTTCCCAGGCTGCTGCCAGGCTGCCTGCAGGGCTTCCTGCAGAGCCATGGAGCTGCACGGGGCCCGGTGCTTTGCTCCATGACTGTAGGGGCAGCAAACTAAAACTCCTCAAAGGAGTCACTTAAGGTGCATTACACTGCCAAATTTCCTACAGTAGCTGGAATTAATGCGCAATACACCGCCGAGGCGTGCAAACACCGACACCAGTAAAGAGGTGCAAAAGCATTTAGCCTTTTAAAGTGTCATGCACACACGCGTCTCGGTTCGTCTACACATAGCCTAAGAGAAGAAACAGTCACAACATTGAAACAAGACATTGTAAAACTGCTGAAATGAAAAATGTCCATGATCTAAATCAAAATAGTATCATATGGCCTTTTGCAGTATAAGGAAATAAATAGTGGAGTAAAGTGAAAACTAGATTGGTTTGTATTATGATCTTTTCATACAAACTAAATCCGGTGTTTCTGACCATGTTAGTGAAAGGGATGCAGGAAGTGTCACGTCAGTACTATATGGAAAGGATATTGGCATCAGTGGATTCAATCCCTTGGCTCCAGCAGAGTTGTACCCATTTAGACCAGCACTGAACTTGGCTTAGGCCCTCAGGAAAAAAAATACTGATAATAAACGCTTTGGTTTAGCTGCACAGTAACTTTCCATTTTTGTAGGATATTTCTATTCGGTACATATGCAGGCTTTGTAATGGCATCTCTGGTGTATGTATGGAGAATGTATGAGACTATATCTGTGTATATACAATATGTGTTATGTACAGATCATTCTGGGAAGTGATATAGCACAGTTTATTTCCACTAGTAAAGAAATGATCCATAGCTCTGTTATGAAGGTAATTCCCCCTTGTATGGAAATGAATTACATTATACTACAGCTTACTGTTATGTATTTATATTAAAGGTATTAATTTAATTTTTACCTAGTGGTTTAGTTAATAATTCTAATAAATATTAATGAGGGAGCTGTATGTTTTTGACCTCTCTCTAACAGTACCCAGGATGATTTTCTGAATCCTTTCGGTGTCCTTATTTTCTATACAAACCCATTTTCTACTTTTTGGCAAGCAGCCTGTCACAATCATTGCGTTATTTGGGTTTGCAGACAGCCTCAAGTGAGTCCCCTACCCCCACAAGATGTAAATTGAAAACTTTTGTGCAAAGTTTTTCTTTTATTAATGTGGAAAATACCCCACAGAAACATGTAATTTCTTTCATTTCAGTTCCTATTAACTTTTTGGACTTTAAGGGTCCCCCCGCCCCTTACACTCTGCTGTTGCGGCATTGGCATTAGAGAACGGTTGCCCAGCTCTCCTGCTGTTTCAGACATGTATTTTACATTTTAAAACCAGCAAAATCGAGAGTTTTTCAATAAAAAGCAAGTGAGAAGATATAGTAGAGGAGGTAATCCAGCTTAGAGAGGGTCTTTCACCTCCTGGACGCCCCTGGGAAGGCAGAATTTTACCAACAGCTGCCGATAGTCCCTTTGCTCCTCTTGCAGATACTAATTTGCACAAATGATCTTTCCATTGCATCCTTTTGTTTGCTATTGCCATGTAGTGTAATCTTTGCTTATAGTCTTGCAGTTTGCTAAGCAGTGTTGTAGAGCTCAGTTGAACAGGCGAGGGATTGGCAGCTTCTTGCTTCCAGATGGGGCTTCCAACAGTAGCCTTGCAGCCTGCTTCCACTCCCTTGTGAACATGGCCGGGGGGCTGGGAAAGGAGGGAAGTTCTGAGAAAGCTACAAGGCGCCGGCTGGCCAATGTGAGGAGAGTTGCAGATGCCAGTAGCCTCCTGTATCCTTTGGGGGTAACAAGCTGCTGCTAGGTGCGCACAACTATCTGACCCACCACAGAGCCGTTTCTACCTGTCTGCACGTCGCTGCCTGGCTGGATCTCCGAGGGTGCTGTGGGTTTTCCTAGGAGGCACTGAAGATTTTTTCATTGTCTGAGATGGCCCCGTTTTGGGTTCAGCTTGTATCTTCCCCATAGCAGCCCAGTAGGGTATGACGGTTCGCTGGGACCATGAGTAACAGGGAAAAAACTCCTGATAAAGTCTGTTGTAACTCCCCTTTAGTACCCTGTGCAGATCAAGAGTAAGTAGGTCATTGGGGCCTGTGTACAAACCAGAGTTAAGAGCCACAGAAAACTACTGGTGCAAACTCCAGTTGGTTTGGGATGATCATGGTTGAGAATCCGCTCCGGTTTTGTCATTCTCACGGGCAACCTCATACTATGCATGAGGGAGGACTCTAGTTGAGGGAACCGGGATGAAGTTTTTCCCCATTTTTCCTCTCTCCTGGACAGTTGTACTGACTCACTGTAATGGTTTCAGATAGATTCCTGGTAGGTGTAAAGGTGCACGCTTCCCCCCCTCCGTGCCCCTCTCCCCCACCCCCTTATATTCCACATTGTAGTGGAATTAGTTTATCAAGGTTGCAAGCTGCCGTGTTAAATCTGTTACTCTGGTCTGGGACGTATTACGTGCGTGTCTGGATCAAAGGCTGCAGTGTCACAGACTTGGCTTCCTGACTTCTGTTTAGGAAGAAGAAGAGAGTTATGGAGGAGGCAGCTCCTGGTTAGCACGCAAATATGCTTGATAGCTGGTGGAAAGGGCAAAGAAAGCATGAAAGTTAAATAGATTTAAATTTAAATGAGCTGCATGCTGAAGGTTTTCACCTAATGAAAAAGTCACTCTCTTAAAAACTATGAATACGACAATACAAGTGTTTCAGTCCAAACAAAGATCACAAAGTTTCAGTAGTAAGAGAAACAGAGATGCAGGGAACACCACTAATCACGGGCTACGTTCATGGTTCTTGTTCACAATAATGAGCACGAGATCCCACTCCCACAAGTAGTGTCACTGATTTCCAAGCGGTGACCCCTGCTTGTTGGCATGCACAGTTTTGAGAGTGAATGCACAGCTTTCAGTGAATACAGGGAAGCAAAGCTTAGTGTTTCCCTGGAATGGGCAAGTGTAAAAATGACTTCTTTCCATGTGTTGCGTTAAATAGCCACCCATTTTCCTTATTCCAGAACAAGGCTGTAATCTCACAGGTTGGGAAGGTAAACAAGGGGGTGGAAATTTTAAAGGAAAACTTTTCACAAATGGATCCCACAGGAAAGGATTATGATATTTCTGGCAAAGTTCCCCTTTATGACAGGAACCATGGAGCCTCCGTTCTTCAACAGTGACCATTGTTGAACAGTACCTGTTGCTCAAGCATTATCCATCATTATTTTCACTTTCTTATTTTAGACAAGGGTTTATACTCCTTTGTTCTTCTGGGATAAGTAATTATAGACAAGAAATACTATGATGCAAATAATAAAATAAAAGACAGTTTGTCCTATTCCATAATGGAATGAAAGCATTAAATAAAGTATACCTTATTAGACTGCAAGTGCTTTGGAATTGCCCCTTTGCAAGTGGTTATGTAGTGCCTAAAAGAACGGTCCCAGATCTTGATTACAACCTGTAGCCATGGCTGCAATATAAATGATGATTAAAGAATCCTTGCCATTGATTATATTATTTCAAAATGGTGAAAACAATAGGAAAATAGAGAGGAATTCTATTTTCTTTAGATCTGAAGCTTGTATTTTAACATTTTAAAATACAGGTTTTCAGATAGGATATGTGTTTTTAATCAGGCTTTGTTTTACCTTAATTTAGTTTTTCAATAAAACCATACTAGATGTAGGATCACCCGCTGGTTGGATTTCCACAGCTAGAAAAATAGTCTGCACTATAATACACGGGTAAAATTTGTTGTTGTTCTGGCTTGATATGTGTACACTTCCAAAGGTTTAACTTGTACTCTAAATGCCAGATTACACCTTTATACACTTGGAAGAAAGTTTGCTAAAACTCATCCATGTTAAAGGGCAGTGATGAATTTTTTATACTTCCCAACTGGATGAAGCATATTCTGTCCAAAACTAGAAGTCCAGTTTCATCATTACGTTAAGATTTAGTGGTTTTCTGTTAACATATGACACAAAAATCCTGAAAAGATGTGTGAAAAGTTATGAATGGTATCTAAATGATATGGTAATTTTTTCAAATGCTCTGGTTTGTTTCCTCAATATATATTGTATTCTATAACCTGACTAGATTATTTAATATGCTGAGCTGTGGTGTGCTAAGCCAGATACCCGCACATTGCAAATGTTGTAAAAGTCAAGGCCAAAAGCCAAGTGCCTTCCACCATTGAAGCTTACTACAAATATTTTTTTTTCAGTTGTATATTGGTATGATGGTATGGAGCTAGTAAGCTCTCAGGTACTTCTATTTAAAAAAAAAAAAATTCCTGTTAATGATATTTATATATTTCTGGCATCTCAGTTATCTTTAGCTTATTGCATTGTAAAGTGATGGGTCACTGTGATCAATGAATGATCTCTCTTTCTCAATGCTTTCATAAATTTATTTTTTAAAGAGGTGACGCGTATATGTAAAATGCACGCAGAGTACCACTGTGAAAAATTTAATATAAAGCTAGTCAGTTCCCAACTATCCTATTCAGGAAGAGCATGTTAGATTTACATCATCAGTTGCATTACTTAAAAAATAAAATAAAAGGCAGGATCCCTGTTGGGTGCCCGTGTAGTTTATGCTGAGTAAATATTGACAAAGTAGTCTAAAGAGCAAACACTTTGACATTTGTAAGGTCCACTGGAAGGTCTTGTATATATTTATACAGCAAGAATGAGAACAGCATACCAATTTTCTTGAACTTGCTCCTGACATAATTCTGCACGGGCTTTCATGCTGAGGAGAGAAGTATGTTTGAATGTGAATGGGCCATTTGTACCTCTATAATGAATATCCTTGAATCACTGTTAGCAAGTTATTTCAGGATTTTGAATCACCTGCTTTTCCACCCCCTCCAAAAAAATAAATCTTGGTTTTAATTTGTTGTAATTGAAGTCTTTTTTTTTTACTTTGTAGGAATTTTATTGATGTTTTTTGTACTTTATATTTATTAAAGATTGAGGCTCAAAAATGTAATGAGTAAAAAATGCTTGCTTAATTTAAATTGTGAATCTGTCTGTTAAGAAATGCATTAGGGGTAGGAGAAGCATAAGACATATTAATTGACAGACAGGAACTGCTGTCTCTGAGGTTGATACAAGTAATTTATTACTTTAGAAATGAATGCCACCTCCAGAATGTGCTTCATTAATTTCAAATTTAGTTTTAATTTCAAGCTGTTGCCCCTTGAGAAGAATAAGGTGGCAAATTATGTTTGAAGAGCAGATTTTTTTTCTTGCTCTGAAGAAACACTAAATTTTAACTGTTTAATTTTACAAATAAATGCAGTTCTTTGGCTGAAACATTTAAGCAGTTGATATAAAACATGGGCAACAGTCACTAACTCTTATATATTCTTTTTCCTATGATAGCCTATGTTTCAGACGAACTGAAGGCAGCAGCTCTGGTGGAGGAAGACGTGGAACCCGATGAAAATGCAGTGGATGGGGAGCCTTCAGCAAAGTATGCGTGCCCAGAAAAAGACTTCAGTAAGAACTGCCAGAGCTATCAAAATTCTCCAGCTGCTGAATTTTCTAGCCATGAAATGGACAGTGAATCTCACATCAGTGAGACAAGTGACCGAATGGCAGACTTTGAGAGCAGCTCTATCAAAAACGAGGAGGAGAGCAAGGAGGTTTCCATACCACTTGAAGATTCGACTGTATCTGATAGCTTAGAACAAATGAAAGCGGTATATAACAACTTTCTCTCCAATTCCTACTGGTCCAATCTCAATTTGAATCTCCACCAGCCAACGTCAGAAAAAAACAATGGTAGTAGTAGCAGTAGCAGCAGCAGCAGCAGCAGTTGTGGCAGTGGCAGCTTTGACTGGCATCAGACTGCCATGGCAAAAACACTGCAGCAAGTTTCTCAGAGCAGAATTCTTCCTGAACCAAGTCTTTTTAGCACAGTTCAATTGTACAGACAAAGTAGTAAGCTTTACGGCTCGATATTTACAGGAGCCAGTAAATTTCGTTGTAAAGACTGCAGCGCTGCCTATGATACTTTAGTGGAATTAACAGTGCACATGAATGAGACAGGACATTATCGAGATGACAACCATGAAACTGATAACAATAACCCTAAAAGGTGGTCCAAACCTCGTAAACGTTCTCTGCTGGAAATGGAAGGGAAGGAAGATGCCCAGAAAGTATTAAAGTGTATGTACTGCGGCCATTCATTTGAATCTCTTCAGGACTTGAGTGTTCACATGATCAAAACAAAACACTACCAAAAAGTGCCTCTGAAAGAGCCTGTTACACCTGTAGCAGCAAAAATTATCCCAGCTACTAGAAAGAAAGCATCATTGGAGCTTGAGCTTCCAAGTTCTCCAGACTCCACAGGTGGAACGCCAAAAGCAACAATCTCTGACACCAACGATGCACTACAAAAAAATTCCAATCCTTACATCACACCAAATAATCGTTATGGTCACCAGAACGGTGCCAGCTATGCCTGGCATTTTGAAGCAAGAAAATCTCAAATTCTCAAATGCATGGAATGTGGAAGTTCGCATGATACTCTGCAAGAACTCACTGCCCACATGATGGTGACAGGACATTTTATAAAAGTCACCAACTCTGCCATGAAGAAGGGGAAGCCAATTATAGAAGCCCCAGCAACGCCAACGATAACATCCTTAGTAGATGAAAAGGTACAGTCTGTCCCACTAGCTGCCACCACTTTTACATCTCCTTCCAATACACCTTCTAGTGTCTCCCCCAAATTAAATGTTGAAGTTAAAAAAGAAGTAGATAAAGAGAGAGGCATCACTGATGACAAAATGAAAGATAAGGAGAAGTCAAGTGAAGAGGAGGAAAAGTATGATATCTCTTCCAAATACCACTACTTGACTGAAAATGATCTGGAAGAGAGTCCCAAAGGGGGTCTAGATATCTTAAAGTCTCTAGAAAACACAGTGACGTCAGCTATAAACAAAGCCCAGAATGGCACACCGAGCTGGGGTGGCTACCCAAGTATTCATGCTGCCTACCAGCTTCCTAACATGATGAAGCTGTCGCTGGGTTCATCTGGAAAAAGTACACCCTTAAAACCTGTGTTTGGAAACAATGAAATAGTGTCACCAACTAAAAACCAGCCGCTTGTGTCGCCACCAAGCAGTCAGACCTCACCTGTGCCAAAAACAAACTTTCATGCCATGGAAGAACTGGTCAAGAAAGTCACTGAGAAAGTGGCTAAAGTTGAAGAGAAAATGAAAGAACCGGAAGGAAAGCTTTCTCCAATGAAACGTGCAACACCTTCGCCATGCAGCAGTGAAGTTAGTGAACCCCTCAAGATGGAGGCCCCCAGTGACAGTGGTTTTAAAAGCCAACAGAGCAGTCCAGTCCCTCAGAGGGATAGTTGCAAGGATAGCCCAACTGTAGAACCAGTGGAAAATGGTAAAGAGCCTGTAAAGTCAATTGTAAGTGTTTTAAGCAGCAGCACAGCTATTATCACCGATCACCCTCCTGAACAGCCATTTGTAAATCCATTAAGTGCACTGCAGTCTGTCATGAACATTCATCTTGGAAAGGCAGCAAAGCCATCTTTACCTGCTTTGGATCCAATGAGCATGCTTTTTAAAATGAGCAACAGTTTGGCAGAAAAGGCTGCCGTGGCCACCCCACCTTTACAGTCCAAAAAACCAGACCACTTAGACCGTTATTTTTATCATGTCAACAATGACCAACCCATAGATTTGACGAAAGGCAAGAGTGACAAAAGCTGCTCTTTGGGTTCAGCGCTTTTGTCATCTACATCGACATCTTCTGCATCTTCTTCATCTACAGTGACAACAGCAAAGACATCTGCAGTCGTGTCATTCATGTCAAACTCACCGCTACGCGAGAATGCCTTGTCAGATATATCTGATATGCTGAAGAACCTGACAGAAAGTCACACATCAAAATCTTCCACACCTTCCAGCATATCTGAGAAATCTGACATTGATGGTACCACAATAGAAGAACCAGAAGAGAGCACACCAGCTCAGAAAAGGAAGGGACGTCAGTCTAACTGGAACCCTCAGCACTTGCTCATTCTGCAGGCCCAGTTTGCAGCCAGTTTGCGGCAGACATCAGAGGGGAAATACATCATGTCAGACTTGAGCCCTCAAGAAAGAATGCACATTTCCAGGTTTACGGGACTCTCAATGACCACCATTAGCCACTGGCTAGCCAATGTGAAATACCAGCTCCGAAGGACCGGGGGAACTAAGTTCCTTAAAAATTTGGACACTGGGCATCCAGTGTTCTTTTGTAATGACTGTGCTTCACAGATCAGAACTCCCTCAACTTATATCAGTCACCTTGAATCACATCTAGGTTTCAGGTTAAGAGACTTGTCCAAACTGTCCAATGAACAGATTAACAATCAGATAGCACAAGCAAAGTCACCATCTGAAAAACTGGTGACATCATCTCCAGAGGAAGAAATTGGAACTTCCTATCAGTGTAAACTTTGTAACAGGACTTTTGCAAGCAAGCATGCTGTTAAACTTCATCTTAGTAAAACACATGGGAAGTCACCAGAGGATCATCTTCTGTATGTTTCGGAGTTAGAGAAGCAGTAGCATTTGCTTTTGATTAAAATAACTGTAATTTGCTTTGAGGAACACTGTCAAAGACGCCTTAAAGCTACTGTTTAGTTCTTGGCACATGTTCTTATTTTAACTCCAGAGAGTAACTCTGGGCTGAACTGTTTTGTATAACTGTACAGTGTTTAAATAGAGGTGCATAATCAGCTGTTGTTACTGGTAAAATATGAAGGTTAAAATGCAGTGGTAAGTGTTTGGAACTTTGTGTAAATTGGATTTAGTTGCTGTGCATCCCTCTGATGCATCAAGCTGCATGCATTAACAGACAGTTTAATTAAGCATTTATAACTAATTCTGGTGCACTTTTTTCATGTGACCTAAGTGTGCTGGTATTTCTCACCCTATAATCTTTAGCCCTCTGAGTACTTTGAAGCACTTTTGCATTAATTTGGTAAAAATGTATGCCTATGTTTTTTAAGACCCTTACCAGCTTAGTTCTAATTACTAATATGAACCTCCATTTATGCAGAGGTGTATCACACCTTGAAATTTAAAAATATTATTTTCACATTGAAACATAGATGTATATATTGTATAGATTTCAAAATCTCTTATGGAAAATGTGATTGTGGTTAATGCCATTTCTTTTTCTTCTGCATTTTTAGCAACAGTGTTTTTTATACCTGATATCCCCCAGGTATACAGCTGTACCTATATATAGTGTATATTTCTTTTCTAGATCAAAGGGTTTTCTTTCAACATTCAAACATTGTAAATTATATGAAAGATACCACAGATAGCATTTATAAAGTATTCAGAAACATTATTCTTAAAGCAAAGTATGTTTTGTTTTGTTTTGCTATACAGTACATCTATATTGATAGAGGTTCATGTTTAAATTATACATATTTATTAGTATCGCTGTCATTTGTTTTTAAACTGTCTGAAATAACAGAAGCCACGGACTGCATCCTTGGCATGCATTATAACTATTTTGCACAACATGACTTTTAAAGGTATTTATTAGTAAAAAAAAATAAAATAAAATAAAATAAAATAAAAAAGAGAGAAATTCAAAATAAACTCAGTGCTCAAAGGGTTAAATCTATTTGAAAAACTTGTACTGTATTTCCTAAACATTGATAAAGCCTTTAAAATGTTTGTACTGTAATACTTTGCTTAAAAGTTATGAGGCATTCTGTGATATAACCTCTTTTACTTATTTATAAGCGCTCTTGGTTGTTATTTCATATTGTAGAATGCCTTTTTATTTCAATTGGTAACTTTCTGTTTTGTTCTGCCTAATTATTCTCCCAAGATTCCATACTGCAGCTTTATCTTTAGGCATATGAAAGGTAACCCGTGGTTACCAGCACACTAAGTGATTCTGTTCGTCTCCATTTTTGGCAGTTAATTTGCAGAAGTAACTGACAGCTGACACCATATGAGAATCTATGTATAAAATATTGGCATGTAAACAGCACAGACACTGTAATGCACTCTGTGCCCTGTTTTGTTGTTGACAATGAAGCACCATTATATGACTCTTCATATAACCTTTTTTTCTACAGCAGCATTAAAATTGTCTTTTTGCTATAATTTTGTGTTGCGTTCACAATTATGTCTGGAATGTGCTACGACTAACGAGCACATTAAAATTAAATTGTATGCTATCTGTTTATGACTGAAGCTTGAGTAGGTTTCTTCATCTGCCAGGTGCTGGCAGTCAAAAGCTGCACATAAATCACTGGAGTTTTAGTGAACTTTCGCATTTAAAGAGCAGGGTAGCACTTATTCAAAGGCTGCATTAACAAAATTTTTCCCCAGAAAAGATAAATGAATGTTATAACTCCTCTTTAAACATCAGGTAAGATTGACTGTAAAGAAGGGAGTTTATATGCAACGTGTGTGGCAAAGCAAATAGATGCTTTGCTGTGCTGTATATTCAGACCCAGTCAGATAGTGATACTTAACCACATTCCTCTTGAATATCCTGGATAGAGTCTGCAAGTTGTACTAGTAGGTACTTCATGGATTAGACCGTCCTCCTCCATCTACTGTGAATTTTCAGGTGACAGGAAGAGATGGCTGAGACTGATGGCTCAAACTTTGTGACTTCAAAGTGGTTCTACTTTTGGCCATATCTGCTATTGCTCAAAATTCAAAACAGATAGCAAGAGAGAAAAGGAGAATGCATAAACACATGCGAAGAAAATGCACACAAACATAAGATTTTGTAAGATAATGGCAGACTTTACTGGCCTTGACAAATCACCCCAACAAAAATACTGAAAACAAAATTTTGATCTGTAAAGTAGTTTGATTCGTAAAGTATTGCTTTCCTGGGTCCGATGGACTTACAGACTAGAAATGCGTATGCAGAAAGCAAACCAGTATTATAAGAAATATATCCCAAGTACATATATAGGCTTCTAAATACAAGAAGTGAATATATGCAATTTAAAAAAAAATCAGTCTCTTTTTGTTTTAAGTGACTAGTTACATGCACATGATTTCTTTTTCTTTTTTTTTTTTCCTTTTTCTTTTAAATTGAAAAGGTTGGTATAATTTCTTCTACGCTGTAGGCAACCCAGCTGTTTCTTTTAAGAGCACTTCTTCTGGGTAACAGACCCTGTGACTAACAAAAATCACGTCCAGTACCACAGCTCTGGAATTTTTTCTCTTTTGGCTCACCATTTACATCTGATTTGAAAGTCATTTATGTTCTGAGGTCTCGGTTCAGATCCTAATGGTCTCAGTTCAAAGCAATGACAAAACTCCTCCACTTAATTCTGCTGCTTAGCTCTGTCACCTCAATGGTATTCTCTCACCTATTTAGACAAAGTAACCCCTTCAGTCTAGAGCTCAGGTCTTCCCTGAAGCAACACTTGAAGCTGTCTTCATTTTTGCGATTATCTTAGTTTAACTGAAGCTGGAATCTTTACTTCTTGAGCATGGCTTTCCTTCTTGAAAACTATAACAGTTAAATAGAACATGGGATTAAAAAAAATCACTAGTTGTGAGATTAGCAGATCACTTGCATACTTTGACAACCCTTTGAGTGTTAGAAGGCACTGTTGACTTTGTAATGGCATTAATAAATAGCACTTTATGCAAAATGTGCTCTCTATGATTTGGGTGGGAGTGTAAACAGGACTAATGAACTGCTTGGTCCCTTGTAATATTTGTTCTACTCATTTTCACAATTGAAATGGGATATAGCAATTGTGAGCATTAAATACCAAACATGCAACCTGTCCTAATTTGTGATGACCCGGGTGTGGAGCTGAGTAGTGGCGTGTCAATATGCAGTGGAAAGGAGTGACTTTTACAAAAATGCAGACAGCAGCCATATATATTAGCGTGCAGTACCAATTACTACTTCATTTTTTTTAAAAGTCTGGAACCTTGCAATTGCTCGGCTAGTCAATTTGGCATGTCCCATAATTATTCAAATAAAGTTTAGTTTGCGCCTTAGAAGCTTGAAGACTGGTCTGATTTCACATGGAAAAGCATTTAGAGAATTGGTGGCTCAGAATGTGATCTCCTTTTTCTCCCTATTCACTGGTACAGTATTGGCATAGCCACTACTAGTGCTAACCAAATCGCCAAACTACCTGTGTTCACATATCTTTTTTTTTCTATTAGAAATGGCGGTACATATACAGGATTTGAAACTTCTTTCGAATCCCTAGCTTTGCTTAGCACTTGATGTTTTACCTAGTTTTAGAAATATGCAGATCAAGTGACAGAGAAAACACAATGCCCCAAGAAAGAGTTTTAAATGAAATTCTGATGGGGTGGGAAGGGCTTTAAATCACAGGTGTATAAAGGTGACCCTGGTCTAACCCCACCCAAGTAGTGGCTTGTTGCAGCAGACTGTATATCTTCCAGCCATCACATTTACGCAGTATCTTAAAATAACATTTGTGATAAATGTGCAATTTAACTAATTTATGGTGCTATGATGTGCTCAGGGCTACATGCAAGATGAAAATCTTAAATGGAGCTTGAACAGCTCACTTCACAACAAGAAATCAATATGCCAGATCTTAGAGAGCTGTTCAGTGGAGTCAACATTTAGCAAAAATATCAGTGCATGTATCTTTAAGTTTTAGGCAGCAATAAATCTATAATTAACTGAAATATTACTTCTAAGTTAGTATGAGGAACTATTACTAGAACCTAAATCTCTCTAGCATCTTCATTATATTTTCTTTTGGCATCAATTTCTAATTATAGAGTTGCTTTCACGGTGCACACTACAATGCAATTTCCTAACCAAAGCAAGACAGATTAGCATTATTTAAAAACTTCATATTCACAATATTGGGATTGCTGTCTATTGCATTTTAATATGGCTGTCCCTAAACTGTAAAATAACTGATGTTTTAAAAATAAGAAACAGATCTGTCTGTACATGTCCTGGCAGCAAAGGTTTTGGGCTATTTGTATGTTGAGATTTAAAAAAAGAAATTATACACATGTACAATGAAAGAAAAAGAACCTTTAATTCTGTAAGGCTTTATTTCAGCTGCAACAGAAAATTAATAAAGTGAATCTGTGTAATACAGGAGGAAATAACATGACTGGTAATAGAGCTAAATTTAATATATTTTGCATTTTAAACCATGGCTCCAGAAAGCTTTATAAGTTTCTGAGAAAAAACATCAAAATATTACAATTATTTTTTTCTATATTCATCCAAGTCGTTTTTCATTCTTAGAACTTGCTAGTATTTTGTTCCATATTCTGTTACCTGCACTATTCAATGAAACTGAAATTAGTCTATCCTTTTAATACAAGGAATGGTTGTAAAATCAAAAAAGGAGGTTCCAAAGTTATTCACCTTTTTAAAAGTTATTGTAGCTAGCCTTTTTTGTTTTTGTTTTTTTTGGCAAGCAGTGAAATCACCATTTATACTTGACTGGACAGTTATTCTTTTCATAATAGAAACACTAACCTGTATTTCCTTAGGGTATTATTAGTAAACACATATAATCTTCCTTGGCTGAACCAAACTAGTACATTCTCCTCTCCTGGGACTTCATGCCAAGTTGTGCCTTCCAGCCCTTGGTTGACCTGCTGTAGGTAAATGAGTGTACAAGACGTAATTATCCTTCTGTCATCTGAGCACAGAAGAGGTTCTGTATGTAGTTCAGGGTGTGGTAACCTGGGAACAGTCAGTCAATACAGTTCAGTTTTCAGGAACTCTCCTACAGTAATGAAAATCTTATCTATATCTTAACTTGATATTGCAGCCTTCTCTTGGGTAAAAACTTGTGCATGTTGAAGCCAATTTTACCAAAGAAGGAGTTTTGTATGAAGAATTGGGGATCTTGTATCAATAGAAGCAGAATTTTTTATTAATGCATAAGGAATCTAGCTTCAAGATGTTGAGATATACAGTAAGGCTAACATATGTTTCCAGGTCCTGGTACTAGGTGATAATTTTACCAGTGTTTAGTATAAAAAGGGGTTTAGTATAAAAAGCCGCACAAGAAAAACAGTAATTAAATTGTTTTATTGACAGCCTGGCTAATGCATACATAAATTAAACACTGTTGCTCACGTATTGTGGTGGTGACTGTAGTATTAAAACTTAGTTTCTGCACATGTAAGGTGGCTTTTTGTATACTGAACCCACAGTTTAGGTGGTAGGATTATCTTTTCTTTTCTTTTTCCTTTTTTTTAATTTTTCCTTCCTCATCTTTTCTGAATAATTGCACCAGTTACCTGGGACATATTTAATGTTTCAAACAGCTGTTCCTTAGTTCACTGTATATTCTTTTCCTTATGTATAACTGGAAATGCACTTCTGGTTAAATAATCTTTTAAGAGAGTCAGATTTAGATGTGCATTTTGAGATAGATGATGGTGTGATTACACCATTAGCTCTGTACATACATACACCCTGGTGTGTAACCAAAATATGGAACTGAGATGCATATGATATATATTTAGCTGCATGCAAATCTGACTATCCTTCATTCTAGCATTTTAGGTTCATTTTTTTTATAAACATTGTGTTCAAAGTCCTATTAAAAAAAAATTAGCAACCTGAGCCCACCATAAACTGAGTTTTTTATAGTAACAATATAGCAGAACATTCAGCAATCCAGCTTTAAGGGACAGTTGCTTTACGATAAACTGTTTTGGATTGAGGCAGATTAAAAAAAATAATTTTTATAAGAATTCTGTATTTTTAATACACAGTGGGCCAACTCTTCAGATATAGCAAGTGAGTCTTCCATAACTGAGCTAAGATGATTATCTGCCACTCATCTCACTACAGTCAGATAGCAATGAAGATGCACGTTCCTGCTCTGTGACATTGAAACTTTCTATGTGGTGAGGGGATTTGGTAATACAATAGTAGGCTAATTTTCTGGGTTCTTATATTTTGATACCAGAAATTTAGGGCTTTTGTCACAAGAGAAATGAATTTCAAATGATTTGGCACTGGGGGAAGGCCTGTATTAGACCTGTCAGCCAGACACTGCTCCTTGGGGAGAGGATAGTGTCTGTCTTCTTCGTCTGTCCAAAAAATAAATGGTGAGATGGTAACTTTTTAACTTGAGTATAAATTAACAATGGAAAATACTTCTTGATTAAGCTTTAGCATATCACATTCATTTTTGCATGGTAGGAATCGAGGGACATGTTTATAGCCATCATAATTGTGAGTTAGTGACCTTTCTAGCCAAGTGAAATGAAATTACTTGAAAATGAACTTCTTTTTAATTGGAGCACTTCTTGGGGGTGGGGGGAAGCCAGAGGATTTTATAAAAAAAAAATAAATCTAATTTAATTCTTAAATGGTGAGAGAAGCCTGAGGAATATCCCCTGATTGAAACCTGTGCAGTGAGGGAAAATGCGGTAGGTGTGTCAGGAAGCAGAGTCATATTCTCAGCTTTTTTTTTTTTTTTTTTTTTT
>NW_017728915.1:22302458-22316644 GCF_001723895.1 Crocodylus porosus | reverse complement strand
TTTTTTTTTTTTTTTTTTTTTTTAACTGGAGGTACAGTCGCTGCAGTTACGCCTCAATGACCATGAAACCGAGTCGGCAAAAGCTGAAGGACTCAGCTCCTGAAAGCCTCATCAGGACTTGTCATCGCTCTAATGAATATCATTTAAATTGCTTTGTATATTGGTGGAGTTTGGATGTCGATTTAATTTGTGCATGTGTTTGAGTTCTTCTGCTTGGCTAGGCTAACAGAGAGCAACAGCCTAATGAAAAGTGAGTTGGTGACAGTGTGATGAGCCCCAACCCAATCAAATGTGTTTGAAGGGCTGTTTTGACAGGGATCTTAAAGTAGATCTAGGAAAGAGGGAGCAGTGATTTAGTTTAGTGCAATTGTTTCAGGCTGACTCCTGCTTTTTTGTACCTCTGACTGGCTGAAAATGTTCCATGCAAACTCTTGCTTGTGATCAAACATAAATTCATTGCTGTAATTATATTTGGAGGAATCAGAAAAATGGAACCCCCCCTTTTTAAGTGTCTGAAAGTCACTCTAGTTAAAACACAATGACATGTTTATAAAGTCATAATTGGGACACTCCCATTAACTGGGGAAAGTGGAATTCCTCACAAGGGGGTTACAGTGTACATCTCTATCTGTAATTCTGTGTCATGCAGGGAGTGTGACGAGAGGCCCTTGCAGGAGAGCCAGTAACATAAGAGGGCAGAGGTCATTTATTGAGGGCCTTGTCCTGAAAGTGTCATTTGCACTAAGTCCTATTCAGCATAAGGATGCAAGTCTTGTGTGTGCAATGACTAAGTGGAAAGCAGAGAATGTGGAAAAACCTGTAAAAATATATTCCAGTGCCACTCCAAAAATCAGAAATACCTATAAGGCCAATCAGCAGTGTTGATTTACACCAGCTGAGAGCCTGAGCCATACAGTTTGCCCCGATGTGGATTACAGTTTACTTCCTTGACACCAATGAGACTGTAAGTGTGTCATGTTGGTGACATACACATGCTGTTCCAAATGAAGTAACAAGGAATAGCAACTTCCAAAAACTACACTAACGTCCTGATTTCTCCAAGATCCTCTTCCTGTGATTCCTCTAATGTGCACATTTGGAAAGTGCAGAAAGGACCATGCTCTTGATCTTTATTTGCCAAGGTGAAGATAAATCAATTTCCAAAACACGAGTGCTGTCAGAGAAAAGCAATAACCACAACTAGCGGTTCTCGATCACCCCAAGGCCCCTTACAAGTTGAGAACTGTACAAGCCCTTGTCCTCTGTTCTCCACCACAAAATAGGCCAAAAGTGGACACAGGGCAAATTAAACATTAAAACTGCAATTTTATGATTTTATTGAAATGAGCAAAATAAACGCAAGCACTGGCAATAAAACAAAGAGAAAAATCTGTAATTGAGATCCCGGTATCTAACAGATGATTAATAGATCAGATAAATTGTCCAACAATGGTTCATGGAAACAGGCTCCCTATAATTCTGCCAAAGTCAGTGAGATCAATGTGCTCTACTGAAAGATTGCTGCACTGGCCACTCAAAAGAAAGCACCTAAGGGCAGCTGTAACTTATGCTAATTCTCCCCTGCCCGCTCCCCCCACCCCTGCCCTTAATTTGAAAACATTTTATATCCTGGCACTTCATTTGAACCAAATTCACGTGACCCTGAATGGGATCAACTGGAGACGTTTGCTCCTCATCTGGGGCAGGATGTAACCCTTCATCTTCCCTTTTTTGACCCTGATTTAGGAAATGTTTGGCAGCCTTTATGGGAATAAGTGTTTTAATACCTATATCAACTTCCCATGCATAATTTGAAAGACGGGCTTTCCTTAGTTCTTTGTTTCAACCTGATAGGAACTAGGATGGGTGAGGCATATATAAGGGAAGAATGCGGCCCTGATTCTAGCTCGGAAATATTTGTTATAGATTACATGCAAGTCTACAGCAAGAAGCTATTAGGTTTAACAAAATAGGTATAATCAAATTCAGAGTATGTGATGGGGTATTTAATGTTAAAGAATACTAAATTAGGTATTGAGAAAGCACAAAGCACCCACTTGTACTTTCTTAATAAGGCTTTTATTAAACACACAAGAAGAGATTCCAGAGAGGGAGAGATCAAAACAACAGTCTAATCAGCTCGGGTATATTATCGGCTTCTCAGGAAGCGCGGAACAGCAGACAAAACCACACCAACCCACAGGTGCAGGCAGATTACAGTGTAAACAATTTTGATCCCATAGAAAAACACTAGACACATGTAATACTCCCTTTCAGTCCGTGTTCACGTGCTCTTCAAACTACTTTAACCCATCTGCTGCTGGATCGCAGGATTTTGCAAAGCGTGCGCTTCACACGCGTCGGGAAGCAGTGCCTTCCTTCCATGTGTACAAAAATAACAGTCTTTCATTTCCTTCCTGCCAGGCTCAGTGTCTCAAGCCATTTTCTGTTTCCTTTTTCAGAACACTTCGGGCTGTCTCTCTCAAGATGTTGACATTTGCTGAGTGCAAGCAGCTCTTCAGAGGCACTCAAACCAAGATCCTTAAAGGTTTTTTGACAATATTTTCTTTCACTTTGCAAGGCCTGACTCCTCTGTGGCCTGCCACCCAGTGGAACAGGTATTGCCAGGCACCCAGGTCCCTCGTACAACGCACGAGGGAATTTACATACCCAGGGGAGCGTTTTCAGAAGCTGGCAGTGTGAATACCTTTCTAACCTACTTGGGAGCGAAACGCTCAGGAGAAGGCATTAAAATACTTAACTGAGTGATGTGGCCTGAGTTGGGCACCTCCATCCACTCAGGGTCTTCATCTATAAATTGGGCACATCTACATGTTCATTAATGCACCATAGGTAGTAAGCATTAAGTTTAGTCCCTTGTGATAATAGGTACTAACTGAATGCACAGTTAGGCCACATCTAGATGAGCATGGATGTTTGGTTCCCAGGGGACAACCAGGAGTGGTGCACCTTGTGCACACCTATATGTGCATGGTAGGTTATCCTGAGTGGGATAGGGGAGGTTGGGGCTAGCACCGAGCTGGCCCCAGCAGCCCTACTTAGGGTGCTGGGGGCCTCCTGGGGCTGCAGGAGTGGCAATCCTGCTGCTCGGAGTCTAGCTGGCAGATGCAGTGACCCTGCATGCACTGCTCTGCTTTTTTTTTGGCAGAGGTTTTTTTGGATCCCTAGATATCCAGGGGTCAACCCCCCACCCGCCCCCACATGCTGCTCCCTTGCAGTGTAGAGAACAGCTGAATGTGTAGTATGTGGCTGGGACTACTGCATAGTAGCACCAGCATATGCCTTTTTAGTGACACTAATGTGCAATAGATTAATTCTACCGCGCAGTAGTACAGTTTTGCTGTGATGTGTTAATGTACAGAATAAGTCTACTGTGCATTTAGCATCACGGACAGATGCGCCCGCTGTCTACTTGAGTTAAACATCTGCAGCTGAGACAGCAGCTTATGTAGCCAGCAAACTAGGAACTACATCTTCCCTCTGTTTCCTGCTCAGGCTTGGTAACTTTCTCATGTTTACTCTATCTCTTGTGCTTCCCACGTCTTGTGTGTGGGCAGAGGGCTGGCAGGTAACAAGTCCCAGATGTACTCTGAGTACACCCAAGGGATCAGGTCCTGCTGATTAGACAAGTGTTGCCTGGTTTCAGAACCCCAGCCAGGGTGTCCTGAGACTTCAGCTTGAGCATCTTATTAACTCTGGGCAATATCAGCATTTAGGAGACTTTGGAAAAGCTGACTGGCTGAATCTTAAGTACCTTAAGTACCTAGGGGACTTAGCTGCCTATGGAATTAGGTGGCAGCTGATTGTTGGCTTTGAAAATGTCCATGGTGCCTAAATATACTTAAGCATACCGGACAGATAGATACCTAAGTATGTATGAAAATTTAGGCTTTGGCATTTGAAAATTTTGGGACTATTAGTAACAAAACTGTTTCTAATACTCCTCATCTGCTCAAGAACTTGGAGAAGGCCCAATAACATGAGCAAAGCCACTGAAATTCTGCTTAGTACAGTGAAAAAAAGCATGTCCTCTTAGTTGACACTGCTTGACAAGTTTCTATCACAAAGCATTTTGCTGAAGTATCAGACTCCTTTGAACATTCATTCCTCCACAAACATTATCAGATTCTTGGACCATGCCATCATTTACAATCAAAACACTCACACTTGCAATAAGTACGTGCTTAGATATGCTGCATTCTACTTACTCTTTTTGAATAACATCTACCAGGAACGAATACCTGGGCAATCTTTTTCCTCATTTTGTTGTCTTGCAATTGCTTTTGGGAGTATTTTGAGATGCATCTTGGATAAACATTTAAAAAACAATTTAGTTGGCCTTCCTGTACTGTACACATGCGCGTGCACACACACACACGCACACTGTGCCTATAATTGTCCATTCAAATGCCATTTTTGTTGCTTTTTTGGGATCAAGGACTGGAGACTTCATCTCCTTGTTCAGATGCAGCAAAGATTTGACATCGTTCTTCTCAAAAAATGCCTGTTTCCTATGCTTTGTTGTACCGAAGACCAGTTCTTCAGGCAACTTCTGTGACAAAAATAAATTCCTTCAAATAGCAGTAGTTTTTCTACAACTGGTGGCATTAAGGGAGATATAGACAAATTAAAAAGAGGAATGATAAGTGTTGAATACATGACTAAGAGGAAAAGGTAAAAAAATTACATTCGTTTAGTGAAAGCTGAGTAGGGACATAATATCTTTACATATGTAAAAGATGATGCCAATGAGATTAACTTTTCAGCAAAATGGGGAAGAATGTGTTCTGATCTCATTTTAAAGGAGAGAAGGCCCAATTGACTTGTGCATATACCAGATCTGTGCTCTGTTAACTGGAGGCTGAGACTGACTGATTGCATTCAAACTATTTTGATGTGGCTTCTGTGTAGCTTATAGCCATACTTTGACTCATCAAGATTTTCCTATACTCATAAGCTGCACTCTTTTTTGGCTAAATTGTATTGCTTTGTTTAATTATCTGAACCAAAAAAATATTTAGCCTGCTGTGTTTGAATTACTTTAGGCATAAGAAGTTTGCAGGTTAATAGTATTCATTTTACAAGCCATGTAGCTTTTTGCAGATTAGATTTATTGTTTGTTCCTGTGTTTGAAAAAAAAATCCTTAAAAATATTTAATCTTGTATGTCTTCCCCTCCTACTAGGGGTCTGATTTCATGGGTGCATACCTGTTTGCCTGAAATTTGGAACCCAGAAGAAGAAATTTTTTTTCAACCATAAGGAGCAAAAGGTAATTTCAGATATGCTCTCTTTTTGGTCATTGATTCAGGGCCAGGAGGGATTAATAAAAACAAAGTATGACTTTAGAGATTGGGAAGGTGAGAAGCAGAGAGATCTATCAGAGCTTAGAAAAGAAGCTTAGGTCTTGAAAATTATAACAGGGCTAGGTCCCTAATTTGGTGGTGGAGAAACTGCTGGTATAAAATGGGGGTTTGCATCTAGAAAGCAGAGTGAAAATAGAAAGTAATAACATATTTAATTTTTTTCATCTGGAAAAATAGAGATACATCTAGAATGACCACAATTTATTATTTTATCAAATGTCACTCAAAGTTTAACTACTAGATATTTTGAAGGTAAATGGCTATCCATGATTAACAAGCTTCTGGGGCTATTTTTTCTGGATTCTCAGGCGGAGTGGGGAGGTACTTTGTTCATCAATCAATCAATCACTCCCTCTTTCAAATTTCAAGTTGGGTTAGTATTATCTTTTAAATGGTCTTGCCACACCTTAATTCTTCAAGGAAGATATGAGGAATGATATATTCTAAAAAGCTTAGTTCATCCTTTATTGCAAAAGTTGTGAACTACTTTTTTCAATAGTGTACCAAATGCGTTTTGAAAGGAAAAAGCCGTGGCCTATTTTAACAGCCAAAGGTATTGTAAAATCTTATGTACCTGCTCAGTAGAGGATGTGACCCATAAGGTTGTCAGCAAATAAACCTATGTCACAAAGTGCTTCATTCAGAAATTGCTCAAACTTAAACATCCCTATCATTTTCTATACGTTGACAATGTATGCATGAAGCATTTGCCTTCTAGCTGAATTTGCAAGTGTAGCTTGTAACGTCTACAATAAAGTTTGTTCACAGAATGTAACATCCCTTTAAAATTTTAATTAAGACTTTAACCATTTTTCATTTATTTTTTATGGTGCATTATGTTTGCCAGTGCTCTCATATTCACCACCAGTGTAAATGGGTAAAGCTCCATTCAGTTAACAGAGCTACACCTGCTATCCAGGCATTGAATCTGGTTCTTCATATTTCTTCTCTGCCACTAGTATTGTAAAAACCCCATCATTTGTCCTTCTTCGTCAGCAATTTCATCAATAATGAAGCTCCATTGTAGCACTCAGCATAAACACCAGGACTCTCCACTTAGATAGAGTGAAAATTCTCAGTTACATGTTACACAGGTATTTTAAGAGTCCTTCCTCTGATACTTCCTGCTTCATCTTCAGTGGATCCTGTCTGGAGCAATTTTTCTGGGAACCAATCAGAAATCATTTTAATAAGTAGTGATCAAGCTGGAGGGTGGAGCCCAGCTTCATTGCTAGATATTCCCTACTGGATTTTGAAGAATGACAAAAATCCTTCGCGTTGATTTTTTTAAATCAGGTTGACATTTCCGTGATTCAAAAAGAAAAGAAAGAGATCACCAATAGAGAACAAAACAGATAAATATGAATTTCTCAGAATAGCCCTAATCAACAGGTGAAGGCAGACTGAAGTAAAAGGTTTGACCTTTTAACTAAAAGGAACGCAGCAGCCAAATTGCCAAACTTAATCATGCAAATTTACTTTGAGCCCCTTATTGATCTTTTGGTTGCTGGATTTCAATATTGGGCAGATTATTATATAATATACCTCTTACCATAATTTGAAAAACCAAAACAAAACAGAATACATCCAGAAAGACAGCTCAGACCAGGCTGGCCACCTCAAGGTTAGTTCCCTGTGTGGTCAGAAAGAACTAAAGTGAACTCCTGGTGTCCATTAAGTCAATGACAAAACTTCCCTTCATTTCACTTAAGTTTGGTCTTTGATCCTTGTCTTCTTGCTGGCAGCACTTGGGAAGGCCATCTTGCATCAGTTCTTCTGCCCGGTTCATATAATGTCCAATTCTAATTTACTCTGATTCATTTTTTATAATGTACCTCCACCATGGCCTCTGAGTAGGGATGATGATGGCTGTAAACTGTAGGCTCTAGCAGTTAGAGTATGGAAGAACTACATTTTTCTTGTATAGTTCTAAGAGATTCTACACTTCTGTACATTACTGATCAAAGATTGAAGGCAGGATACTTACGTGGAATAAATCAGCATAACTATGGCAGTCCATGGAACCATGCAAAATACATATTTGTATACATATTTCAGTGTGCGTGTGAGTGTGTGTGTGTATATGTGTGTGCATGTATGTGTATGTCCCTAAATTGGTGGTAGAGAATTTAAGTTAATGTGTGTGTGTGTGTGTGTGTGTGTGTGTGTGTGTATTAACCCAGGTATCCAATGTGATATCTTTATATGTTGTTACTTATACTTTCTAAAGCACAAACAGTTAAAAAATGTTAAAGAAATATAAAGCTTTTATCATTAGAATTGTGGCACAAAAAGTAGGGGTTACATGAAATTAATTTTACTTGGTAACACTCTCTTGGGTGTATTATATATCACGACCCTCCTGCCACCAACAAGCCTACTGTTCAATCCGTCAGAATTGATCTATGTTTAGCTATTCATTTTATGTATATTAATTTGAGCAGAACATTTATTTGGCTTAAATTTTACTTTCAGTGTTGGAATGTATGTTCCAAATGCAAGCACAGATGATTTGCTAGGATTTAGTTAGGAGGAATGCAGAATGTTAGTTTACAAAGATAATAACTGAGCTATTAAAGCCAACAACCCCTTTTAAAGCAAACATACCATTAAAATATAGGAACAGTTTATAGTGTAAATAAAATTGAGGATATGGATTATTTAAAGATAAAAATTTTAGGGGTAGCTATGAGAGAAAGTTGAATAAAAATGTATTTAATTACACCACGTTTTTTCCAAAGTGAACTTCAAAAATGCAAATAAAAGACGATAGTTTATTAAAAAGAGAGACACACAGAAAGCAACATTAAAAATTCATTTTACTTGTAGCAACATATAATAGCGATTTTGACTTTTATTTTCCGATCTGAATCAGATTTCAGCAAAAAAGTGTGCTTGAACCTATAAATGGCAGAATTTATCTTGCTTGTGAATCCATACAGTGGAAAGAGAAGCAAGACATTTGCTTCTAGATCATTCTCCTGAGCTGAATGACAGATACAATAATTCCCTCTATTAGCCAGATCCATTGTCTTTATTTTGCACAGAAGTACTGTATTGCTGAGGTAGACTTCCACTGCTATGCATATTTTAAGGGTTATTTGGCAACACGAGTAAAGCTAAAAGTAGCCTCTTAATCTAATTAATTGACATTTCTGAATCTTGCTTTCACAACAACACATGGTTTCATGTTCTGGGTTTTAGCACTTGTCAAGCTTTTTTGGAGAATGTTTTGGTCAGAATGACAAGATAATTTGTGACTGAGGCTCCAAGCTAGAGAAGTGTTTAAGGCTATAATGATTTATTATCATCACAGAATAACAAAATTTACAAAGCGTTTCATCAGAATTTTTGAAATAAGTTTGCCACCATGGTAGAAGCATGCGAAGGGAGGGGGGGTGTCTTCCTACACAAATGCCAGTGTGACTTATTTGTAATAATTACAATATTAAATTTATTTTAGAGCTTGACTTGACAGACTTGCAGCATGGTCGGAAACAGAAGAGGTGAGAGAATTGAAACAATTGAGAAGGTAAAACTCTGCCTTTTTTCCTTTAAACAAATCCTGCCTGCAACTAAAATAAGCACAAAGATATATGCTCCGTGCAATAGATAGCATATACATGGTTGCATTAAATAATGGATGTTAACATTTTGGCAGGGGGGCATTGGAAAAGTAGCTGCAATGTCTGCAGAAACTTTAAAACACAGAACGTTCGAGCTTTTGCCACTCAAAAATGCAGACAAACTTATTTTTCCTAAAGCATAAAATAAGTGATATCACTGAGTGACAGGGCATTAGCATGTTGACACTGGTGAACTTTCAGTGAATTGCCATAAAAAGGAAGCAACATCACTAATTTTGACTTCATTTTGATTCTTTCCTAAGCAAGTTAACAATGCCAGACACTCTGAGACAAAATGTCTGGCTCGGAATGCAAGACATTTCCACTTATTCTCCATGTTTCTCTAATTTACTTATGTAATTAAAAACCTAAAAACCTGAGGCATTGGTTAGTTTAGACAAAGTTGTGACAGTTATTTGACTTCAGAGGCCGGGAATAGACGCCACTTCTCCAATGCCCTAAAGTGATTTTGTTACTGTTGTTTTGTTTGACTATCAAATGCATACCTTTCCAGAGCACTTTTTATTTTTTTAAGATGCAGTCATGGCTCATCAAGAGATGAGATGAAGAGTAAACACTTTTGGCAACAGTAGTATAACCCGCATTGTTTAATAATAATCACGATGATAATATTGTGCATTCACAGAGGGCCTTTTGTCTCAAAGGATCACAAGGTTTTGTCAGACAAACTATCTGTAGTTATTACACACATTTAAGCTGCAGCCAGTGCTGTGTTAGCTGGGCGCCCTGTCCACCGTCTAGCTTGCAGTGGTCCAGTACTGGGTAACTTTCTCACTGGCACAGGAAGTGACCCCTTGTGTTCCAGGCAGGTTTTTGAGAAGGAGTGGGCAGACGTGTATTTAGTCAGCTGGAATGTAAGGAGACGTGTCTTGCGTCTCCTACAAGAGCTTGCCAGGCCCCGGCTCTGATGGATTTCTGGCAAGAGTCAGTTCCGGAGCTGAGGACCCACCACAGAGAATATCTATTTATTTAAGCTATTTATAGCCATTTCAAAGCTCTCCTCACTGTATTATCTCAGCTTGTCACATGAATTAAAGGTACCTCACAAATTAAAGAAATGACTGACCTCTTGCATGCTTGCCATGCTGCAGGGCTTTCTCTGGGAACTCAGTACTTGAGGCAGATTTCTCAGAATATGGCTGGAGACAAAGGGGATGGTGCCGACCCTTGTAGCTAGGTCCAAAACTGATAGATTTTCCCTGGGGCTGGATCAGCCCTTGGTTGAGAGCATGGGCGAGGGAGATAGACAAACCCAGTCCACGCCAACCGAAGTTACTGTGAAACCAGTCAGTTCAAAAAGAGAACTTATTATCACCGCTGAGTCTATTAGCTACACATCTGTCAATCATTGTGGCTAATTCTGGGTGTGAGATGAATGGACACAATCTCTCTCTGAGCCAGCTGAAGACAGATAAGCAAAGATGAATCTTGCAAGGACCTAAAAGTGCAAATTCCTTGACAGTCAGCACACAGACAGCCACCACTGAGGATGCCAGATGCAGCTGCCCTGTAATTTTTGGCCATGTGCTTCCTACTGTTAGGTAATATCAGTTTCTTGACTGGATTTTATTATGAGACCACTTGTTTTCATCCAATTTTAACTTCCACCAAATACTGGGAGAGTGGGTAATCTCTGATCAGGATTATTGAAAAGGAAATACACTTCAGAGAGCCATTGACCATATAGATGATAGCACTGACTGTAGTATGTAATCATCTCTTCTGAAGGCTTCATATAGATGTTCAACAAAAGGAATTATAAGCTTGAGCTCTGTGATGCTTCACAAGCGATAACCCTTGAAGAGGAAGAATAACTGACAACCTGGTTGTCAGAGTTCTCCTGGCACAGAACTTTGTTCTCATACAGCATCCCATGTCTTTCTAGTCCCATTCAAGTCAGCTATGCTTGATGATTAATGATGGGAAGGCACTGATGCATGCTATGACCAGAGCTTGAAGCTTGGGCTTCAAACACTGGAAGCAGTAATGTATCTGCTAGAGATGGCATTGAACTACCTTCTCGATGTTCTTTCTCAAAAAAGAGAGTTCAGAGACTGGGCCGTAATTGGTAAGCTCATTAGTAGTAAATCATACGTTTTTTAGTGGAGGCCAGACATTCACATGCTTAAACGTAACTGGCATTTTAATGTCTCTCACAAGGATTATAAACTTATAGGTGATGCATACTGACTTTAATTGGAATAGATCAAACCCAGGTGCATGCTGAGGCTTTCCTAAGTCATGTCAGGGCATCTGCTTGTGCCAGTCCATAAGGAATGTGCGGTAGCTTGGCCATTGCGGGTAAACTCTAGCGCAGCGGTTCTGAACCAGGGGTACATGTACCTCCAGGGGTATGTGAAGCCTCATCAGGTGGTACGTGAGCTATATTTCATACATTGTCTAACACAGGTCAAAGGGCCTAAAAAATGAATTTCCCGTTGAAAGAGGGTACGTGAAGTGTCACTCTGAGATCAAGGGGTACGTTGACTGAAAAAGGTTCAGAACCGCTGCTCTGGAGAGAGTTGTCTCTGAATCCTTTTTCCTTTGGTCTGCAAAATAGGTTCAGCGTTTCTTTCAAGGCATAGTGCATGTATGCATGCAGGTATGGACGTGCGTCTTTCACTCTGATGACAACAGTAATAATATGGTACCTGTAGGGGGCATATTGTGGTGGTGTACAAAGGCTGAGTTGTTTCTGGGACAAAATGTGGTGGCTGCCTATCAACACTACACAATAGGTTTAGGAAAAGGAGGAAATCGTTTGCATCCAAATGAAATTATGAGTGATATTTCAAGCAACCAGTACACACATTAACACATAGGTTGTGTTTCCCATATCAAAAAAGTAACCACAAGCGTTTGAACCCTACATGTCCGTTACAAAATGTGTGTGTGTAGGTATCTATTTATCTGTACTCAACATGAGAAAATTATCCAGAGTTATGTCTGCTGGTTGTATAACTGTTCACAAATAAATACAGCCTTCATAGAGGACTGATTTATTTTTCCTACAGAGGTTTTATTGATGCCTTTTCTTGAAACTGTACATGTCCACTTGGTTTAACACTGTATCATATGATGAATGGAAACTCTTCCTTTGTTTAGGCAACTTATTTATCTGTTCAAAATCTTTGTGCATTTGACAATGTGTGCTTAAATTCAACAAAAACACAAAGGTAGAAATAAACAGCCTGCTCCACAGGGGGTTCCTAGGAACTGAAAGATATGTTGCACACCTTAGACTGATCCAATCACACTTGGATTAGCTGGAGAATTGTGGTATGGTTAACTAACTTGCAGGTTGATATGGGGAAACAGTCTCTCAGAGCGTAATTAAATGATAAGTTCACATTCAAGGGACAATTGTAAGTTACTGAGACTGTCATATACAATGCCAAAAATAGGCCGTCTCATGATGAATACCCTTATTAACAGCTACACTGCTCTGTGTTCATAGGAGATGGCTGGGGAATTTGGCAGGACGTGGTCCTGTTTGTTGAAGATCTCCCTGTAGATTTAGTAAAGGATTCATTTAAAGGATGACTACGTCTGAAAAGCAAACAGACCAAACACTTGTAGGCTACCTTAGTCTGACTGTTAATAATAGTTAATGGTCCAATTTGATCTCCAGTTCACCCCTTCTTTTGATGTAATCCAAATCCTTTTTTTCTTGAAAATACCTTCATAAGGACTCTGCTGATATGAGGGAAACCTGCGCTGAAAACCAATCATTTGCTTGTGTCAGACTCATCAGTTCCTTACTGTGGAGTGGATTAGTTTGTTTTGAACCTTGGTTATGAGTTTAGCTGTTTGGACTGTGGGCTTGGGTTGTCTTTCATTTGGATGTCATACCTGAGAGCAGATAGAAATCTTCCTCAGTTTGTGCATGTTCCTTAACGTAGCTCATCTTTTGACAATTTAGAAATACAATTGTAACTACCTTCTCTCAGGTTAAGAACTCCCACTAGACTCCTCACAGTCTGTCAAAACCAGGGAAAATAAGCCTTCCAGTAGGCCGTGAAGATTAACAAGTATTAATTGTGACTAAGGGAAATGAATACTTCTGCCAGCTCCCCACTCTCTCCCATATCCAACTAAGTTTCCCACACTGATCAGACTGTGCTGGTAGTATAGTAGGGGGGGTGAAACACTCTTTCAGACAAGTACACTACAGACCACATAGCCTTTTATAGGTCAAAACTAACACAGCAGTTCTAACATGGTACTTCATAATCAGTGCAAATCCAAAGCACTGGTGTAAAGCCAGATATACCAGCTAACAAGCTGACTGCTAAACACTGCACTAGCTTCAATTTCTGGAAAGATTTGTGTCACCCCATGTAGATTCTAATGTAGCCTTTTTTATTTAAATAAAATCAATGTAGACTTTTTTGAACATTCTGAATGAAGCAGTTTTATAGGAAGAAAAATATCAGTCTATGCTGCCGGAAATTGTTTGGGAGAAAACAGTAATCTTAACCATAGGCCTTCGTCTACCGCCTGCTGGAGTCACTAGAAAGCCTCCTCTTCATTCCAGTGGCCTGTACATCAGAACTACAAGTAAATCTTTCAAGAATATCCTTTCTTCCCCTTAAGGAAATCCCAATAATTTATTCTGCCACCTGGATTTAGGCAGATACTTCTAAAAATACTTGAAAATGTTGCAAAAAGAATAGAACAGAGTATATTTTCAAAGAAAATTAATTGAAGTCCCTCAATAGACACAAAGGATAAATTGGGCCAGATTATTTCAGCAAGCTGAAAGCAGTATGATTACCAAAAACTTTGTGGTCATCACTGATGAACAGCTCATGTGTATCTCCTTGACTGGTTTGCATTCCTATGTATCTCAAGACCTCCCTGTTGTTTCTCCAACAGATTTTACATCAGTATCTCTTCTCTGACTCAGTGGGAAGATTCATGATATACTCCAAGGGCACAGACAGAAGTGACAATTTTGAGAATCCTGGCCCCTGAAAGCACTTTACAGCTGTGACTTAGCACATGTGCATGGCTACAGAGTGCTTTAAGAATGGCAGATCAGTCCAGTGATCCTGGTTTTCTGTGATAAAAAAAATCACAAATTCTCTGATAAAAATCTCAAAATCCATGGTTAAAATTAAATGCCCCCCACAGCTCACTCCCCCCTACAGC
>NW_017728915.1:22283803-22301919 GCF_001723895.1 Crocodylus porosus | reverse complement strand
GTGCCCAAGCTGGCTCAGGGAGCTGGGAAGGGTGCAAGCCCCACCCCCTCCAGCCAGAGTGCCCAGTTGGCTGCAAATCTCCTCACTCGCTCACCCCCCAGCCAGCTTGGGTACTCCCTGACCAAGCACTCTGGCCAGGAGGGGGGCGGTTCGCGGCTGTCTGGGAGTGGCGGGGGTTTGCAGCAGGCTGAGCGCTCCAGCCAGGAGCAAGGAGGCTGCAAACCTCCCCTGCTCCTGGCTGGAGTGCCCAAGCTGGCTGAGGGAGCATGGAGGTTTGCAGCTGGACAGGCACTCCAGTTTGCAGCTGGCCAGGAGCGGCAGGGGTTTACAGCTGGCCGAGCACTCTGGCAGGGAGGCTGCAAACCCCCTCCTGGCTGGAGTACCCAGCTGGCTGCAAACCTCCCTGCTCCTTCAGCTCCCAGCCAGCTTTCCCCCACAGCCCTGCCCCGCTTACCTCCAGCAAGAAGAGTGAGCCTGAAGCAGTCTCTGGTAAGTGACAGCCTGCAGAGCTTTCTGCACAAGGAGAAAACATGCAGGTTTCTCTTCTTAAAGGGAAAATCCATGTTTTCTCTTTTTTTCTGTGGGAAACAGAAAACCCAGATCCCTGCATGATCGCACAAAAAAATTAACCGTGGTTAATACAAGTATTATGTTAAGGCACTCAAAAGCAGAGTGCCTTAGGGAACTTATATTTCCTCTAGGGTTAATTTCTCATGTGGGGGCTAGGGCGAAGGAGAGGGAGCTGTTGGCTTCCAAATAGCTGGAGCTGGGGGGGAAGGGGGAAATGGAGGCCCCTTACCTTGTCCCCCCCCAGCTATCCCAGCTGGGGTACTGAGGGGAGCTGGGTCAGGCCCCTGAGATGAAGGGGCTCTACTCCCCCGTTTCCCCTTTAGCTCTGGTCATTAAGCATCCAGGACCAACCAGCATGGATTTCCAGCTGCTAAATGGCTAGAGATGATGATGAGGGGGCAGGGAATGGGCCCCCCACATCTTTGGGGCCCAATCCAGCTCCCCCCAGTACGCCAACTGGGGTAGCTGGGGGGGTATGAGGTTATGGGGCCCTTTTCCCCGCCCCTCCCACTCAGCTCTGGTTATTCAGCAGCTGGGAGGTCTCTCACTGACAGGCCCAGAGCTGGGGTGGGGAGTGGGGTAGCAGGGCTGGGAGTGTGGTTCAACAGCCTTCTGGGGGGCTGCTGGAGTGTCCCCCGCCTGCTGACCTGGGTTGGTCCAGGTTGCCTCCAGCCTTCCCATCCCTCAACAGGTGAACACCTGTTGGGTTGCGGGGGGGTGCTCAAATTCACGGTACTTTATTAAAAGTGCCATGAGTTAGTGTGGGGTCCTAATGTCTGTCTTCACCCCAATTTAAATAAGCAGAACCAGGTCCCATGCCTCAGCAGAGGTGATAACCCCTTGTATTACACAGCCAGTCTCATTTTTTGCTAGTCTCACTAGTTTCACTGGCTGTGTCTACATGAGATGTTTACTGTTGCCTAATTAGCTCCACAGTAAACATCTCAGCAGCTGCACGTGCAGCCCTATTAGGTTGCAGTAAACTAATAAAGCCCACAGTAGGGTAGGACTTGTAAAAACAAGTACTATCCTATGGTGAAGTTTCTTAGTGCACAGCAATGCACATGCAGACTCTGACCTGCCTGGCTGAGGCATGTGGGTGCTTCAGTATAGAGGCTGACCTCCATCTAGCCCCACACTGGAGTACTCTTGTACCCCAGCCAGCTCCTTTACAGCATATTGAGCTGGGTTGGAGAAGCCCTGGGCTGGCAGACTGACCCCCCAGGTCCCCTGCCAGCCAAGGTTGCTTTGACTTGGCTCAGTGCATGGTGGTCCCAGGTGCGCATTGAAAAAGTGCCCCTGGAAGCAATACACTCTGGAGTTTATTGCTGTACATTAATAGCACATATAGACATGCCCATTGTCTCTAAACCAGCTTCTGCTGAGGTTGGTGCCTGCTTGAAGAGCCAGTAATAGCATACACAGCTCTACATTTAGCAGATATTTATTTCCTGGACTTGTACTTAAGTGACCAAATGACTTGTTGCTTTTGCCTAGAATAAAGGGGAGAACCATTTAAAAACAAGATGAATACTAAGCTGACTGTGGCCTTGGGTCAAAAAAGGGGAGTTCTTGGGCTAGTAATGCCTTGGTTTGGGTGGAGAAGGGGGAATGGCAGGGTAGAGAATGACTGAACAAAATGTTTTTGAGAAGGAGATCACTATATTATTGTGTGACCAATCTGAACACAGTTCAAGGGAGGCCAAAAGGTTCTGGACAGCATAAGGGCACCAGACATGTCTCTGTTACATACTGTCCTGATGCCTTGATTAACTAAAACAAAGCTTTTGGCACGATTGTGAGAACATTTCAAGATATCAAGTCATTCTGATGCTGCTGTTAAAGAGAATACCCCTCTTTATAGCTAGCCAGCTTCTCCCTCTGCAGGCTGCCTCTCATTTGTGAAATAGGAACAAATGGGACCTCTACATTCCTCTGCACAGTTTGCTGCATGTCTGTTCCTAAGTAGTAGTTTCAAATGTGCTGTAGAAAAACACTAGACTTCAAAAGTATTAAGGGCCCATTTGCTCTCCATTACAAGGAAGGTAGAGAAATATGGGAAGGGCTCATTAAGAGGAACACTACAGACTGGAAGGCCCTGCCCTTACAGGGACATAAGGGAAAGCAGTGCAGGGTAAAAGTGCTAGAGGGGAGCAGAGCAGAGTAGACCTGAACTGAACTGAACTGAGCTCTTGTAGGGAAAGGCTGGATCCCTGAGTAAAGGGGGCACTGGTGAGTGGTCACAGTTATGAGAAGAACCCACATTATGAAACCGTTATATCCATGATGCCAGTGATAGCCATTATTCTCAACTTACAGTGCACAGTGTAACAGGGCAGGGTTGGATTCATGATTCTGGTTCCACTAAAAGTGGTAAAACTCCATTAGCATTAGTTGAGTTACTCCTGATGTATACCGGTGTTAATGCAGGCCCTACCAGTACAAAATAAAGCTGATTAATTAGTATATTTAAAAGAAAACAAATGCAACCCCTAAACCTTGATTATTCACAGATCCTGAAATTGTTTGCTTTCCTAAAAATTGGCATTGAAAACTTAATCTTATTGACTTCAATGACTGTAACTCCAGAAGCCAACATATAATAGCCATTGCTTATGTTAAAGAAATAAGTATGCATACCACAACAACTATCACCAATAAGCCTTTGTATTAGCCACAAAATTGGCCTTTAAAGTAGCTTAACTGCCCTTTTGTACTGCTTTAATGGTGCTGCTGTTTGCATGCTCTGAGCCGTATTCTGCTTTAATGGCATTGCTGTTTACACATTTGGTGGTGTATTCCACTTTAAATGACTTTGTAACATAGCAAGATAAAATACCTCTGAGGTGTTTTAGTTTGCTACCTGACAAAGTGCAACAGTGTATGGGGCACTGGAAGCCAACGTTCCTGGGGCCTGGTGGGCTTCCAGCACCCCATGCACTGTCCCTGCCACCTTCTCCTGCCACCAGCGCACCTGTGCAGGCAGGCAGGCTCAACTGAAGAAAAAATGTGGCAAGGAGCCTGATCTTTTTTTTTTTTCCTGCTGGAGCCTGTCTGTTTGCAGGGGCCTGGTGCTCCCCTCTGCACCTGTGGGGGGCTGGTGCTTCCCTCTGTGGCTGTAGTGCCCCCCAGGACCACCCAGGCTGAGTGCCACCTGGGGGGGTGCCGCCACGGAGGGAGGCACCAGCCCCTCTGCAGCCGCAGAGGGAAGCACCGGGCCCTTATGCAGCTCAGGGACCGCTCAGCTGGCTGGGAGCTCACCACCCCCAGGTACTGCTCAGTCTCCCCAGGTACTGCTCAGTCCACTGGCAGCTTACCTCCTCTCCCAGCCACCAGAGAGGCAGGTAAGGTGGGTTTTTAAAAACCCACCATTTCAGTTTAGGGAGATCTAAACTGAATTAAACCCCTGTGGCATGTACAAGCACCCAATGCAGCCCCATAGCACTAATGGAGAGATCAAGAGATGTATCCTCATGCTATTCAAATTTGTTTGGAAAATAGCAAAAAACAAACTTCCAGTGGTAATTTGTGGACTAATAAATATATCCCATTGATTTCAGTGGGAACTGCCCAAATAGTTAAAGTTAGACATGTTCATAAATCTTTCCAGAATTAGGATGGCAGAAAACAATTTAAGAGGGAGTTCTACATTACTATTTCCTTTGACTAAGCCAGCAGTCTTTGGTCATTGTACATGACCAGCATGTTTGAGCCCTATACAGATGCCTCAGTGACTGAAGTATACTTATTTATATTCCTCGTCTAGGGAGAGAGAGAGACTGAATTTGGGGCTATGCCAGATAAGCTGCCACAACTTTGTTTTTCTTCACTTCAGGTAAGAGAAATTTTATTATTTATTAAAGCATTTAATATTTTGCTGTGTCTATAAGATTCTAAGGGCTTCTGTTCCTGCTTGTGTCATGGCTTCCTGTTATAACACAGATCTTGTGCGGCTGGAGAAGAGTTGCAGTTAAGAGTCTTCTATTAGTGCAGTAAGTGATGTGACCAGTGTTGATCATGCACTGTGTTTTGGTTGGAATATTCTTAAAGAGAGCTATGTTTCTGTGGAATTCTGTCTAAAAAAGCATCTCAAAGCATTGGACCCTAGTGCTGGAGTGGAAAATGGTGAGATTATAAAGGTTTTTAGTCTCTTTGGGTGTTCATTTTATTCTTGACCTAGGCTTGGAGTAAGCATGTCATGTCACAAGGTTTAACTAAAATCATACTAGAACTTAAACAAAATACTGTTCTTCATTTCCTATATATTGGGGTTTACTGAACTCAAGGAGGTGGCTGACTGGTTTTATGGGCATATCCTGGGGACTGCTGCCATTTTTGCGGGCCAAGCATGGTGGGGTCCTCCAAAGACTCTGATTGGTGAAGGGACCCAAGCAGTCCTGCCCCTTCCCACAGGTTGCCAGATGGTCGAAAACCATGGCTTAATTACCCTGATTAAGCCCAGGGAAGCTATTAATCCATGCATTATTAAGCATGGATTAATGTGTTCCCTGAGTTTAATCAGGGTAATTAAGCCACGGTTTGGGGCCATCCCCAAGTAGGGAGTCTGTACAAGCAGCTTCACCAGGGTCCCAGGTTGGCTGTGGCAGGCACCTGGAAGACTGTATCAGGGTCTGCAGAGCCCTGGTAGGCAGTGGGTGCACATGCACATGCAAACTGGAGCAATAAGCTCCGGAGTTTATTTGTATGCATTAATTGCATGTGTAGACATGCCCTAAGTAAACTAACTCCCAGGTGCTGGGATTATGTTTTTTCCTGCAGTGCTGCAAGGTCATGTTAGATAAATAAATTAATTAGATAATTCCCTGAGTGGATAAATAATTCATTTTATTATTATTATTATTTTTAAAACCTATTGTAACACAATTAGCATGCCTTGTGGTGAGCAAGGAATTGGTCAGTATATTGGACAAGGAATTGAATTTATAAAAACAAAATCCAAATGAATAAGTTTTTCCTCTACTATAGCCTTTATATTTTGAGCATGCTCGGTAGCAATAAATTGGATTGCCAACTCTTACTGGGACATATAGTATATGTAGGCTTTGCCAGCAAACAGGGAAATATGAAGTATTAGGATGACAGTGATTTTTTAGATTCAGGACTCAGCTAGAATGTGCATCACAATTGGATGCTGCTAGATAACAATCCCAGAAGCTCCTCTTTGATATGTGATGGATCTATAAGACAATTGTTTCAGGGCACTTTTGTGTATATTGTTAATATGATGCATGATGACATGACCAATTATAGTAGGCTAATGTTCAAACAGCATGTCACAACCTGTGTATCAATGCATTAGATCTTTTCTCTCAACAAGCAAGTGAAACTGAGAGTAAGATCAGCTAAAGAGAGTCACTGACTTCATGGAAGGTCAAGATATTTTTAATGGCCCCCACATTACTACAGTATTATCATAGCATTATTTAAACCTGTGAGAAAAATAAAGTATTAACCCTTTGGAATAAAGATTGGCACAAGGGTAGAAAATTTACCGAAGGAGGTAATTGTGACACTATGAAGCTTCTGCAAGAACCTTCACAGGTCAGACTGCTGTCAGCACAGGCTCATCTCTGTCCTGGCCTAGTGCGGGAGAGTCCATATCCTCACTGTCAGGCAAACACACTGATTTAGTGCCTCTTCCTCCCCTGGTAGGGAACGCTAAGGGAGGTTTGCAACAGAAATGTTATCATCTCACTCTCAAAGTGCTTGTATAGGATTCTCTCTGGTGCAGGAAACTGTCATTTCTGCCTCCTTGCTTTTAATTTTAGTGGAGCAGGCCCAATGGTTGGTTTGGGATCTACATTTAGGATTGTGAGCTGCTGAATTTAGTGAGGATGGAATATGTTTAGCATGCTGAAGGAGGGGGGCCTATTATGTGTATGATTCTCATTCCTAGATATCAAGAACAGGTGGAGTTTTCTATTTATACACATAAAATCCATATCACATGTACTGGTTTATATTCAGTTTATTTTCCACTGAAAGCAAATTGCCAATTTTGACTAGTTTTTCTTGCTTTTACACATTTGTTTAAAAATAGAAACTAGAAACTGCACTATGCTCCCAAGAATTAGGTTGCATGTAGCATGATTTTTTTTTTTGAGTTTCTGAGTCCACATCTGCCTGGGCATATGAACAAATGCACTATGCAGGACCAGGATGCCAGAATATGGCTATAATGAGACAAGCCGTCCACTTTAGAATACTTTTGGGTCACTGTGGTCATTCCAGGTACTTTATGGGGGATTTGCGAGCCTGTGGTTCTGTTGTGCGAGCAGAAAGTGTTATGAGGTAACATAAGTTGAGAGGTAACCTTTCAGTAGAATGGTTTGAGTTAAAATAAAGGGATTGAAAAAGAGTACAATGACCAAAAAAATCTATAAAAATGCAATTGCGCTAATATAATTTTATCACTTATTTAAAAATTTAGTCGACCCAAAAGACTACCAAGTGTGAAATTAAGGAACAGCTCCTCTACTTTTATGGAAATCACTCTTCTTCACTTGTCTAATAGCCTGATTTTGTCAGATCATTTATTTCCATGGTTTTAAAATGAGCTTGACAGACAGAATTTTATAACACCACTTTACTGCAAATAAGAACATCATTTTCGCTTATTAAAACTGAAGCTTAGAGAAAGCATTAAAATTAACAGTTCACTCTGCTTTAACCTTTTGAATACTACTGTGACTTTATGCTCTAGACTATGTTTAAGGAAAGAACCCGGAACTGTAGAGCAGAGCAGTGAGAAGGTGGAGGGCTCTGAAAGGGGGGCTGAGTATGATCTGAAGCCATTTGCTGGACCTTGCTTGCATTTGCTTCTCAAAACTCTCTCTATATAACCCCTTAAAAATACTTCACAATTCTTGTTCCAGCTAGAGTGATGTCCATCCTGAGAACCCTGTGGTACAATGAGGTTTGGCCTGTAGCTGTTGCACTAAGAGAGCTCTGAGATTATAGGAATGCTGCTGTACACAGCAAACAATACAAAATGGACGGTAGTCTCCTAACAGATGTTTTACTTTTAGTGCTAGTTTCTTTTCTGGGCAGTGAAAAATCTTCCTGATTTTTGGAGTCACTGACAGATGATGAAGTCTCTTCCATACAGCTGACTAACACAAATATAGTGGTGATGGGGGGGTGGGGGGGGGAGAATTCATGCCTTGGCTCCCATCCAAAGGGGAATGTCTTCTCCACAAGTACAGCTGGACCTTATCTGCACTGGCAGATTCAGCAGTGACAGTTGAGATCAGGTTTTCCCATGCATGCTCTTGCTGCCCTTCATTATTGTTTTGCTTTTAATAATATGCCAGGATTGCTCTATAGCATATGTTTTCTGTAAAGCTGTACTCTTATTTTCTAGATATTTTTTTAAGCCTATGTTCAACAAAGATTACACAACGTTTTAGTACATTAGGATGACCTCTTCTAGCTATGCCTGCATACTGTTTTCCTGTTTTAATGCCTTTGTTTCTTACTGACAGTATCAACACTTCTTTTTGCAAAGGCACATGATGGAATTGGTAAAGATAATGGGCTAAGTCTAGTCCAGGTCTTCACTGGCAGAAGCTGGTACAGAATAAGGCAAAGGTCTATTATAGGGCACTCAATTGGGTGGAGAGGTCAAGCAACCCAATCTTTCCCTTGCCATTCAGGGCAACCACAAGATGGAAGGGTTGGCAAGTGAAGACGGGGGCTGCTAGCTGTGTGGGATGTGATGTGCATCCCCTCCTCGGCCTCAGTCTTCACTTCTGCCAGGGTGAGATTTCCTCAACTTCACAACCTGACATGTTGGCACAGGAACATGCAATTTACCCCTAACTTCATTGCCCACAACTTTTTCTCTGTCTGCCTGTGTCAATCTGTGTGTGTGCGTGTCTGCGTGCACATGTGTGTATATGCACACAAACACACATTAAAAAATATTCTTGTATGCACAACATTCACAGACACACATACGTACTTGTGCATTATATATATTACATGTATGTATATGTGTCTATGGTGTTGCGCATAAAAGGATATTCTGTAAACAAGGAATAGGGCATGTAGAAGAGAGCTTTTGTTTTTGATTTTGACCACAGAGTTCATCTCACTCTAACCTAGGCCTTTCTTTCTCTTCCTCATCACTCTTTTGATACAGGTTTGTGGTATTCTTTACTTCCTCCACTAAACTGCCCTGTAACGGCGAAAATTGTGTCTGTGAAGTTCGCTTGCTGTTCTTCACTCCTTGGTATGGCTGCATTTCAGCAGTGACTTGAAGTTTCCTATACATGTAGATAAAAATGTTTTGGAGTCCTTCTGAATGAAGGAGGCAACATATAGATCTGTGACAAGTCTTCATCAACACCACATTATTGTTGCCGTGGCCCTTTTGGCCACGTTTAAGTTCATAATGAAGAGAAAACTTCCTAGGTGAGGAACAAATAGCTCACAAGCTTGTTCACCAGCATTCACTAAAGGTTGACATTTAGTCTGAGTTCTAATTGCTGTATCCTTTTTGCTGTGATTAAACCATCATTCCTTGCCTTTAGGGATCAATCCTCTGGACTAAAGATTGAGAATCAAATTGCTACTGTGCCCTAAAGTCTGAGAATCAAATGAAGAAGTTTACTGTACTGAGCCTTCAGATTCCACTTGTACTGGAGTCTAAAAAATGACCAGAGAACTTTTACTGTGATAGGGAATTAATCTCCCATTACTCCAGAAAGAAGGACTGTACACAAGAGGGTACACAAGACAGAGTAAGATGTGGCTGTAGTACTTGAAAAGATACAGGCATGTATCATCCTTACAAATAAAATAAAACAGAGCTAAACCATCTTCAGACAACAGGACTGAAATCGTATTACATTCCAAGGTATAGAAATAGCTAGTATTCTAAACCTAAAGAGCATCGACAAACTTTAATACAAGATAAGGAAAACAAGTTTCTATTAACAATCCCTTGGCAGCAAGTATGGAAATGAATAAACTTTTAAATTACCATTTTCCAACACTGGGAATCATCTTAGAAAGACCTTCAGATAAGGTAAAAATATCTTATTGTGAACTACAGCTGTAATAGCCAATTAGCCATCCAGTCGTCTGGTGTGCCAGAGAGATACCATCAATCCAGAATGAATACGTGCTGCAGCCTTTCAGTAACACACCAAAAGAAATATAACAGCTGTAGTAACAAGTGGCGATGAAGTGGTGATGGAATAGGTTAGTAAATGCAGGGAAGTTTTTCATCGTGTGACACCACTTTGCAAAAAAATCAGGGCAAGAATAACTAAAAATGAGAAGTTACATCTCATAATTCTTTCCTGGTCCAGAGCTCAGTGACAAGTTTTCAGTCTCCAATGGAGGGTCCTCACATTTCTCCACTTCCCCCCCCAGTAGAACACATAGGTTTGTTGAGATTTTTAAGCTTAATGGGAGGAACTGCACTGGAAATCAGGACCTAAAGGACTAAAATGTATTTAGACATTTTCCTGTCACCTCTGTGGGAAAGAAAAGCACTGGTGTGTGCAGATTATGTGCATTTGTTAAGATAAATAAGTGCTTTTAACTGCTTAGTGGATTGATGAAATTTTAGAGGTACACTTGTTGCGTTTTTTTTTCAAATACGCCCCCACAATGCCTAGAAATTCACTTGCTGGTGAAAATTACTGGTATATCATAAAGCAAAGAGATGGGTTATTGGGTTCAGAGAACCAAAACATTATGTGGCATCTAATTAACAAAGAAGGAGATGCACTGCGGTGAATTAGATTGAGATTTTATGTAAATCCAGTCCAGCTAGTCCACTCCAGCGCTTGATTTACAACTCCAGTGGACGGTGAGGATGTGCCGAGTACAGATGGCTAGTAAGCAGGAAAGCAGCTGCACTAGAGGACTGCTAACCAAAGCAAATGATAAACAGTCTACCGTCTCTCTTGTGGCTTTCTATCAGTTGCAGCAATATTTGGGGTTAAGGAGCAGCAGAACCAAATTACCTAGTGCTCTAGATTTGTGAATTCATAGCAGCTATCATAGCACAGGGAGCAGTTCATTGGCTCCCTTAGACACTTCTTTCCTTACAGGACAAGAAGTCAAACAATGAAATGAAAAGGACAAGAAGTCCTTTTACCCATATTTCAGCACCCAGCAGCTTATAGCACTTGATAGTAGCAGTTCATTTAATAATAAAATAAAATAATAATGTAACGCTAAACTAGGACAACAACTACAATACTGTATGGTTTATTTAATTTCATTGGTCTGCTCCTGAAAACCTTAATTAGCTCCAAATTAGGCCAAATTAGCTTCTTTTTTCAATCTGTTTTGTAGTTTCATGGACAAACCCAATTCTGTGTTTGGAGTTTGGCATTGAGTTCTTAGAATTTCCCCCCTTGCGCTTTTGCTACCAAAGTTTTTCAAAATGCTAATTAACAAATTCCCATCTATGGTACTGCCCAACTAAAACATGAGAAATCCCATGAGCTGGATTGCATAAAAAGGAGCTGGCCCTTAACTGTAAGATATATGAGCTTAGGAAGGGACAAGGTTAAAGGGCATATATACAAATAGGGTAGCTGGGAATTTCAGTCTACTAATTTCCTTCCAAGAATGTCACTTGAGTAATCTGAAGAGTAACTCAGACATTTTGGTTTTTGTAGCATATTCTACCACTCAGCTGTTGAACATTGTAGGAAAATTTGATGTAGATTGTAAAAAAAAAAAAGAAGTACAAAAAAAATCAGGGCTTTATACAATGCCAGAGAGCAATCAGGGCCCACTGACATTAGTGTCTGCTGATTTACACCATATAAGTCTTTATACCTACCTCTCCACAAGTGGTGTGGGTAAATTTAAATTTTTTTGTCAGGCTTACAATGAGCTCTCTGTACATACCGTCTTCCCTATACTTCCTCCCCATAATTCAGCATTAACATTTTCCTTTTTCATGGTCTTGAAAATGTAAATAATCATCTGATTAAATATCTCTTGAGAAGATTATGCTATGGATACAGGACTGTCACTGCACCCCTCATAATCAATGTTTCACTTGTTTATTTGATATATGTACACCTGTGAGTTCTTGCCATTACCCTTGATTGCAGTGTGGGAGATTCCTAGCTTCAAACACAACCAGCCAAAGTCTGTCTTTTTTAAATAGTGCATATTTGCAAATGTAAAAGCAAAGAAATGTACTTACTGTAGATAAACAAAGCACCACAGATATTGTAAAAAAAAAAACCAAAAAACCAAAAAAAACAACAAACCCTTTAGCAGTTGCTGAGACAGCTTTAGTCGCTACGTTCCTGTTATTATGAGCAGTATGGTTTATAAAGAATACATCTCACCAGAAAAACTTGATTGCTTTTTAAAAATAGAATTGCAAAATTAGTTGATGATATGTATGTACTAGATGCAATATATCTAGATTTTAGTGAGGCGTTTGATACTGTCTCTCACAAAATCTTATTTGAAAGATTAATTCAAATCAGCTTCAGTAAAAACACTGCTGTGTGGATTGAATTCCTAGCTAGAAGATGGTACAAAGGGTAACAATACAAGGCAATGTATCAAGTAGAGGGGAGTTTCATAGTAAGGTAATGTAGGGAAGAGTGTTAAGTCCAGTCTTAGTTAACATCTTCATTAATGATCTGGAAGAGGGGAGTAAACAACCAGTTAATGAAATTCACAGATGATACTAAATTTGGAGACATTATAAATACCACTGAGGACAGAGACGTAATAGAAAGGGAACTGAAATACTAGAAACATGTAAAAGAGATAACAAGAGAAATGTCAGCTTGGACAAATTCAAGGTAATACCCTGGTTAAAAAAAAAGCTGAAACATCTATATTTCTCAGAAAGGAGAAATCTGGCAAGATGGTGAACAACATGAAATACAGGAGTCAAAAAAACAAGCAAGGCAATTTTGAACAATAAATATAGAGACATCACTAACAGCCATATGCTCTAGGCCAGAGGTTGGGAGAAGAGTGATATAGAAACTGGTGACTAGGGGATTTCCATAGGGCAGGGAAATTGCTGCTGGGTTTTCTTCAGTCTTGGTTTAGAAGGCTTACTTTAAGCAATCTAAAACTGAATGGGGAATGGCTAATGCAGCCATTTCACTGGGAGCAACGTGGAAAGCTCAGGGCAATTAATTTGAGGTGCTGAGGAGAGGCTGGTGGGGTGAGTTGGCAGGTCTGGGGGGTACTGGCAGGTCTGGCAGGCGAGGGGAGAGGGGGTGGTCACAGGTGGGGGTTGGTCAGTAGTGGAGGGAGAGGTCAGGTGAGTAGGAATAGCACAGCTCTGGGACTGGTGTGAGAGGCTGGACTTTCCCAGCCCTGGGGCTATGCTGTGAAGCATACAGGCATTTGCAAGATTGAGTTAACCCTGTCCTAGTGCAGGTTAACCCTTTCTTGATCTAAGTTAGTATGCAAGATTGGGTTAAACCCAACCTAGAGCAGGTTAACTCTTTCTTGATCTAAGTTAGTGTACCTCCTGCGGTGAATTAACTTAGATTGGGTGTGCCATTCTTAGCTGAATTGAACCTTCCAAATGTTGCATGAGAGGGAATTTAAATAAATCTTATGCTGGTTAGGTTGACCTAAATGTAATGGCTAAATGTAATACCCTTTCATAGGTGCTTGAGCTGTCTTTAAAACAGCCTTGTGTCATAACAAAGCTGCAAAATTGCTCAAACAGACCAAGAATGGGCCAAAGGACCAGGGAAGGATGCAACTGTGTAATAAATAATAAAAAAAAAATGAAAAAATTAGGCTGATGATCAGAAAAATAATCCTGAGGGTGAGATCTAATTAGGTTGCAAGCTAGTTCCCAAAGAGACCTTATGGAAAACCCAGCACTGGAAATATTTAAAATTGATTTTAAAAAAAGGCCAGAATATGTGCTGTCAGAAACAACCCAGCATTAGCAAGGGGTCTAATATTTTGTATGACTGTATTTTAAATGGCTATAAAATTATTAGTTCAGCCCAGGAGAGGAGCTTAAAAGCAGGCTCTCCAAGTGACCAGGGGACAAGCCAACTGGAAAGATCAAACAGGGCAGTTTGCTAGTAGTTCTTTAGTCAGTTCACAGGTCAGTTTACCACTCCCCCACTTTGAAGTGGAGACTTAAGCTTTCTCAGAGGAAAAAGGCTTGCAAGGAAGGATTTGGATATGGTGAGGACACATTGCGCAGTCTGACCTTCCACTGGTGCCATATCCCACACCTCTGACTCCTCTGAAGCTTTTACCAGACATAGCTTTCAGTGGTGGAGGCTTTGGCTCAGGTTCTGGGCTGTGTGTGTGTGTGGGGGGGGGGGGTGCCTAAAGCAGCTCCAGGTGGCTGGAAGTAGGGACAGGGATAGCTCCACTTGTGGCAGGGTGTGCTCTGATGGAGTCTCTAGAGAGTCAGGTGAAGGAGCTCCAGGCTGAGGTGAGCAGGCTGCACAGCATCAGGGCCGTCAAGCAGGAGACAGATGAGTTGAACAGCAAGGTTTTGCAGCAGAAGAATGAGGACAAGAAGATGGAGCAGGAACAACCGAATGGAGCTGAGTGGAAGGCGGTTGCTTCAGGCTCCAGGCCGCCTGCTACAAGGGAAACTTCTCCAGTTCAGCTGTGCAACACATATGAGAACCTTGCACCAGTGGTGGAGGAAGGACCACAGGCACTTGCTCCAGAGGTGGAAAGGAGGCAAGCTTCTGTCCAGAAGAGGAGATGTAGGGTCATGGTAGTGGGTAACTTGCTCCTGAGGCGGGCAGAGGACACCATCTGCTGTCCAGATCACTTTGCACGGGAGGTCTTCTGCCTTCCAGGGGCCTATATCCAGGATGTGATGGAGAGGATTACAAAACTCATCTGGAACTCTGTTTGCCAGCTGTTTGCTTCCAGGATGGCTGACTTGCTGGAGAGGGTTTAAACTAGGTGTGTTGGAGGATGGGTGTGCAGATGGGAATGCAAGTTGGGGGACAGGCAAGCAGGAAGGATGTAGAGAGAGCAGCCAGAAAAGTTTCAAGAGGCTGGAATGATGTTGGGGCAGCGGGGAATTAGGAATTGCCAATAGGGGACTTAAGTGTCTATACACAAACACTAGGAGTGTGGGGAATAAGCAAGAGAAACTGGCACTTCTGCTAGCAAATCGGAAATATGATTACATTGGAATAACAGAGACATGGGATGCCATGCATGACTCGTTTGTCCGAATAGAGAGCTACAGGTTTCACAGGGGGGAGTGGGTAGGGGAGAAGGAAGGAGGTGTAGCTGTCTATGTAAAGAAGAGGTATGCTTGGAGACCCAGATTGGTTCAAGAGAAAGGCAACTTGAGACCCTGTGGGTCAAGATATGGGGGGGACGAGGAGAAGGGGACTTGATGGTAGGTGTCTGCCACACCAGGAGGAGGAGCTGATTTGGCATTTTCCTGAGAACTGATGGAGGCAGCACATTCAAGGGACATGGTTGTCGTGGGTGACCGTTACCCTGACATCTGCTGGGAGGAACACTCGGCCAGATCTGACCTGTATGGAAAAACTTTATTTAATACAAGAGGTGAATAGGCTAACCTGCATGGAAGAACTTTATTTAGTACAGGAGGTGATTGGGCTGACCAGGGGGAAAGCTTTGTTGGATTTGGTTCTAGCCAAAGGGGATGACCTAGTGGGAGATTTGAGGATTGAGGATAATCTGGGCAATAGTGATCATGAGATGATAGGATTCACTATCTGTCATAGGGTGGGGAAGTCGGCCAGTAGGGCAGAGGTGCTTGACTTCAGGAAGGCTGATTTCAATTAGCTTAGGAAAATAGTGGGAGATGCCCGAAGGGAATGGGAACTGAAGGGGAAGGGAGTTGATGAAAGGTGGTCATTCCTTAAATGAGCAATCCTAAGAGTGAAGAAAAGGTCCATTCTTGTATGCAGGAAATGTGGTAAAGGGCCCAGGAAGCCCTCTTGGCTTACCAGAGGAGTCAAAGAGCACTTAAAAAAAGAAAAAGGAGGCCTACAAACAGTGGAAACAAGGAGTCATCACCAAGAAGGAACACAAGTATAGCCCATATTTGTAGGGAGAGGATAAGGAAAGCAAGGGCGGCAACTGAGATCAGGTTGGTAACTGAAATCAAAGACAATAAGAAGTCCTTCTTTAGTTGTATAGGGAGTAGAAGGAAGACCAAGGGGCCCCTGCAGAATGGGATGAGACAGCTGATAACAGTTAGGAGAAAGCTGAACTCTCTAATGAATACTTTGTATTAGTGTTCCTGCATACAAATGGTACTTGCCTGCCTGGTCAGATACTGGACGGATGCAGGGGGGAAATTGCCAACCAATGGTCAGTATCAAATTGGTGAGGGAGCACTTAGAGCAGCTGAATATCTTCAGGTCAGCAGGACCGGATGGACTACACCCAAGAGTGCTGAGGGAATTGTCTGGAGCCATTGAGGGACCATTGGTGAAGGCATTTGAAAACTTGTGGTGCTTGGGAGAGGTCCTGGAAGATTGGAAAAGGTCCAATGTGGTGTTAATCTTTAAGCAGGTGAGGAAGTAGGATCTGGGAAACAATAGACCAGTCAGTTCAACCGTGACACTGGGTAAAATTTGGGAAAAAATTAACAAGAAATCCATTTATGAGAGGCTAGCAGAAGGCATGATGCTGAAAGATAGCCAATATGGTTTCACTGCAGGCAGGTCATGTCTGACTGACCTTGTCTCCTTCTATGATTAAGTAATGAACTACTTAGATGTGGGAGACATGGTTGATGCCATATACTTTGATTTTAAAAAGGTCTTTGATATGGTCACCCATGATGCTCTTATAAAAAAACTGAGGGATTATGGGCTGGCAGAGTCCATAGTCAGGTGGGTTGGTAACTAGCTAAGGGGTTGAACCCAGAGAGTTAGTGGATGGGTCTGTATCAACCTGTCAGGAGGTGAACAATGGTGTCCTGCAGAGTTCAATTCTTGGTCCCATGCTGTTCAACTTTATCAACAGTTTAGATGAGGATGTGGGAAGTACTCTGGCCAGGTTTGCAGATGAAGAGTAAATGTTTTCGATCCGAGCCTTCAAGAGGCTGAGAAGCGATTACTAAATTATGCTGAAAAGCAGTAATGCTAGGGGATAGGATGTGGATCCAAGCAGACCTGGAGAAGCTGGAACGGTGGGTGAAGTGAAACCAGATGCAGTTCAATAAGGATAAATGCAGAGTGCTTCATTTGGGGAGAAGTAACCAGCAACATTAATATAGGTTAGGAGATGTCCTGGCCAGCACAATGGCTGAAAGGGACCTCGGAGTTACATTTGATCACAGGATGAATATGAGCCGCCAGTATGATGCTGTAGTCAACAGAGCTAATAGCATACTGGGATGCTTTAACTGACACAAGAAGGGCTAAGGAAGTGATACTTCTGCTCTACTTGGTGCTGGAGAGACTCCAGCTGAAGTACTGTGTTCAGTTCTGGGTGCCAAATACAGAGCAGTGCTGTAGGCCACAGGGTAGTCTGGGTGCAGGATCTGGGAGGCTGTGGCAGCATGGGGAGGGACACACACAGACAAACATGGAGCCTGCAGGCAGGTGGGATTGCAGCCAGATGGCACATAGAGCGGTGCCCACCACAGCAGGTAAGTTGGGGAAAGAGGTGTGGTGGGGGGCAGCTCAAGGTCCCAACAGTGAGGGGGAGAATGGGGTAGAAGTAGTGGCAAGGGTTGGGGTGAATGGGGCCCTGGGGCAGGTCATGGGATGCTCAGAGCCTGGGCAGCTCATTCAGGGGCGCAGGGAGTGGGGATTCCCATCACTGCGCGTAGCTCAGGAGAGGCCTGGGGGCACACGCCCCCAGATTTGTGTGCAGAGGGGAGGTAGGCTGCCATTGCAGGCTGGGCCGCCCATGCACAGATCTGGGGAGCATGTGCCCCCCAGGTCTCTCCTGAGGCATGTGTAGTAGCAAGAGCCAACCCCCCATTCCCCTGGACGAGCTGCCTGGGCTGTCAGCATCCCAGAACCTGCCCCAGAGCCCCAACCCTTGCCTCTACCTCTGCCCCACTCTCTCCCTCACTGTGGAAGCCTCGATCCATCCCCCCCATGCCTGTTCCCCTTCACCTTCCCTGACTTACCTGCTGTGGTGGGCAGTGTTCCACATGCAATCCTGGCTGCCTTCATCCTGTGCCCAAGCTGCCCTGTGGCCCTCTGTGCTGGCCCATGTTTGAGGGGGCTAAACCCCATTAGTCTCAGCCTTCTGCTGCCTATGCTCGCAACCCTTAAAAATTGAGGTGTGGAGCGAATTTCACAGTTTCCATGCAGTCACAAAATCATGATTTTCTCAGGTCCCTATTTATAAGGTAATACTATAAGATCTGAGACTGTTGGATGAGAATAGGATGGGATTCAACACCGACAAGTACAAAGTGATGCACCTGGGGAGGAACAACCAGCACCATACCTACAGGCTGGGGAACTCCATTCTTGTTAGTACAGAGGTGGAAAAGGATCTTGGAGTCATCATTGACTCCAAGATGAACATGGGCCGGCAGTGTGGGGATGCAGTCAGGAAGGCCAACC
>NW_017728915.1:22281843-22283548 GCF_001723895.1 Crocodylus porosus | reverse complement strand
TCCAGAGGAGGGACACTCCCATGGTTGGGGGCAGCAGGGAAGGCCTTATGAGGAGAGGCTATGGGACCTGAACCTGTTCAGCCTCCATAAGAGAAAGCTGAGGGGGCATCTAGTGACCTGTTACAAACTAGTCAGGAGGGATCAGCAGGCACTGGGGAAGTCCCTGTTCCTCCGAGCACTACCAGGAGTGACCAGGAATAACGGTCACAAGCTGGCAGAGGGTAAATTTAGGCTAGATATCAGGAGGTGCTACTTCACGGTCAGGGCGGCTAGGATCTGGAACCACCTTCCAAGAGAAGTGGTGCAGGCTCCTACCCTGGGGGTCTTTAAGAGGAGGTTAGATGTACACCTTGCTGGCGTCGTTTGACCCCAGTAATCTTTCCTGCCATGGCAGGGGGTCAGACTAGGTGATCTACTCAGGTCCCTTCTGACCCTAGAAACTATGAAACTATGTTCAGCCTGGGGAAGAGAAGACTGAGGGGAGACTTGGTGTCCATCTATAAGTATGTAAGGGGTGAATATTGGGAACTGGGAGAAAAACTGTTCACTAGGGCACCCCAGGGGAAAACAAAGAGCGATAGCTCCTTGTCCATGGTTAAAGGATGGTTTCAGGTTGGATGTAAAGAAGAACTTTTTTATGGTAAGGGTGACCAGAATCTGGAATAGACTTCTTAAGGAGTCTATTCCAGATTCTGGGTGGTGCAGTCCCCAACTTTGGAAGTCTTCAAGAGGAGACTGAACAGACACCTTGCTGGGATCATTTGATCACAGCAGTATTCCTGCCCAGAGCAAGGGAGTTGGACTTGATCTTTCAAAGTCCCCTACAGCCCTTATTTTTTATGATTCTATGATTCTATGACTACAGTGTGCCAATTCCAGCTCAATACTGAAGGTGATGATTTTTGAGAAAGCCTGTATTGTGCAGAATTTGACTGCAAAAAACCTTGTGCTCCAATACCTTTGTTGTCATGTACTGAGATAAGTCATATAATTCAATAACTTTCAGTCTTACTTCTTAATTGTGGTTGAATGGGTAGTGTTGTTGAATTTCGGGCTACCATAAAACATGGAGAAGTAATGATAACACACTTATTAAAGGAAAACCAGCTTTTACAGCGGCAGTTTGCAATGTATGCTTTAGTTTTCCAGTGCATGGGTCCATATTTTGCATTCATAACACTAAAAGCTTTGTTGCACTGGACATTTAGTATGTATTAGGCCTGTGTGAAATTTTGCTGCCTGTTTCATTTCAACGCTGTTTTGACTCGTTTTGAGCTTGAAACAGCAAAATTGAAATGAAACGAAAGGCTTCAAAACACAGTGGAAATGAAACGAGGGCACTTTAAAAATTTCAAAACTGTTTAAACGTTTTGAATTTGGAAGCTGGGCTTGCTTGCAGCTAAGGAGAAACTAAGGAGAGGGAGAGGGAATAGGGCGAAGGACTGCTGTCATATTGACTGTGTAGCTGGCCAGTGACATTGATCCTTCCCTGAGGTCCCTTCCAATCCCAGTGCTCTGGCAGGAGGACAGAAAAACAGCATAAAAAGCATTGTTTGAACTTAGCTTTCTCTGTGCCTTCACACTTATAAGTGACACAAGTTTTGCTGTGAACAGTCAACCAAAGACTGCGGCGCTGGTGTCATCGGGAAGGCTTTGGCTTCCATGACCACAGCCCGCTCTTTGGCGAGAGAGGCAGCGAGCTGCT
>NW_017728915.1:22270630-22281832 GCF_001723895.1 Crocodylus porosus | reverse complement strand
TGGTTCAAGCACCTACATTGAACACCTTCAAGAGTAAATTGGATGCTTATCTTGCTGGGATCCTATGACCCCAGCTGACTTCCTGCCCTTTGGGCAGGGGGCTGGACTCGATGATCTCCCGAGGTCCCTTCCAGGCCTAATGTCTATGAAATCTATGAAATCCCAGAAACCCCTGCACCTGTCTCCTTGAAACCTGGCAGTCTTCATGGCCTCAGTAGGAGCTACCATGCATGCAGTTTTCATCCTGCTGCGCCTTAACATACAGTCACGCATGTCATGAGTTTTGCTTGTAAGCAGCCTGAGGTACAGTTTCCCAGGAACCCCGCACCTATCTTCTTGAAAGCTGGCAGGGTTTGTGGCTTCAGTAGGGGCTACCATCCCTGCAGTTTTTACCCTGCTGTGCCTTAACACACACATGTGACACAAATTTTGCTTTCAAGATTTGAGGTAGAGTTTCCCAGAAACCCCTGCACCTATCTCCTTGAAATTTGGTGGGCTTCAGGGCCTCAAAAGGGGGAGCCACTCTGGTAAGCTTCATCCAAATCAGGTAAGAAATGACAAAGTTATAGGCAATTTCATTCTTCCCCTTTATAGCCGATGGGCAAAACATCGAAACAGTGTCGAAGCAGCGAAACGGTTTCAACAAAATGAAATGGAACAGTGTTTTCAAAATGAAATGAAACTCAAAATGAAACACTGTCCCATTGAAATGGTGAAATGGAAGTCAAAATGAAACAGTGCTGTTTCACACAGCCCTAGTATATGTGAAGCTTTGATCCCTGATTTGATTCAGCAGAGATTAGGAGTGATTTGGTGGCTGAATCTCTGAATCCAAATCAAATCAGAGGACACCTTAATGTCTCTGAATTGAATCAGAACCCTCTGAATCAATTTAGAGAGATTCAGAAAGATTCAGAGATTCGGACATACAGAAAGCTTTAAATGTTTTTTCTACATAGCTTTAGGTAGCAGGGGGCTCATGAGTGCTGCAATGCTGGGGCACATGGAGCATCACACATAAGCACAGGGGGCTTCCCAACACACTCAGCAGTGGACCTGGAAGTGGACCAGAAGTATTTCCAGTCCACTTCTGGGTCTGTAGAGCAGTGTGCTGGGGGACCCTGTGCCCCCCTAGCTCAGCAACTGGTGCCTCCCGGGTCTAGGGGGGGCACCCAGGGTCCCCCTATGGTCAATTGCCAAGCCAGGGAGGTGTAGGGGCCCCCAGTGCACTTCCCAGCAGACCCAGAACATGGAAGTACTTCTGGTCCACTTCCATGTTCACTGCTGAGCATGTAGAAAGCCCCCCTGCACTCCTGTGGGATGCTTCATGCACCCCAGCATTGCAGCAATCACAAACCATGCCGGTACCTCAAGGTATGTAGAAAAATCTTTTAAAGCTGTATCTGTGTCTGAATCACTGGTTCACCAAATCAGCATTGAATCTTCAGATTCGGATTCAGCTAACTTAAATCAGGGGCAGTGATCTGAATCAATTAATCGAATCCCTGTCCCTGATTCGGGCTGAATCCAAATCGAACAGTGCCTGCTTCACACACCCCTACTAGTATGTGTTAAATCTGTTCAGTTTTAAAGTTAGAACATGTTCTAAGCAGTTGCATGGTAATGCTTACTACAGTCTCTACAGCTCATTGATTGCCATTCTCAGCTTTGCCACTGCACTAGAGTCTTGCACCCCCTCTAGTGTGGTACTGGGGCTGGTACTGACAATTAGCTGACTGTCAATCCCAGGCTCGGGACCCTCCAGGGTTATGGACACCTGGTTTTTTACTTGATCCTGACAAGGATCCAGGATCCTTCTTCCTGACATGCGTGGCATTCCTTGTCCCACCTGGGGCTATATTCAGGAGAGGGGTCTCTGGCTAATGCCACAGCTCAGTGGTAACTGCAAATTGCTTACAGTTTCTCTGTGGAGCATCTTGACAGTAGCTGAACATGTAGTCCTTAACACAACTTTTTCTTGTGTAAAAAGTCATAATTTTTCTACAATATGAGTATACTTAGCATGTGATTTACTCCTTGAATGCATGGTCACTTGTGTTTTAAGTGTATTTAACACATGCTAAATGTAACGTGTGACTTGGTCCTATGTAGAACCAATGTGGATTTTAGAAAAAAATAATTTGGTTTCTTCTTTTCAACTCTTTATGTCAATATTTAGACATAGCTTCTTGTCAGTCACAAAACGTATTGAGAGAAAATTAAAGTAACTAACTGTGGGCTTTACAGTCTCTCCTTGGTTTCCCCAATTTTATTAGTTGGTGTCATTCCATTACACCAAATTAGGCAATAGAATTACTTTAGGATTTAGGCTGCCTTTCTAATTGCAATCACATTACTCCAGATATCAACCAACATCAGTAGGCACGTCTACAACTCATTAACGCACTGGAGTTACTGTGCGTTAAGGTCAGTACTTGTATAATCAAGTGGTAAAGCAATGTGCAGTAATTGGCATTACTCCACTGTAGTGCTGATGAATACTGTTTTAGTGATGCTACTGCACAGTAGCTTAGTAATACTGTATAGTAGCTTATTAGCACTGTTTGTGGTGTAATGCACTTCTGAGCAGTATTATTAGGCTACTGCACCATTAGCATCTTGCTTAGATGCACCTAGCAAGCAGAGATTTAGTCTGAGGCTGTCAGAGATGTCCAAAAGTCAAATATAGGACGTTCAGTATTTTGGTGATCAACAATTAGTGGTGATCATTGTTAGTGTTAGCTGGTCAAAACCACATATCATGGGGATGTTTTGTTCATTCTCAAGTATTTACAGAAAGCAAACACTAGTGTTGGGGGGCAAGATGTATTAATTAACAAGAAAATTTGCTGACTGTGAATGAAGTTTTTTCTGATAATGAGATCTATCAGGCTGCACTTTAATGTTCCAAGATGAAAGGATGAAACCTCACGAGTTGAGACATTAAGAACACACTTATCTTTCCAATGCAGTTTACAAAGACACGCTAATAACTTTTTAAAATCTTTAGCCAGCCAGTCAGGGAGGTAGGTACTGAAGTAGTACTGCTATCCTCATTGAACGTAAGAGAAACAGAGGCACAGGAAGAGGTCCATTCAGATTCTCATGTCAAACTGCATGTCAAACCAGGATTAGGTATTAGTGGGTGCATCTACAGAAGATGCTAACTAACTGCACAGTAGCCTAATAACACTGATTAGTAGCATGCAGGGCAAATACATTACTGCCTAGTAGCACTAGGCTACTACACAGTTACCACCACTAAAAAGCTGTGCGTTGGTGCTACTGTGCATTGACTTAGCACTTGGTTATGCAGAGCAGCTATGGTGCATTAATGAACATGTAGAGGCACCCAGTAGGTAATAGATGAGGATGGGTCAAATTCACCCATAATGTACCTGCCCTGACATTACTAGAGTTATACTCGACATCTGAAGAGCAATGAAATAATTTCCCTGGGAGTCACTGTGGTGGCCTAATGGATTAAGCATTGCCTTTCACCCCTATATGCTGAGGGCGAAGGTAATGAAGGGTCAGTGTACATGGCAGGGGTGACATATTAGGTCATCTCATTTGGTTACATACACAAATGGTAGATTGCACACATACTAACACACATCTTTGAAAGGAATATCCTAATTTATTGTTACAGGTGAAGTTCAGACAGCCTGTGCTGGCTACAATGATAAAGCCAACTGCTACAGGATGACCAAGGGTGCCTTTTGCATAGTACAATTTGGCAAGAAAGTCCTAGTCATTTTTAAGTAGCAGTCAAATTAGTAAGGTGCCACTGAGCATATAATGGGTGTGTCTGCATGAGCAATTAATGCACATGAATGCACTCTGGAGCTTATTGCTCTGGAGTTTTTTGCTCCCAGGCATGCCATTTGAATGTGCACCTGGGAGCAATTAACTCTGGAGCAATCAGCTCCCGAATTTATTAATGTGCAGAACGTGGAGTAGTCCCAGTTGGCAGGGGGCTCCAGGCATCAGCCTACCAGCCCCAGAGCTACTCCTGCCTGGCTTAACATGCTGCAGAGGAACTGGCTGGGGCACAAGGGTGCTTTAGAGTGGAGCTAGTTGGCAGACAGCCCCTGCACTGAAGAACTCTTGTGCCCCAGCCAGCTGGGTCAGTGTCTACATGTGTGTTGCTGTGCATGAAAAACTTCTGCAGTGGGACAGTACTTGTACAACTACTGCCCTATTGTGAAGTGTATTAGTTTCCTACGCCCTAATAGGAGCACATGTGTAGACACTGAGGTATTTACTGCGGAGCTTATTAGTCAGCTGTGTCAGAAGGCATCTCGTGTAGATACATCCACGGTGTCCTATTTTACTCTTCATGTTACAATACAGTACTATGTTTTCCAAATGATGAAATTACGAATATGGAGGAGGTATACAATATTTGCAGCTTCTTTACATTATTCTTTAAATTATCCTGTGTTGCCTTCTAGCTTATGCATATAGGACCCTAGTTACATCTCTGTAAATGTTCAAGAATGCATGTCCAATTATATGATCTATGTCATATGCATTTACCTGGACTGTGTACACAATTAGGCCCCCTGTACATGTGCAGGTAAAGGCAAACTGGGATCTAATGCGTGACTCACACAATCATGCCTCCTGCCATGCCTCACAAGCATGGGAGTTTCATGCATCCCTGGGACTGGGAGATCACAGCCACGTGGCTGCTGGGACCTAGCACTGAGAGGCATGCTGTGGCGACCCAGAGTCTGCAGCTGCTGGGGTGACAGACTCCAGCAGTTGCAGGACTGGCAGCCCTGGCTGGGCATGGTGCACCCCTCTGGCTGGGAGCCCTATCAGCTAACAAGGCTCCCAGCCACAGGGAGCCCTGTTACACATGCAAATTAAAGCTTGATAGCAATCAGCTAGAAAGTTAGTATGCATTTTCAAATCTAACTTTATAGCTGGTTGGAATTTTTTTATAAAATGATTGGTACTTTGCATGTGTAGCTGGTCTCAGTTAATTGTTTAATTAACCTGTTAATTGCACAATACCTGTGACCTGTAGTGGGACCCTTAGTGGAATTAGGCATTCAAATGTACAAAGATGACTATTTAGTCATCACTTCTACAGTTACCTTGTCAGGTACAGGAAATATAGATGTAGAGTAGGTGCATAAATTCACACTCATTTTTGCACACACACATTCTTGCTGATAGAAAATCTTTACTGTCTAAGTGAATATAGGTGCACTGGAAACACTTCCATTGCTTTTCATCCTTAACAAATTTTAATAAATTTTATTTGTTACTGTAGTGGATTTACTTAAATCTAGTAAAAACCCTTTAATGTATTTGTTGTATTAAAAAAACCTAACTGTAAATGAAATATAGTAGTTTGAGAAAGCTGCATATCTGGCAATTTAACAATGATTTTAAAACATTAAAACCTCATTTTACACAGGATTTTTATCCAAAGTTTCCAAAGTTTTTTTAAAAAGAAGAAAATATTAATATTCACATTTTACAAACAGGAAAGTTTTTTTTTTACATATTTTTAATCCTGTACAACCATTAAGAGAATTCAGTTCCTAGTCTTTGCTTTCATGAAAGATTTTAATAGTAAGAAGTAATCTTCAGGAGATAAAGAGAGATTCAAGACTGACAACGATTTTCAGTCCATGTAGATCTTGTTTGCTTTTCTCCAAGAATTAACTCAGATATCCTAGATTTTTCCCTGAGTGCAGGGGAATCACCATCTATGCTGCCAACAAGCCCCTTGTCCTGGGATTTCAAAACACCCTTCTTAATGAAACCTCACAGTACAGTAGGTAAATATTATCACATTCACTTGTAGGTGGGAAATCGATATACAGGAAGGTTGTGACTTATCTAAAGCCACAAAATCCCAGATTCTCAGAGGTAATTAGGTTCCTAACTCACATTGGCTGTTAGGTACCTAAATACCTTTCAGGATTTGGGCCATAGTGATTCAACTTTTAGAGCTGGGAATTACATCCAGGAATCATGGCTTCCAGTCCAGTGCCCTAACAGTCCTTTACTATGGTCCCACTTTAATCCAGTTACAAAGCCAATTTTCTCCCAAAGCTAGTGTTGCTGATGTGCTTTAATAGAAGCTATCTGGATATAGAAAAATCCCTTTCAGATCAATGGGACACTCAAAACTGTTCATATTGCCTAAAGATTTATGAAGTGAGGTTCAAAGGGAGACTTCAACTCCTATAGGTGAATTCTGGCACCAGTACGTAGACTTTCACAAAAGCATTTTTTTAGACTTATTTCCAGTCTTAATACTAAATCTTATCTTTCAAATTACATTTGATATTAGCAATGTCTGTTCTTTCATTGAATTACCCAAACACTTGAAAGAAACTTGGCTACCATTACAACTTAATCTCAAGCACTATCCCTCTTTATAATGTATTCTATGTTTATAGTATCCAACAACATTGTGTGCACCCAGCATCAGCGCTGAATCCTTCAGGGTGACTCACATCCTTAACATATTCAAACAGGTTATCTGATCATTTAAAAACTGTTGGAGCCTTTTAAAGAAATAGACAACCAGTCTTCCTTACTTTACCATTTGCCATATTCTCCCTAGGTTGCAAACTACAGAAGATATGTGGGCAAATACATGCTATTTGAGCAAAGCATAAAAGCTGGAAATCTGTACTATTAGGTACACTTGGGAAGAAGAAATTTCCTCAAGGGTTAGATGGTAAGCCTCTTGATACCTAGTGTTAACTCCCAAAGTTATTGTAGGCTATCAATCAGCTTTTCTGAAATTATATTTTAGCCCAAGATATGAATCTGGCAAAGAAGTGAGATACTTAATTTTGAAGTCTTGGACATATTTGTAAAAATAAATTAAGAGTTATTTCTTGTCCTTTGAAACTTTCTCCTCTGTTTCCCCTGTTCCTGAACCTGGTCACCTATCACCTCTAAAAAAACCCCCCTTTTTTATTTGTAGGAGCTATTTGCAAGCAGCAATGCATCAAATACTTTTTTTTGTGAAGTATATTGCAGTAAACCTAATCAGCATTGATAAATCAGAACTTTGAGTTAAAGTAAAAGTAGGTTTTTATAAAGCAGATCATGGTTGTATAGCTTCAGTGTTATAAATCAGTCAGTTGTATCCTAAGTGCAAAGTGAGGATTAGTAAATCTAAGCATTTTATTTAGGAATTTCTCAGTATGATTTGTAAATCTGTTGTACAATTTGTAAATCCAGATTGCAGTATGTAAATCCATTCCGTGACTTATAAAGCAGTTGAATGTTTTAGCTAAATCTAATGTTTAAAATAATGATTTCTGAATCAAAACTTTCTGCTGAAGATTTACTGGCAAGTTTTATAAATCAGAGGCAAGATATATAACTCAGACTGTGAGAAGTGCAGATTTATAAATCCAACTTGTAAATCAACGGAAAAAACATCATGTTTTACACTAAATAATATTTTACAAATGGCACCTCGTACATCATGCAATTGCCACAAATCTTCTGCATGGGAGTCAGGGTACATAATGTGTGACTGCATCAGAAAGAAAAATTGTGAGAAAAATTATACAGTAGGTTAAATACTCAGTTTGATTGTCCCAGATTTGGCTTATGTTACCAAGAAACTGAGTCTTGTCATGTCAAACTACTCGATAGCGGACATTTGTCCAAACCCATATACAGTGGCATAATTCATAACCTTGGCAATCAGAGCTGAGGGGAGGCCCCTCATAGGAATAATGGGGTGATGTAGACCATGATTGAAAAGCATTGGCAGAGCTACGTAGGTAACCTTATGTAGCACCTGTCTGCAATGCACCTGTTATAGCAGGCTGTCCCTTTTAAAAGAGCCAAGATTCCTTGAAAAAACTAAACTTTATTATTTGTATATACCTGAATAGGAGAAATTTTAAGCAAGAGCCTAATTACATACAGAAATTGTTAAGGGCATTTGAGAGAGACTCTTCAGCTTTTACTTCCAAAGGAATTTGTCACATATCCATGACAAGGGGCCTATATCACAAAATAAAATTGGTGTCTATGATGGAGGTTCTCTGAATAGGTCTGTATTGTCGCAGTTGGCTGTTCTAATATTGATTTGGAGGACACAAGTTAATCATTTCTGCAGCCATTGAAAACTGTTTGTGTTTTCCTTTCACCTTTCCACTTGTGTGGAACCAATCATCTGCTTCTGATGATGGGTAATGACCAACATGGCTCAGTGCTTTCCTTGTCCTTCTACCTTTCACCTCCAACACTGATATGAAGCAAAATCCTGATCAGATGAAGATTATGATGGCCCTTCCTTTTCTGGTTGTTTTCAGAAGCACAGGAATAAGTTTGTTAGTTCCCAGGCATCCAGTAACATGATTCCGTAGCGTTTCAGTGAGATTAACAAAAGATATTAGGCGTTGCTGTTCAGTTTGAGCCTAACATGCAAATGGCAATGAGTTTGAAAAGTTTTCCCAGTGAATATTATATCCAAGGGACTTATTTGTCAGAGTCTGAGTTAGAAAATTACAACTTGGTGTAATGAAAAATGGCACTGGGATAGGGCTTCCATCAAACTTCATATGTGGGAGCTACGTTTTCTCACCCAGGATGAGTGAGACATTGTTTTTAGGTCAAAAGATTTTAAGAGGTTCTAAATGCAAGAACTTGGAATTTGTAAATGCAAGTGGCTAGTAAATATGTTCATAGATATTTTTTTCATTTTTAAAGAAATTAAAAGTAAAACTTTTATTTAAATATGGCCTAATATTTTTCATTTCTTTGATGCAAGAAGCTTTCTATATTCCAGACAAAAATGTTACAGGAATATTGTAATTATCTCTGAACCAAGCTGTAAAGCCCTGGGATTTTTTGAGAGTGCATTAAGCTTAAAAAATATCCAAACTTGTTAAGGTGTAGGGCTCTGTAATGGCACCATCTAGAGCCATTCAAGCCACACAAGCATGATCTAGAGCCATACAAGCATGATTGAGGACTTTTGTGGTCCACATCGGTTCTTTCACATTTTCCTACCTTATAGTGCCTGTGTGACAGTGGGAAATGGCCGACTATGAAGGGACAGAAGAAGCAGAAAAATATAGGTGAAGCTAGAGAGTAGTGGGAGAAAGGCAGTATTAAACCAACATGTCTGGGTAAAAGACTGGCACAGAGTGAAAGATAGGCTTCAGTAAGAAGCCCGGTCAAAAAAATCCCCAATGTGCCCCTGCTTTAAGGGGATTCCTTAGGAACATATGAAAGAAGGGCTAGAAGGGACCTCCCAAGAGTATCTAGCCCAGCTCCCTGCTCAAGGCAGCCATATCCTCCAGGCTCATCTTAATTAAAACGGCACACAGACTTTAAGGAGAACTTATGTCTGAGAACAAATGACCAACCAAGGAAAACTGCTGACACATGAATCAAATGTCTTTTCTGCCACTAAATCATTGCAGCCAATAGAACTGCGGCCTGCAGATAAGTATTGTTGTTTGCTTGATTTCGCTCTATTATAACAACAACTGGATAGAACAAGCGTTACTGAACTTGCTCAGTTGCTACATAATTTCTTTAAAAGTATTCTAGGCACATGATTCTGGTGAGTTAGAACTATTCAGAAGTTTTGATGCATCCATTATTTTGTTATCAAGATAATTGGGGGCAATGGAAGTCTACTATAGGGTGCTCAATTCCATAAACTAACTTCATTTACTGGTAAATTCTCAGAAAATTCATTCTGTAATCAAAGAGTAAGTGGTGTAAGGTGTGGAGGGTATAGTGCTGCAAGGTGTGGAGGGTGCAGTGTAGTTTTCAATCATGACAAAAATTCTATGCAAATTCAGCTTTACCTATGGAGCACGCAACTGGAAACTCCATTACAGCAGGCGCAGCTACCTGAGACGCTACCACGCAGTAGCAACGAGCTACCGGGTAGTAGCTTGTTCCTAACACTCAGTAGTGTTGCCAGGCACTAATCATGCAGCGATGATCCTGTGCAGTATAATGAGATCCTGCGCAGTAGCTTGTTGCTACTGCTCAGTAGCATCAACGTTCCCCCCACCTCCACCCCCCCACTGGTTACTGCACAGTCATTTAAGACTTTCATAGGCAAGTACTGAATGACTGCACGGTAACAACTGCATGGTCCGCCACTCATATAGACAAAGTCAGCATTTCTGAACATGAGGTTCATTTAAGTCCACAGGAATTCACAGTTAAGTTTAAGTGTAACTTTGTTCCCTTCCTTTCTGACATTTGTGGGGGGTTTTAATGGCAAAAATCTATGACAATTTTCTTTTAACTTACAAATTTACAAATTCTAGCCAACACATTTTGTTATCTGCTCTTGCAATAATTCCACACAGGAATTTACTGAGTTTCATTCAGTCCCTCAGTAAATATGATGATTAAAATGACTGATTAAATTTTGTCTTTTGAAAAAAACACCTGGCTTTCTTATCCCAATGTAATTCTCTAAACACATTAAAACACATCAGAGAAAATGGAAAAATTATGTCAGTTTTCTAAGACATGGTTGCAGTTCCACACAGACATTCCTCTCTGCATACCCGGCATACCGGAATAATCAGAACCAATGCTCATAAAATAATCAAGAATATATTTGAGAATGAGTAACAAAGACTCATATATTTAAGTGGCTGCAAATAAAGAAAGCCTATTCAAAGAAAGCTCAAATATTACTGTAATATTTGACATGTCTTCTTGGCTTATAAAATTTGGGTTCTTAATAGGAGACAATGTTGAATGGCAATGGAGTCACATCCCTTAAGCTATATGATAATATATTGGAAAGCCTGCAATGAAAATGAAGCTATGTCCTATTTATTTTACAGTTGCTACTAACTTCATTATTTTAGCTTAAAAAGTTTTCTTTTCCCCTTTAACTTTAAGATGGTGCCAACCTAAAACAGACATTGTGGTGGTGCTTTTCTACAGCAGAAGTGAGGCCCATGACTGTGCTGTGCTAGTTACCCCATGGTCCTATCCCCTCTATGGACCTTGATGGTTATTGCCCCACCTCATCCACAATTGTTATCCACAATTGTAACTACTGCGAGACCGTTTCAGGCTGGACATAAGGAAGAATTTCTTTACTGTCCGAAAACCCCAAGGTCTGGAACAGCCTGCCATCAGAGGTGGTTCAAGCACCTACATTGAACACCTTCAAGAGTAAATTGGATGCTTATCTTGCTGGGATCCTATGAC